>NC_088178.1:29544689-29848022 GCF_028769735.1 Zonotrichia leucophrys gambelii
GAACCTTCCTGCCATAATTTGGGGATCCTTCCTGCTGAATTTGGGAATCTTTCCTGCTGATTTGGAAATGCTTTCTGTGGGAGTTTAGGAATCTCTCCTGCTGGAATTTGGGAATCTTTCCTGCTGGAATTTGGGAATCCTTCCTGCTGGAATTTGGGAATAATTCTGGCTGAATTTGGGGATCTTTCCTGCTGGAATTTGGGGATCTTTCCTGCTGGAATTTGGGACTCCTTCCCGCTGGAATTCCGAGTGCTGCTGTGGGCGCAGATCGTTGTTTTTTAACCCATTCCCTCCCTCCCAGGCTGGCAGGACCCTGCTGCCCGCACCTGGAGCAGAGTTCAGTGCCAGCAAATCCAGAGCCAGAGGGAATGATGATTGGATAATTCCCTGGGTCAGCAGTAATGGGGGCTAATTCAGGGTACTTTGGGAGATTGAATTAGGATCTGAAGTGGATCCTTTATTGAGAGCAATTTCTGAGGCTCCCCCTCTCCATCCAGCAATAATTCATGGGGAAAAATGCTCCTGAAACCCGACACACGAAATGGGATTTTTGTGCTGTTTTTTACAGGGAGCACTGACCTTTAAATACATACTTTTAGGTTTTTTTTTTTCCTTTTAAAATCCAACGGGATTTTTTCTTTCCTGTGTTGGGTGTAACACTCGTTAAAGGAGGGGCCAGCACCCAAGTCCTGTTCAGCTGGAAATAAATAAGAAATAAATACAAATTTGGGGTTGAATTACCCCAAAGAGGGTATTGAATGCAGAAAAAATATCCTTATTTTAGGGGAATGGAATCAGCAGAGCCTAATAAAGGAAATAAATGCCTACCACTAAAATAATTCCCTTTTTAAGCATTTCCATGGATGGAAATTTCCATCCTGTCCTGCAGTTGGATGTGTTTGAGTTTGACTTTGAGGTGACTTTGTGAAATGCTGGATGTTATTCCAGCCCTGGAAAAAGCAGGAGCTGCTCCTCTTGAATCATCAGGAATGAACAGATTTTAGTTCAAGTCTGACAATATTCATTTCTGGCAGGCCTTTTCCATAGGATCTCCTGGTTGAAATTGCCCTCAGAGGATTCTTCCAAACGAAACAATTCTCCTGGAATCCTAAAACCTGTTTTTGCAGGAACTTTTAAGGTTTAAATGGAGGAATGTGGATGTTGTAGCAGTGTTGGGATCTTTTCCCAAGGAATTTTCCTTGCTTTTATTTCAGTGGAAGCTTTGCCTCTCCTCATTTCCTGAGGATGGTTCTGTCAGCGTCAGGACTTGGGAATTCAAGGAGATTTTACCAGAAAACGGGAGGTCTTAATTGAATTGAATTTAAATTTTTAATTTAATCACGCCAAAGACTGAACATCTTTGACTGCAGACACATCCCAGGCATTCAGCCGATGATTAAAACCCAAATAAAAGGTGGAAAGGGCAAAAAAAATGGCTGAAACCAGAAAGATCTGGTCTTTGGCCTTTTCAAATTTGTTTTAATTGGTTTGAACAGTGTGGATGGTGCAGCAGGGATGGTCTGGGGTGGGTTCAGTCCCAAATCCTCGGCTGTCACTGCAGTTCCCTGTGACATTTAATGCCTGTCACTCGCTCGTCACTTTAAAAACACTGGTGGAGGGGGAAAAAACTGGGAAATAATGGGAAAGCAACGCTTGTGTCAAGAAAATGCTTGAAATGCTGCGCTTTAATTATTGCCTTCTGCCGTGAAAGGCACAGGTGGGAGTCATTAACTCCAAAATAACCCCGAAAAAACAACACACCCCAAAGCAGCCTCTTTGGAAACAGATAATGGGGAAATTACAGGTGAATTCAGCAATGAGAAAAATGAGAAAATTGCATAATAAGGAGAAGATTGGCAGCAGTAAAATTTTTCTAGGGAAGGACCAACAGGGAGCAGAAAAGGGGGAATGTTTGGAAATTCCAGGGAAGATTTCAAACTGCACACAAGGCCCAGGATGGAAACAAATATTGTGAGGGAAAAACCGCTGCAAAGGCCAAATGTGGAAATTCCTGCCTGGAAAAGAGTCTCATATCTGCACTCCAGAACGTTTATTGGGATGTTAATCCAGGAAATATTTGGGAATTCTGATGGAGATTTCAAATTGCACACAAAGCATGCATATGGACAAATACTGTGAGGGAAAACCACTGTAGAAGCCAGCAATTCCTGCCTGGAAAAGGAGCTTTTATCTGCACTCCAGAGCTGTTATTGGGGTTATTAATCCAAGGAATGTTTGGGAATTAAAAGGCAGATTTTGAATTGCACACAAAGCTGGAGGTACAAGATAATATAGTGAGGGAAAAACCACTGCAAAGGCCAACTGTGGAAATTCCTACCTGGAAAAGGGTCTCATATCTGCACTCCTGAACTGGTTTTTGGGTCTTAATGTCAGAAATGTTTTGGCAAAATGGAAAGGAGGGAAGATAGGATGGGGAGCAGGCTGGAATTACAGCTGGCAGGAAAAAGGGTTCAGAGATCTTTCCTGGGGCTCCCAGGGTTGCTGAGTGTCCCTCCAGTCAGGAACATTGCTGGGATGGGGACTGGGACAAGTGACACAACAACCAGGAGAGCTCAGAGCCAGCTCAGGAGCCTTTGGAAGTGCTGAGGAACTTCTTAATAATGAAATATATTATATTATATATTAAATAGAATGAGAAGGTGGGGAGGGAGGAGGGCGCATCTTGGCTCATCCCCTTGTTTTTGCGGGGGAAAATTTCCATTGGATTCTTCCCGGCCTTTTAAAACACCGAGTGCCCCCTCCAAAACCCCTGGATGGGGAAGGGAGAATTCCCTTGGATTCTTCCTGGGATATTAAAACAGTGACTGTCCCCTCCAAAAACCTCCCTGGATCTGGTATCCAGAGTGGGGAAGGGAAAATTCCCTTGGATTCTTCCTGGGATATTACAACAGTGACTGTCCCCTCCAGAAACCCGCCCTGGATGTGGGATCCAGGGTAAGGAAGGGAGATTCCCCTCGGATTCTTTCTGGGATATTAAAACAGTGACTGTCCCCTCCAAAACCCACCTGGGTGGGGGATGCAGGGTGGGGAAGGTGAAATTCCCTCAGATTCTTCCCGGGACATTCGTGTTGGATTCCTGGGATTTTAAAATAACTATTGCCTGGATGGGGAAGGGAGAATTCACTTGGATTCTTCCCAGGGTATTAAAGGACCAAAAGCCCCCTCCATTCCCCTGGATAGGGAAGGGAGAATTCCCTTGGATTCTTCCCGGGGTATTAAAGGACCAAAAGCCCTCTCCAATCCCGCTGGATGGGGAAGGGAGAATTCCCTCGGATCCTTCCCGGGGTGTGGAAGCACGGAGTGCCCCCTTCATTCCCCTGGATGTGGAAGGGAGAATTCCCTTGGATCCTTCCCAGGATATTAAAGCACAGAGTGCCCCCTCCATTCCCCTGGATGGGGAAGGAAGAATTCCCTGGGCTCCTTCCCGGGGTATTAAAGGACCAAAAGCCCCCTCCAATCCCCCTGGATGGGGAAGGGAGAATTCCCTGGGCTCCGTGCCGGGGTGTTAAAGCACGGAGCGCCCCCTCCATTCCCCTGGATGGGGAAGGGAGAATTCACTTGGATCCTTCCCGGGGTATTAAAGCACAGAGTGCCCCCTACATTCCCCTGGATGGGGAAGGGAGAATTCTCTTGGATCCTTCCTGGGATATTACAGCAGTGACTGTCCCCTCTCCAATCCCCCTGGATGGGGAAGGGAGAATTCACTTGGATCCTTCCCGGGGTATTAAAGCACAGAGTGCCCCCTCCATTCCCCTGGATGGGGAAGGAAGAATTCTCTTGGATTCTTCCCGGGGTATTAAAGGACCAAAAGCCCTCTCCAGTCCCGCTGGATGGGGAAGGGAGAATTCCCTCGGATCCTTCCCAGGATATTAAAGCACAGAGTGCCCCCTCCATTCCCCTGGATGGGGAAGGAAGAATTCCCTGGGCTCCTTCCCGGGGTATTAAAGCACAGAGTGCCCCCTACATTCCCCTGGATGGGGAAGGGAGAATTCTCTTGGATTCTTCCTGGGATATTACAGCAGTGACTGTCCCCTCTCCAAACCCCCCCTGGATGGGGAAGGGAGAATTCCCTTGGATTCTTCCCAGGGTATTAAAGCACAGAGTGCCCCCTACATTCCCCTGGATGGGGAAGGGAGAATTCTCTTGGATTCTTCCCAGGGTATTAAAGCACAGAGTGCCCCCTTCATTCCCCTGGATGGGGAAGGGAGAATTCCCTTGGATTCTTCCCAGGGTATTAAAGGACCAAAAGCCCCCTCCAATCCCCCTGGATGGGGAAGGGAGAATTCCCTTGGATTCTTCCCAGGATATTAAAGGACCAAAAGCCCTCTCCATTCCCCTGGATGGGGAAGGGAGAATTCCCTGGGCTCCTTGCCGGGGTGTTAAAGGACCAAAAGCCCTCTCCAATCCCCCTGGATGGGGAAGGGAGAATTCCCTGGGCTCCTTGCCTGGGTGTGGAAGCACGGAGCGCCCCCTCCGCTCCCGCTGGACGTGGGCTGCAGGGATCCGTGCCCGGCTCAGCTGTTCCCGAGCGGGAGAGGCGAGGGATGCTTCCTGCGGCATTGTTGTAACCATGACTCCGCGGACGTCATCCCGGGAAAATAGCGCCGGGAACATTTGTGGAACAAAGCTGAGGGTCCTGGCGGAGCGCTGCCGTATGCACGCCGCTCATTTGCATATAGATTAACTGGCACAAATTGAAATGGGAGCTGCTCGCCGAGCCGCGGGAGGAATTGCAGCATTCAGGGGGATGTAGGGACGGGGCAGGGTCATCCCAGTGGTGCTTCGGCTCTGCTGGTTCAGCAGCTTTGGTCCTGCCCTCTGGAATAATCCTGGTGGGAGCTGGGATGGAAAAGCATCAGAGCCCTGGGAGCGCTGTTGGAAGTTGGTTTTATGGCCCTGCTGAACCTCGAGCGACCCTGTCAATAAAAACACTGGGAAAGGGGGAAACAGATGGGAAACAGAGAGGGATGAAGGAATGCTGGTGGAGAGGGAATGGTGTGGAGGGGAAGGACCAGTGGGATGGAGGCTGGAGCAGGAGAGAGGAGGATGACGGATGGATGATGGATGGATGGATGGATGGATGGATGATGGATGGATGATGGATGGATGGATGGATGATGGATGGATGGATGGATGGATGGATGGATGGATGGATGGATGGATGATGGATGGATGGATGGAATGGATGATGGATGATGGATGGATGGATGGATGGATGATGGATGATGGATGGATGATGGATGGATGATGGATGGATGGATGATGGATGGATGGATGGATGATGGATGGATGGATGGATGATGGATGGATGATGGATGGATGGATGGATATGGATGGATGGATGGATGGATGGATGATGGATGGATGGATGGATGATGGATGGATGATGATGGATGGATGATGGATGGATGGATGGATGTGATGGATGGATGGATGGATGATGGATGGATGGATGGATGGATGGATGGATGATGGATGGAGGATGATGGATGGATGATGATGGATGGATGGATGGATGGATGGGATGAGATGGATGGATGGATGATGGATGGATGGATGGATGGATGGATGGATGATGGATGATGGATGATGGATGGATGGATGGATGGATGGATGGATGATGGATGGAGATGGATGGGTGGATGGATGGATGGATGGGATGATGGATGGATGGATGGATGGATGGGATGGATATGGATGTGATGGATGGATGGATGGATGGATGGATGGATGATGGATGGATGGATGGAGGATGGGATGGATTGGATGATGGATGGATGATGGATGATGGATGGGATGGATGGATGGAGGGATGGGATGGATATGGATGGATGGTGTGATGGATGGATGGGATGGATGATGGATGGATGGGAGGGATGGATGGATGGATGGATGGATGGATGGATGGATGGGATGGATGATGGATGTGGATGGATGGATGGAATGGATGGATGGATGGATGGATGGATGATGGATGGATGGATGGATGGATGGATGTGGATGGATGGATGGATGGATGTGGATGGATGGATGGATGGATGGATGGATGATGATGGATGATGGATGGATGGATGGATGGATGGATGATGGATGGATGGATGGATGGATGATGGATGGATGGATGGATGGATGAGATGATGGATGATGGATGATGGATGGATGAGATGGATGGATGGATGGATGATGGAGGGAAATGGATGGATGGATGGATGGATGGATGGATGGATGGATGGAATGGATGGATGTGGATGGATGATGGATGGATGGATGGATGGATGATGTGGATGGATGATGGATGATGGATGGATGGATGATGGATGGATGGATGGATGGATGGGATGGATGGATGGATGGATGAGGTGGATGGATGGATGGATGGATGGATGGATGGATGGATGGATGGATGGATGGATGGATGGATGGATGGATGGATGGATGGATGGATGGATGATGGATGGATGGATGATGGATGGATGGATGGATGGATGGATGGATGATGGATGGATGATGGATGGATGGATGGATGGATAGATGACGGATGGATGGATGGATGGATGGATGGGGGATGGATGGATGATGGATGGATGGGGGATGGATGGATGGATGATGCTGCCTTAGGATTTATCATAAAAACACTTACAATTGAATTTTGGGGGTTTTTTTCTTATGCCAAGGCCTCCCAGTTCTGCTCCAGTTTTCCCTAGAGCATCAAAAAAATGGGATTATACAGGAAGGATCCCATAGGAAATGCCCAAAAAGCAAATCTCTCCTCATCTGCAGTGGAGTTGTTTGGCAGGAGGTCAGAGCAGCAGGAAATCATTCCAAGGCAATTCCAAGGTGTCCTTCCAGGCTAGAAATAATTCCAAGGAAATTCCAAGGTGTCCTTCCAAGCTGACAGGGTCTCCCTGGAAATTTGAAACCCACTGCTAAGGAACAGGTTTTTTCGCCCCTTGAAAATTGAAATTTTACCAATAATTCCCAGTTCTTCTTCCGTGAAAACTGAAAATTTACTGATAATTAACAAAATAAATCAGCAGGAAGATTAATTATTATTGTGGATATTTGATCTTTTAAAAAAGACAGAGTTATCCATGTTTGTGGGTAAATATTGTTATCAGGGCTTTTTTGTGCATAAAATAAATTGTCAGGAAATAAACTGATATTAAACAATTTTATCTCCTGATGTAGTGAGAGGGAAATGAAGTTTTGAATAAGTTCCCAGATTTTCTTTTGTGCAGCTCAGAGAAGTCCAGGGAAAATTTACTTCAGAAAATAAATCAGCAGAAATCTTGGTAAAATTAAGATTTCTTTTCATTCCTATGGGCTTTTCCAGTCTAAAAACTGGGCATCGCTTTCTCCGTCAGGAATATTCCTGTGCTCAGGTGACTTTCCTGCTCTTTTTTAAGCCCAAGTGCATTTTTTCCCAGCAGAAAAATTCCAACAAATCCTAAAGTAGTTATCATCCATAACCCTATTCCATGGCAGTGCTGCTGTTGGGATTCTCCGGGCTGGAAGGAGCATTTGGGAATTTTTTCCCTTTTATTGAGGGCATCCAGATCAAGTCCAATAGATCAAAGTCCCTCTTCGTGGAGTGATGGGTCTGACTCATCTTCAGCTGAGTCATCCCGAATATTGAGCCATCCTTCAAAGCAAGGAAATCTTGGAAAACTTTTCACTCCTGGCAACCCCCACGAGAAAGGCTCGAGTCAACAAATCCAACACGGAAGAGGTGACATCAAAGGATTCCAGGTTTTCTTTGGCAAAACACATCCCAGCGTGAGAAGGAAGGTAAATCCCTTCCCAGCCCTGCCAGAATCCTGGGATTTTGGGGGCTGTGACCTGGGATCAAAGCTTCCTCTCTCCAGCATTTATCCACACTGGGAATCATTGCTGGGTTTTCCAGAATTCCCTGGTGCTCTGCAAACCCCTGTGATGCCTTGTGCAGGCTGGGCAGAGTCCCAGAATAAAGCAGGGATTGATTCCAAGGATCTCCTCCATGGATCCACCTTGGGCAGCAGCAGAGCCCAGCCAGGGCTGCACCCAAGATGAACCAAAATGGCCCCAAAATGCACGAGGGGCACGGGCTCTGTCCCTGGGATCAGCTCTGCTCCATTTGCACCTTGCAGTTCATTGTCCCATCCCAGCTTTAGCCCAGGCAGTCCCACCCTGCTTGTTTTTCTCTCTCCAGCCCACGGGGTTTGTGCTCTGGGCTGAGATTTGGGTCATTTGTCCTTGGTGCCCAGCTGGAGCAGGAATTGTTTTGTCTCCTGCTCTGTGCACAGAGCTCAGCATCCCTGATGTGAGCCCAGCCCCACACACTAAAGCAGCACAGAGTGTGAAAATAGAGAACCCAAACCTGAGGCATCACCCCAGCCCAGGATTTTTATGGAGGCAGAGTGATGAGGAGGAGCCAGGGCAGAGCTGTCCCTGAGGAGATGAATCCTGTGGGATTTGCCACGTTTGTGGTGGGGTCAGCAAAGGGAAAATCTTTAATTTTCCTCCTTCCCATAAGAAAATCCTGCTAAAGAAATGTTCTGGATTCAGGGCTGTTCTGGGTGTTCTCAGGTGGGACTGAGGAAGGAGATCCAGGGGGCTGATCCAGGTGGGATGAGATAATCCAGTGTGGCTCCTGTCAGGAAGGAGAATCCCAGAATCCTGGAATGGTTTGGGTTGGAGCCTTAAATCCCACCCAGGCAGTCCCACCCTGCTTGTTTTTCTCTCTCCAGCCCACGGGGTTTGTGCTCTGGGCTGAGATTTGGGTCATTTGTCCTTGGTGCCCAGCTGGAGCAGGAATTGTTTTGTCTCCTGCTCTGTGCACAGAGCTCAGCATCCCTGATGTGAGTCCAGCCCCACACACTAAAGCAGAAATATAAAAGTTAAAACCTGAGCTATCACCTAAAGATGGAGTTTGGAGTGAGCCACAGGACAGCCACAGCCACCCTGGCCTGGGACACTTCCAGGGATGCAGGGGAGTCCACGACCTCTTTGGTTGAAAAAACCCCAAATTCACAAAGAACCCATCCTGGAAATCATTCCAGGTAGGAGGAGAGGATGGGTGGGATGAGCTCACCCAGAAAGTTGGGAGCAAAGGAAGTGGCGGCTGCAGTGATTCCCTGCTGGATGCATCCCAGGATTTGGGCTGGGTGTCGTTGTCCAGAGAGATTCCTGCCAGCCCTGGGCCAGCCTGGAAGCAGGCCTTGGAGTGAGGAACACCCTGGGTGCAGCTCAGACGTGGAATCTGGGAATGGGTTGGGTGGAAGGACCTTAAATCCCATCCCATCCCACCCCTGCCATGGCTGGGACACCTCCCACTGTCCCAGGCTGCTCCAGCCTGGCCTTGGGCACTGCCAGGGATCCAGGGGTGTGGGATCTCAGCCCCTCAGCACTGAGGTGTCACCGAGAGCACCCTTGGGGGCTCGGGAGTCCTGGAATGTTCCAGAAGTGTCTGGTGGCTGGACTTTGATCCTACACAGGAGACGACACCTGTATGAGGATAGGAGGGTTTCACCGGGGTGAATGGTGAAGGGATTGGTTAATTAGAGAGTGAAACACAGGGTTTAGGATTTCTGTACAGGGGGGTTTAGAGAAGTAAGATGGAGGAATTGGGGCGTGTCCTGTCCTTCTTCTTCTTCTCCTTCTCCTCCATCTTCTGTGGTGATGGTGGCACTTTGGGATTGGTTATTACTGAAAGTGCACTGGGTAATAAGAATAAATGGTATTGGGGAAAAATGATAAATATTGTACACGTAACCATGGGTATAAAGATAGGTGACTGTCCGGAGGGTGGCACAGTGTGCTCATGGCTGGCTGCTGAGCAGAGCTCTGTCGGGCCGAGGGAAAATCTTTTAGATAAACAATTAATAAACATAAAAACCGAAAGAAGAACTGAAGCCTCTTCTCGTCCTTTGATACTCGGCTGCCCCAAGGCCACTCCGGGCCCTTCCAGGCCCTTCAAACAGCCGAAAACCGGACACAGGGGCAGCCACAGCAAATCTGGGAATTCCATCCCAGCCCCTCCCCACCCTCCCAGCCAGGAATTCCTTCCCAATATCCCAATATCTCAATCTACCTTCTTTCACTTCCAGCCATTCCCTGTGTGCTGTCCCTCCATCCCTGTCCCCAGCCCCTCTCCCTCTCCTGGAGCCCCTTCAGGCCCTGCCAGGGCTCTGAGCTCTCCCTGGATCCTTCTCCTCTCCAAGAATCAGCCCAGGGTTCCTCTGGGCTCTCTCCAGCAGCTCCACATCCTCCTGATCCCTTATTCCTGGTGCCTGCAGCTTTAAAAGGGAGCTGGGTTGACTCAAATCCCTTCCCCGGGATGTGTGGAAGTGGGATTTGTACTACTCCATCTGCTACCTGAGGAGGAGGGCGAGAAACGCGCTCTAACGAGGAGAAACTGGGGAAGACAAACATATGGACTCGGGAATTTGATGGATTCCTTTTTAATAGCTCAGGGCTCTCCAAGTGGGGCTGAAAGCATTACAATTCCCAGGAAAAAGGCACAGGGAGCAGCTCCTTAATTGGACCTGAGCAAGACGATGTGAGTGGAAAACAGGGAGTACTGAAATAGCTTCCCGTGGTAGGTTCTCTGTCAGGGAAGTGGAGATTTGCAGTTCTTTACTCCTAAATCCACAGTTTAAGAAAAAAAGCCCAGGAATTTCTCAGCTGGATTTTTAAGTGGAACAAAATTGTAGAAATTTGGGGGAAAATGGAACAACTGGGGACTCCAGCATGGGTACAAAACTCACACTGAGCTCTTTTTATTCCATATCCAAGTAGAGAGAGGTGGAGTTATAGGGAGGGAGTTTGGAAACAGAACAGATCCATTGGGAATATTGATTTGCCACTTGTAGATTTTCCCTGGCTTCCAACTTCCTTAAAAAATTCCCTTTGGATGGGAGGTCCCACCTCCTGATTCCTCTGCTTCCCACCTCAAATTTTCCAGGTTTTTCCCTCCCTTTTCTGGCTTCAGAAATTTCTGAGCTTCATTAAAGCCTTTAAACCAAAATTTCAATTAAATGCAAATAAAGCAGAGTTTATATTAATTTAGATTTTAAGAATTTCAAGAGTATCCATTTCAAACTTTGGGAATACCACGCAGTGGTGTTGCCACAGAATTCCAGTGGTGCTCTTCATCTGTTTATTTTTAAGGATTCTGATCCATAGGCACTAAAAGAGCTAAAATGTGATGTTTTGTTCTCTTAGATGATTTAAACAACTTTGGAAAAGAGCTTTGCCATAAATTATTCAATGATAAATGTATTTGGGAAGGGTTCAAGGTTGGATGGGACTTGGAGCAACCTGGGGTAGTGGGAGGTATCCCTGTCCATGGCAGGAGGTGGAACGGGATGGGATTTAAGCTCCTTTCCATCCCAAACCACTGCAAAAAATACAGATTTTATCTTTCCACACTAAACGTGAAATCCTTGTTTTTATTGACTTGATATATTCAGCATTTTCCCCAAATTTCTTACATTTATGGGAAGGTTCCTAATTGCCAGCCATGGGATTTGATGGTTTCCTTGAATTTCTACCCAAAGATGTCTGGGAAGATACAGGATAATAATTAGGTGCTATTTTCTTATATAGAGATATTAAAAAAATCCATATAAATATATAAATATGGATCTAAAATCCTGGAATGACAAACACATGCCCAGCCAGGATGCAGCTGTTGGGGGAAAAACATCCCTCAATCACGGGAACAATGGGGAAAACAAATCCTGTGCCGTTTTTAGGCCATCTCCAGAGAAGGGCTCATCAAATCTGCATGAATTCCAGCCCGGAAAGGGCTCCCAGCTCTCCCTGGGCCGTGTTTTCTCTGGAATGCCGTGTTCTGCACATCCAGGCAGGGTTCAGGGGGGTCAGGCTCTGATGGATTGGGCTTGGCAGCTCCGTGGCCTCGGGGCTTTGGAGGGAGCTTCCTTGGGAGCCAGGTGAGCTGCTGGGCAAGGAGTCAGCCTTTGGTTCTGCTGCAGTTCTGCCCTGCAAGTTTTCCTTTTTTGTGCATTTTTGTGGATTAGTTGGAGGTTTCAAACCCCCATGGAAAAGGCAGAGTGAAGTTGGAGGGGAGACGACCCACCCTGCGTTGGTCAGCATCGACTCCGATTTATTAATCAATCAATCACCTTTTATAACAGTGTTAATCAAGTTCATGCACATTGCAAAATCTGAGCTCACAATAGGCCAGAGATAACACACCAACTCCTCCTTATGTTTCCTGTGGGATCTCAGGATCTGAGTCCTGAGGTGCCACCGAGACCACCCTTGGGGGGCCCGGGAGTCCTGGAATGTTCCAGAAGTGTCTGGTGGCTGGACTTTGATCCTACACAGGAGACGACACCTGTATGAGGACAGGAGGGTTTCACCGGGGTGAATGGTGAAGGGATCAGTTAATTAGAGAGTGAGACACAGGGTTTAGGATTTCTGTACAGGGGGGTTTAGAGAAGTAAGATGGAGGAATTGGGGCGTGTCCTGTCCTTCTTCTTCTTCTTCTTCTTCTCCTCCATCTTCTTTGGCCATGGTGGCACTTTTGGATTGGTTATTACTGAAAGTGCACCGAGTAATAAGAATAAATGGTATTGGGGAAAAATGATAAATATTGTACACGTAACCATGGGTATAAAGATAGGTGACTGCCCGGAGGGCAGCACAGTGTGCTCATGGCTGACTGCTGAGCAGAGCTCTGTCGGGCCGAAAGAAAATCTTTTAGATAAACAATTAATAAACATAAAAACCGAAAGAAGAACTGAAGCCTCTTCTCGTCCTTCGATACGCGGGCTGCCCCAAGGCCACCCGGGCCATTCCAGGCCCCTCAAACAGCTGAGATATCCGGACAGTTTCCAATACCAAGATTTGGGTTCTCAAAATTATTCTTGCTTTCCCAAAACAGCCAAAGATAGAACATCCACTTGTTATGAGAAAGCTGCCTGAGAACTCTGATGTGCAAGGCTCTCAAGGCCTTCATGTTTGTCACTTTTACCTGTAATTAAAAATAACCTGAGAACCTCTGCTGTTCACAGAAACAGGCTGTGAGAATCTGCTCCTCACAGCTGCCTTCTAGGCCATCCCTGAAAAAATCTCCAACAGCAGAGCAGCTGGAGCGCTTGGGGGATCCTCTGACGCCTGGAGGTGGCACCAGGGCTCCTGTGGCTCACCCAGGTGCAGGGTTGGATCTGTTCCAATGGGATCCCACCAGAGAGAGCCAGGGTGGGGATTTGTCAGATCTCAAGATTTCAGTCTTGAGATGCCGGGCCATCGAGACCACCCTTGGGGGGGCTCGGGAGTCCTGGAATGTTGCCAGAAGTGTCTGGTGGCTGCACTTTGACCCTACACAGGATGAGGATAGGAGGGTTTCACCAGGGTGAATGGTGAAGGGATTGGTTAATTAGAGAGTGAAACACAGGGTTTAGGATTTCTGTACAGGGGGTTTAGAGGAATAAGATGGAGGAATTGGGGCGTGTCCTGTCCTCCTTCTTCTTCCTCTTCTCCTCCATCTTCTTTGGCCACGGTGGCACCTTTGGATTGGTTATTACTGAGAGTGCACCCAGCAATGAGAATAAATGGTATTGGGGAAAAATGATAAATATTGTACACGTAACAATGGGTATAAAGATACGTGGCTGCCCTGGAGGGCAGCACAGTGTGCTCATGGCTGACTGCTGAGCAGAGCTCTGTCGGGCTGAAAGAAAATCTTTTAGATAAACAATTAATAAACATAAAAACCGAAAGAAGAACTGAAGCCTCTTCTCGTCCTTCGATACGCGGCTGCCCCAAGGCCACCTCGGGCCATTCCAGGCCCCTCAAACAGCCGAGATAACCGGACAGGGATTGGCACACCTGGTGGTCCTGAGGGAATGGGAATGGTGCTGAGAGCTGCTGTCACCAGAGATCCCACTGGGATTAAAGCTCTGGGCTGGAGAGGAGAGGGATCCAGGAGAGCTCAGGGCTAAAGCGGCTCCAGGAGAGCTGGAGAGGACAAGGAATGACAGGACAAGGGGAATGGCTTCCCAGTGACAAAGGCTGGGTGGGTGATGGGGAAGGAATTCCTAATCAGGAGGCCCTGGAATAGAATTCCCAGATTGGCTGTGGCTGCCCCTGGATCCCTGGCAGTGCCCAAGGCCAGGATGGACACCGGGGTTTGGAGCACCTGGGACAGTGGGAGCTGTCCCTGCCCATGGGAATGGGATGGGATGGGATTTAAGGTCCTTCCACCCAAGCCATTCCCAGATTCCATGCTGCACAGCTGGAGCAGGGAGTGCCAAATTCCATCTTTTCTGGATTTTTTACCTGGAAAACAAACGTGAGCGTTCACAGCAGCTGGGGATGGATCCTGGAGTTCCTGAGCTGCTGCCTTTTCCTGGCAGGGGTTTGCTGGGAGCTGCCTTGGGATCAGCACTCCTGGAATGCTTTTTAATCTCCAGTAATCACATCCGTCGTCAACATAATGAATTCTCATCCTGCTCCTCGCCTGCTTCCCATGAAAAACCATCCAGAACCGCTCGCATGCTCCTAAAGCAGGATTTTCCTGAAGAATTCCAAGTAATTCTCTGTTGATCCAGCTGTTAATTGCTAATTCTGATGGCATTTGTTTTAGCAGGAATTACCTTTTCCCAAAGTGTGGAAAAGCTTTGTTGGGGAGTTCTCTTGGCATAAATTTAAACCCAGGGAAGGATTTTCCTGAACGTGGAACTTTTACTGGTTGTGTTGGAAGTTTTCCACAACCAGCTGGGGCTGGAATTTCATGTGAAGGGTGAACTTTGCATTCTCATTTGATTTTATGATTTTAGTTGAATACTAATGAGCCTCTAATTGTCATTTCTGGAAGTTAATGGCTGAGATAATGGGCTGGGGGCTGTTCCCTGTGGTGCTCCATGGGGGATATCCAGATTCCTGCACATCCTTGGGATGAGCGGGTTGGATGCAGCTCCAGGCTGGGAACAAGCCCTGCTTTCCCCAGCTCTGGCTGTTGGGGGAGGAATGGGGGGACAGGTGCCAATCTTTCCCCTCCCTGACCAGGGACAGGATCCAGGGAATTTCCTGTGCCAGGGACGGTTTAGGTTGGATTTTGGGAAGAGGGAGAGGAGCAGCACTGAACAGATCCCCAGGGAATTATCCCATTCCCGAGGCTGCCAGAGCTCTCCAGGAGTGTTTGGAAAACAGGCACAGGGTGGGATTGTTGGGGGGTCTGTGCAGGGCAAGGAGCTGGATCCGTGATCCCTGTGGGTCCCTTCCAGCCCAGCACATTCCATGATTTTCTGGTTGTGCCGTTCCTTTGTCCCTGATGTTCTGTTCTGGCGCCGCTTCGTTCCTGTCCCTCTCCACCCCTGGGTGATTCTTCTCAGCTTGGAAGCTCAGGGCTGATCCCAGTGCTGAACAAACCCAGCTTCCCATCCTCATCCTCACATTCCCCGTGAAACTTCCCAAAAACTGTTGAACTGGGTTAATCAACCCCAAATTTTGGGTTCTTCTCCTCAAGACCCCAAAGCTCGTTGTGCTGTCGCTGCTGTAGGCCCACTCTGCCTTCCCCAGGTTGTTTTCTTGTTGCTTTTCTATGGAAAAAGAGGATTATTCTGGTTGCAATTTCCATGGAAACAATTACCATAAAGTATTGATCGCCCAGGATAGATTGGGAAGCACGAAAGGATAGAGGTTGTCTCCATGGAAACACGGACATCTCGAGCTTTTTATTCCTTAAGAAAAGAATTCTTATGGCTTTCCTTTAAACAAGTTTCTGGTCCAGTTGAAAATAATTGTGTCATTTTAATTAAAATTCTTAGTGTAATCAAGAGTCTGTTTTAAAAGCATTCCTATATTGCAAAGAAAAGTCTGGAATAGCATTTTCCTAAAAAAAAAAATAAAAATTAAAGGATTTGCATCATTTGCACAGCATTTTTTGCATTGAAAAGTAGCTGAGCCACGTCATTAATTGTCCATGAAAAACAGGTCAAAAATCGGCCTTTTCCTTCTGGAATTTAGGGATTTTTTTGGTAGGATTTCAGTGTTTTCTAGGATTTTAATAGCTTGGTAAAGGAATCACCAACCTGGGACAGCTCCGGGTGGCACAGGGAGTTCCTCAGGTTGGATTTGGTCCTGGAGGAGCTGAAGTTGGTCTTGAATTCTTCTGATTTCAAATCCTTTATTCCTCATCTGAGAACCTCTGAGGCTTCAGTTCCTGGGGATGTTTTGGGCACTTCAGAAATTCCTCCGGAGAAATGATGGGAGAAGGGATCCTTTGGTGGGAGAAGGGATCCTTTGGTGGGAGAAGGGATCCTTTGGTGGGAGAAGGGATCCTTTGATGTTTCAGGAGTGGTCTGGGTGCTCAAACCTCAAATCCCAGAATCCCAGGCTGGTTTGGGTTGGAGGGACCTTCAAGCCCATTTTGTTCCTCCCTGGACTTGTTCCACTGGCCTGGGACACTTCCAGGGATCCAGGGGACTCCACAACATTTTTGGCTGAAAAATCCCCAAATTCCCAACTGCCAGCCTGGAAATCATTCCAAGCTTTTCCCTGGATGGTTTGGGACCAGTGGAGACTTCACAGGAGCCTTTCAGTGGGTTTAGAGATCTGGTGGAATAAATGGCCCAGAGGAAAATCCCTGAGCATCCAAATCCCCGTGGAGGAGTCTGGGTTTGGAACGGGATGGGCTTTAATGTCCCTTCCAACATGGAATCCTGGAATCATGGAATGATTTGGCTGGAAAGGACCTTCGAGCCCACCCAGCCTCACCCCTGCCATGGAATGGATTTTTTCTGTTTCTAGCTAAATACCCTGAAAAGCTGTTTTTTTTGCTTTTATGGCTTTCAGTCCGTTTTTCTGCGCCAGACTCCAGGGAGTTTTTCATCATTCCCTTTTTCAAATCCAAGGTTCAGAGCTGACCTCACTTCCAGATCCTGCTCTGCATCGTTCATTACGTTTAGATCTCAATTATTCCCAGCAAATCCAATATTTTTCCTGCTCTATCCCAAACCCCCTTGCATTCTGTGCTCTGTCTTCCTGCTCTGGTTCCCTTCATCAGCATGAGAGCTGATAAATATTTAGTGCGATATAAATAAGTACCTCAATGCCACATTAAACATTCCATCAATTAAAATTCCTGCTAATTGGAGGCAAAACTTGTCAGTCTGAAGGAAAATAAGTCCATTAAGGCAGGAAAAACGGCATTTAAGAAGGAATGGGATTGTTTTGGCAGCTACAGAACAATTGCAGCTTTTTCAGACTAGATATAATTATTTCCTACTCTTTTTAAGCCTTTTTTCCATGCAAATTGAGGGTGAGACCTTGCTGGGGATTTGGGAATTCTAGGAACAGGAATGTGCAAACTCCTCCTTTTCAGCAGGAAACAATCAGACTGTGGAGACAAAACAAAGATTTTTTTAATGATTTTTTTATTTCATTCCAGGATATTTTCCCCCCGTTTTTTAGTGGCATCAGGAATCTCTGGTTTTTGTAACTTGGATTCAGGTTATTTCTGTTTGTACTTGGATTTATGGAGTTAATCCCTGGTTGGAATCCCAGAACCCTGGAATGCTGTGGGTTGGGAAGGACCTTGAGGATGATCCCATGGGCAGTGACACCTTCCCTCCATCCCACACTGCTCCAAGCCCCATCCAGCCTCAAACAAAACCGGGAATACTCCGTGTTTAATTTTGGAAATGAGGGGAAAATGGGAGTTACTACACAGCAGATCTGCTGGAGCAAGAGGAAGGGGGAAGTGAGAGGATCCAGGAGAAGCTGAGGATGACGGAGCAGAGGAAAAGCAGGAGCTGGAGGATCCACGGGTGTGTGGGCTGGCAGAAAATGTGGATCAGCCGGAGACAGAGCAGTCTGGATGTCAGCAGGGCTGGGGGGTGACAAGGCAGGTATTTAGAGCTGAAACCTCACACTGGAACTGGGATTTGCTTCCCAAATTCCCGGTTTAGTCCAGCTGCTGGCGTGTGGCTGGGAGCAGAGCTTGTCCCGGAGATCTGCAGGGAAAATCAGAGTTTGTGGTGGAGAGCTGGAGTGAAGGACTCGGAGAGGCCAGGGAAAATCCTCATAAGACAAACATTCCCCTTTCCTGTCCTTTTTCCTGGAAAAACACAAACAAATGGATTGTGGAGAGGGCACCAAGGGTATCCTGTGCTGGGGTGTGAGGTGGGTTTGGGCAGATGAGGCCAGGGAAGGGATCAGCCTTGGAATTCGGGATGTTCCTGCTGCTCCTTGATGCTGAACCCATGGCAGGAGTTGGTTTCCTTCTGCTCCCAAAACAGGGCAGCGAGAGCTCAGCCTCTGCCCCAGAAAGGGAAGGAGCACTGGGAAAAGCTCAACCTCTGCCCCAAAAATGGGAGGAGCACTGGGAAATTGTCCGGTTTTCGGCTGTTTGAAGGGCCTGGAAAGGCCCGGGGTGGCCTTGGGGCAGCCGCGTATCAAAGGACGAGAAGAGGCTTCAGTTCTTCTTTCGGTCTCGGTGTTTATTAATTGTTTATCTAAAAGATTTTCTCTCGGCCCGACAGAGCTCTGCTCAGCAGCCAGCCATGAGCACACTCCCTGCCCTCCGGGCGGTCACCTATCTTTATACCCATGGTTACGTGTACAATATTTATCATTTTTCCCCAATACCTTTCACCCTTATTGCACTTTTAGTAACAACCAATCTCAAAGTGCCACCATCACCACAGAAGATGGAGGAGAAGAAGAAGAAGAAGAAGGACAGGACACGCCCCAATTCCTCCATCTTACTTCTCTAAACCCCCCTGTACAGAAATCCTAAACCCTGTGTCTCACCCTCTAATTAACCAATCCCTTCACCATTCACCCCGGTGAAACCCTCCTGTCCTCATACAGGTGTCGTCTCCTGTGTAGGATCAAAGTCCAGCCACCAGACACTTCTGGAACATTCCAGGACTCCCGAGCCCCCCAAGGGTGCTCTCGGTGACACCTCAGTGCTGAGGGGCTGAGATCCGACAGGAAATCTCCAGCTGGGAATTTGTGCTTTGGTCATGGATGTTGCCCTGTGGAAGCAGGAGCTGGTTGGGAAGGAGCCTGTTCAAAACCATTCATTTATTCCTAGTTTAGGCAGAGTTTTCTGCCCAGTGTTTCCCAGTTTTTATGTAATTCTTGGTGGCTTGGGAAGTTTTTTCTCAGACTCCCCTTTGGCGTTTGGTGCAGTTGGAGATTTTTCCATCCCGGCTGGTTTGGATTGGGAAGGACCTTAAAGCTCATCCCATCCATGGGCAGGGACACCTTCCATGGAGCAGGGCTCCAGCCTGGCCTTGGGCATTCCAGGGATCCAGGGGCAGCCACAGAAAATCTGGGAATTCCATCCCAGCCAGGAATTCCCAATTCCCAATCTCCCATCCATCCGTGCCCTCTGGGAGCCATTCCCTGTGTGCTGTCCCTCCATCCCTGTCCCCAGCCCCTCTGCAGCTCTCCTGGAGCCCCTGCAGGCCCTGGGAAGCTCCATAAATCTGGAATTCCTGGAGCAGTGCCCATGGGACCATTGCTCCTGATGGATGGGGGCTCTTTCCCACCTGCTGTTCCCTCAGGATCTGTGGAACCACAGGAACAAGGGGAGGTTTGGAGCTGAGTTGTCATTCCAGGGATCTCTCTGTGTTCCCAATCTCATTTTGGTGTTATCTGGATCGAATCAGGGACAGCAGCAGTGGCTTTGTCACTGCACCCAGCAAATCCCGTTTTTATGAAGTCAAACCTTTCCTGTTTGTTCTGAGAGCTCTGAGGTGAATATTGCAATATCCAGAGGAACAACCCATTTTCCCTTGGGAAGGGGAATGTGTCCCTTGTCAGGCTCAGCAAATTCCGGGATCGGAGATGTCAGGTGGAAAAGAAACTTTATTTTTTAATATCGAGGCCTGTGGTGACACCTTTAATCTCCAGCTGAAACTCTTCCATCTTTTATGGGAAAGAAATGATTCAATATCCCTGCAAGGTGCACAGCAATCCTCTGCCCTGCTTCCCCATCAATCCATCAGCTGCAATTCCAGCCCTTTCCCAGCCCTGTGCTGCTGGAAGCCCAGCTGGAATTTTATATTTTAAATTCCAAGCAAACCCTTTCATCTCCAGCTGTCCCAGCTGCTGCTTCCCTGGAAGTTGAGGAGTTATATTTGTGTTAGTTTGGAAGGAATATTTGGAAATTTTTGGGATGCTTTCCATCTGTGCATTCCAGAATCCCAGAATCACTGAGGCTGGAAAAGCCCTCCAAGACCATTGGGTCTCCTCACAGAATTCCAGAGTGGTTGAAGGGAATTTAATCCCATCCCATTCCATCCTTCCACCATCCCAGGGTGCTCCAAACCCTTTCCAGTCTGGCCTTGGACATTTTCAGGGATGGGGACCCCAAACTCACAATTAACCCATCCTGGAGAACATCCCAACCATTATTTCAAGGATCTTCCCAAATTAAAGTCGCCATCCAGGAGACCTTTATTCCTCTGGGAGCTGATCCCTCTTGGAAAAACACAGTGAAAAAAAAAAAAAACAAATCCTGCACTTCATCCCTGCTGTTATTTTCATTCCTTTGTGTTCTGTTTGCACAGAAGCTTCACAATCCCATTTGCTGCCTCCCACACGGAGCTGGTGCCTCCCAAATGCAGCAGGTTCCTGTGGAATGGGAGCAAACACACCCAAATTCCCAAAAAATAATGAGGAATTTTGGTTTGGTGCCTCCCAAATGCAGCAGGTTCCTGTGGAATTGGAACAAACACACCCAAATTCCCAAAAAATAATGAGGAATTTTGGTTTTGTGCCTCCCAAATGCAGCAGGTTCCTGTGGAACGGGAGCAAACACACCCAGAATCCCAAAAAATAATGAGGAATTTTGGTTTTGTGCCTCCCAAATGCAGCAGGTTCCTGTGGAACGGGAGCAAACACACCCAAATTCCCAAAAAATAATGAGGAATTTTGGTTTTGGTGCCTCCCAAATGCAGCAGGTTCCTGTGGAACGGGAGCAAACACGCCCAAATTCCCAAAAAATAATGAGGAATTTTGGTTTTGTGCCTCCCAAATGCAGCAGGTTCCTGTGGAAGAAAACGGGAGCAAACACACCACAGAACCAATCCCAAAAAATAATGAGAATTTTGGTTTTGTGCCTCCCAAATGCAGCAGGTTCCTGTGGAATGGGAGCAAACACGCCCAAATCCCAAAAAATAATGAGGAATTTTGGTTTTGTGCCTCCCAAATGCAGCAGGTTCCTGTGGAATTGGAACAAACACACCCAAATTCCCAAAAAATAATGAGGAATTTTGGTTTTGTGCCTCCCAAATGCAGCAGGTTCCTGTGGAATGTGAGCAAACACGCCCAGATTCCCAAAAAATAATGAGGAATTTTGGTTTTGTGCTGTTATCTGAGTGACCAGCCAAGGGATCAGGATGTATTTGGATTTTGGGATGGGATTTGCCTCTGGAAAAGGGTCTTAATTCATTTTAGATGTTGGTTTTGGAATTGAATATTTGTGTTTTCCCATAAAATTTATTAAATTTTAGTATGGAAGTGTTGTTTAATCCTGGTTTTACCTCCCACTTCCCATTTCACATCAAATTATTTGGTTCTCAATTCCTTTGGATAAAAAACCTTGTGATGAAAGAGCAGGATTTGGGGTTTGGAAGTTGTTTAGATGTTTTCCTTGTGTGTGGTTTCCATCATTTCATCTGGAATTTCATGACCTGGAATAATTAAATTATTATTAAATATTCATTTAATGCCATGAAATTTTGTCACCAACAAAAAGTAGAAGAGGTTATGGTTTATTCTTGAAGATTTTATTTAGATTTAACTGGAAAGTCCTGCTCAGAGTGCAGCAACTCATCCCAAACGTTGGGAATTGACAGATTCCATGGATCCTGGGAGTGGTTGGAGAAGCCAGATTCGGGGATCCCACAAAATTGGGGTGGAATCCAGAGGTTTTGGGTGGGTGCAAAACCAGAACCTGAGGCAGGTGAACGACATTCCTGGGAAAGGGAAGCTGCAGATGGATGAGGATCAGTTTCCTGGAATTCCATCCATTTTAGGAGCTGCTCCCAGGGATATTTTGAATATTCATGGCACATTTTCCGTACTAAGAACAGCGTGTTATGGATGGATGTTATGGACGCTGTAATTGTAAATTACAGCGTTTAGCTGGGTGAAATTCCTAATTAACTCCCTAACGAGCAGCCAGGGCAATTAGCAAAGCCAGGCCTTCAAAGGATGCGGGGAGAGCTGGATTTCATGGACATGGGTGGGGAAATTTGGGATTAAATCTGGAAAAGTAGAATTCATTAACCAGGGTTCCATTGCTCCAGTGCTGGCTGGGAGACAGGGATCCCATTCTGTGGGATTATTTTTGAGGAAAACGGGAGTTTTCCTGAAAATCCCAGCAGTTGCCTTTGGCCCCATCTCCAACCATTCCTGATGGATCAATCCCTGATTTTCAGCCTTTCTGGGGCAGATTTCCGGGGATAGGCTTTAACCTGAAGGGTTAAATGGGATTTTGGGATGGAATTCCTGGCTGGGAGGGCGGGGAGGGTTTGGGATGGAATTCCCAGATTTGCTGTGTCTGCCCCTGGATCCCTGGCAGTGCCCAAGGCCAGGATGGAGCAATTTTGGACAGTGGAAAATCCCTGGGGTGGGAATGGAGCTTTAGGGTCCTTCCAAACCCACCCAATCCAAGATTCTGTGATGTTCCAGCAGGATTTAATTGGACTCAAAGGGAATTAGATTAATTAGCTTCCCTCAGATAGAAGGAGTTAAAAATGGGACCAAACCAGCTGAAAACGCAGCAAATTCCCCATTTTGGTTTTCCACACGGGGAGGACAAAATTCCTCATGAAAACTGGGACTAAAATCCATCTTCAGGCGGATTTGTCCAACCAACTGAATTATTCATGGCAGCTGCAATGGCAGGGAGGGGCTGCAGGGTGATTAATTAATTAATTAATTAATTACCCCCCTCAGCCTCGTTAGGGCCGCTGGAAGCCCCCTGGGTGTCCAATTAGCAGCTCATTAATCCAGAGGTGACTCTTTCCTTGGGGAGGGATCCCATCCCATTTGCTTGGTTCTGATTTTATTAATTGATATCTGATTCTGCTAACTGGAATCTGATTCTGACTCGTTTGATTCTGATTTTAAATAATTTGGTCCCATTTCCAGACAAAACAGTTTCCAGTTGCTCTCCAAATCCCAAAAAATTAAGCCTAAAAATTGGGTTTTCCCAGTTTTAGCTGAACACACCAGTATTGGGGTTTTGTAGGTGGGCTCTTCATGTGGAAAACTTGGGGGAAAAAAAGCCAGGCTCAGGCCAAGTGTTTGTTCTCCTAAATTCAGGAATAACTTTGCAGCTGAGTCTGCTCCCCCCTGGAATTGCTCCTTGGAGTGGCAAAGCCTTGGAGGTTTCAGAGCTTCCCATTGGAGATTTTGGGGCAGTTGTTGGAAAAATTTGGATTTTTGTGTGGAATATGTGCGAGAATCATGAAACCATGGAATATCCTGGGTTGAAGGACAAGCAGGGATCATTGATCCGAGTCCTGCCCTCCTGGACAATCCATGGTTTTATCTGACTTCCAGATGAAGTCATCCATGGCTCGACAGATCCTGTGGGAATTCCTGACATTCCAGCAGCTCAGCATCCCATCCTTCCAAATGAAAAATATAAAAAATCAGAATTTCGGTGGAGTTTTATATTTTCAAATGGTCATTCCAGGTTTGGCTCCTCTCAGTAGCTGGGATGGTTCCCAGGACACTCCTTTGGTGATGAAGAGATTAAAACTCTGTTATAACAAGAAATTTAAGCTCATTTTCAACATCAAACATAATAATCTTTATCCGTAAAAGATGAAAATTCCCTGCCCTGTGCTTCACCTCAGCTGCTTCACCTCAGAATGTCAGGATGCTTCCTCTGATTGAAAATTCCTCTATTTATGGTGGAAAAAAAACCCTAAAATGCAATGTTTAATCCAAAAACGTGACAGGCAGAGGATAAATCTTCCTCATTTCCAAACATTTATACAAGGAAAAGGAAAATCCATCCAAATCCAAGGGAAGAATCTCCAGAGAACAAATAAAACTTGGGGGCTGTGGAAGAATTTCACTCCCGGGTTCTTTCTTGCTGTGTGGAACATGAAGTTACGATTTTGTAACTCTTGTTTTTCATCTGGTTTTTAATTTGATAAATTTGTTTTTAATGTTTTATTTCCCCGAGCAGCCCGACAGTCAAATTTAACAGAAATGTTTGATGATCTGCTCAGTGCACAGCAAAAATACCCTGGAATTTAGGGAAGTATCCAAGGATCAAACCCAGCAGTGGGGCTGGAGAATGACTCAAAATTATGGATTTAGAGGAGAAATAATTCCAGAATTTCTGATATTTCTTCTTTGGAGAAAACAGCAACTTCACAGTAGAATTTCAGAGTGAATTCTTTTAAACTTCAGGGTGAATTATTTCAAAATTCAGAGTGAATTCTTTTAAATTTCAGGGTGATTTCTTTTACATTTCAGGGTGAATTCTTTTACAATTCAGGATGATTTATTTTAAATTTCAGGATGGATTCTTCTAAATTGATCTTTTCAGGTGATTTTTAAATAGAATTCCTTTGCCATGTCTTTAATTGCAATGCCACAGAGATTTTCTCCAGGAAAACCACCAGGGTATCATCAGCACAAAGGATTGGCCAATATATTTTCAATTAAACTCTCCAATTCCTTGATCTAATTCCATTATCCCAGAATCATTAGGGTTGGAAAAGAGCTCCAGGATCAAGTCCAACCTCCAGGCAATGAATCCATTTTCCCTCCTGATTTTTCAGCTTTGTCACCTGAGGGTTTTCTTGTTCATCACCTCAAGTTGTTCTTTTGACCCTGGCTCAGAGCATCCCGAAATCCAAATATCCCAAATTATTTTGATTTCCAAAGGCCAAGCAATTCTTTTGCTCAGCTCAAGTCCGTGGGTTTATTGTTTGGGTGGATACAAAGATTTCCTCCTCCAATAATCGAGATAAGTGTGTTTTCCTTGGGTTCTATTCCTAATGAAACAGTTGGGATTTCACATCTCGGGGGCTAAAAATAGCCAGGCCTTGGGTTTAACGGCGGAGTTTTTCTTTTCCCGAGGATTGTGTGCGCTGGAGGGTTGGAAGGGTTTTGTTTCCAAGGAAACAAACGCTCTGCACGCAGCGTGCATCCAGGGAAATGCTGCTGCAGGGAAATGGCACCAGCGCCGTTCCTGGAGAGGGCAGGGACACAGGGGCAGCCCAGGGTGCCAGCTGTGCCAGCTGTGCCAGATGCTCCAAAGGGCTCAGGGAACTCCATCAGATCCTGTCCCAGCTGAGATGGACAGGATGCTCCAGTGCCAGGCTCTCCAAAGGCAGAGTTCCCAGGGAACTCCATCACATCCTGCCCAGCTGAGATGGACAGGATGCTCCAGTGCCAGATGCTCCAAAGTTCCCAGGGAACTCCATCCCATCCTGTCCAGCTGAGATGGACAGGGTGCTCCAGTGCCAGGCTCTCCAAAGGCAGAGTTCCCAGGGAACTCCATCCCATCCTGCCCAGCTGAGATGGACAGGGTGCTCCAGTGCCAGATGCTCCAAAGTTCCCAGGGAACTCCATCCCATCCTGCCCAGCTGAGATGGACAGGGTGCTCCAGTGCCAGGTGCTCCAAAGGGCTCAGGGAACTCCATCCCATCCTGTCCAGTTGAGATGGACAGGGTGCTCCAGTGCCAGATGCTCCAAAGGGCTCAGGGAACTCCATCAGATCCTGTCCAGCTGAGATGGACAGGGTGCTCCAGTGCCAGATGCTCCAGAGTTCCCAGGGAACTCCATCAGATCCTGTCCCAGCTGAGATGGACAGGGTGCTCCAGTGCCAGATGCTCCAAAGTTCCCAGGGAACTCCATCAGATCCTGTCCAGCTGAGATGGACAGGATGCTCCAGTGCCAGATGCTCCAAAAGGCTCAGGGAGCTCCACCAGATCCTGTCCAGCTGAGATGGACAGGATGCTCCAGTGCCAGATGCTCCAAAGGCAGAGTTCCCAGGGAACTCCATCCCATCCTGTCCAGCTGAGATGGACAGGGTGCTCCAGTGCCAGGCTCTCCAAAGGGCTCAGGGAACTCCATCAGATCCTGCCCAGCTGAGATGGACAGGGTGCTCCAGTGCCAGATGCTCCAAAGTTCCCAGGGAACTCCATCCCATCCTGCCCAGCTGAGATGGACAGGATGCTCCAGTGCCAGATGCTCCAAAGGGCTCAGGGAACTCCATCAGATCCTGTCCAGCTGAGATGGACAGGGTGCTCCAGTGCCAGATGCTCCAAAGTTCCCAGGGAACTCCATCAGATCCTGTCCAGCTGAGATGGACAGGATGCTCCAGTGCCAGGCTCTCCAAAGTTCCCAGGGAACTCCATCCCATCCTTCCAGCTGAGATGGACAGGATGCTCCAGTGCCAGATGCTCCAAAGTTCCCAGGGAACTCCATCCCATCCTGCCCAGCTGAGATGGACAGGATGCTCCAGTGCCAGATGCTCCAAAGGCAGAGTTCCCAGGGAACTCCATCACATCCTGTCCAGCTGAGATGGAGGCAATACAAATACACTCCATTTCCAGAAGGCTCCAAACTGTTGTTATTATTATGGCATGTACGCTTTTTGTACATTCTCACAAAACACATCAGTTTACACTTCACTCATTGGTCACAAGAGACAAGCAAAGTGCTCATTGGAATAGTTGCAGGTTTCTCTTATTTATCCTTCTCTCTCTTGGTTCCTATGTCAGCAACCTTGGTAGGAAATTCTTTCAGGGGTGAACGTGGATCCTCTCACCAAACTTCCCTCTGGCTCTCAGAAGTCACAGTGAAACCTCTTCCACAAGGTTCCATTTGCAGAATCCTCGGCCCCTTCCCCAGTGATCCAGAGCTGTCACCCACAGTGGGAGCTGGCAGCTTCTCACCCCGTGAGAGTGGGGAGGCCCTGGGATGGAATTCCCAGAGCAGCTGTGGCTGCCCTGGATCCCTGGAATTGTCCTGGTCAGGGCTTGGAGCAGCCTGGGACAGTGGGAGGTGTCCCTGCCATGGCAGGGGTGGAGTGGGATCATCTTTAAGATCCCTCCCAGCTCAAACCATTCCAGGATTTTGGGCATAATTTGGGAATAGTTGTTTTTCTGTGTTTCTGGTGTGATGTGGGAAAGGGCAGAGCAGTACCAAGGAGAGAGGCTTCCCAATTCCATCCCCATCCCCCTGAAGATTAGGGAAATGGGAGCAATAAAAACAGTCTGAAAATCAGAGGAATGGGCAAACAACTTGGGAAGAGTCCAGATGGCAGAGTCCAAACATTTTTGTGTGAGAGGAGGGGATTTTTTGGGAAAACTTTGGGAAGAGCCTCTCTTCTCCCTGTAGTGAGATAAGGATGTTTAGAGGGTCAGGAATGTAAGTGGTGAGGAATTATAGTTAAATATCACAGTTAAATCTATGGCATTGCAGGTAAACTCAGACACTCACCGTGTGTGGCTGTGTGATGTGGAATGTTCTGGGAGTTGGGATGAAATCCCCCAAAGGCCCTGAACCCCCCTGAACGCTGCTCTGGGAGCAGCACTCCCCACCAGGCCCAAAGGGACTCCCCAAAGCCATTATTCTGTATTTTTGAAGTTTGCTGTTGAGAGCAGGTGCACCCAGGTGGAATTTGAAGGAATATCCACTTTTATTCCCAACAGAGCAGCTCCAGGGCTCTGTTTTTCCCTACCAGGCTCTGCATAACAAAGCTCAGCTTAACTGTGTGCAGTTAACTCTGGGAAACGTTCTGGCACTTCCACTCTTCCCAAATTATTTAAAAATTAGTGCTGTTGTCAATGTTCACAGTTTGCAGCGTGCCAAATTCTCCTGGCTTGGCTGAGTGCAGGGAGAAAGGAATATTAATGTGCTGCTGGGGGGTGGAATGGGAGTTGTTTTCCATGGAAAAATAACTGCTGTCTTTTAGAATCCAAAATGCAAAATACTCTCAAAGCTTTAAGCCTGTAAACCAAAGCTTAAAATTAAACATAAGATTTAATCTGAAACTTTAGGAAAAACTTCTAAACTTAAGTACTAAAAACAAAAATGTAAATTTATAATTTTATGCAAAACTACATTAAACTAAATTTTAAAATTTTTAAAGTTTAAAGTTTAAAATATAAAAAAATAAAATAGTTACAAAAATAAACAAAAAATTAAAATACAATACTATAAGTTTATGTATCATAGCATAATTAACAAAAAATCTTCCACCATAACATAAGTCCATAAAACAAAATATTTAAAAATTAAGTCAAAAACATCAATATCCTTATTAACAGTATTTTCTTAGTCAATAAGTCCTTAAAAATAGTATAACTAGAAGTCTAGAAACCTTCTAAACCATACTATAACAATAGAAACCAAACTCACCCTTCCTACCTATATAAAAATAAAAAATAAACATTAAAAAAAATTAAAAATCAAAAATAAACTCAAAACCCTCATCTCAAATTCCTTCCAAAATTCCCCACAAATAAATGTTCCTACTGTCAAGGGCAGTTATTTTGGAATTGATAGGGGAGCTTCAGTGTGCCAAGGCAATGATCCCAGGATTCCAGCAAGGTTGGGATGGGAGAGACCTCACAGTAGACATTCCATGGGCAGGGACACCTTCCACCAGCCCAGGTGGCTCCAACCTCATCCAGCCTCATCCAACCTCATCCAGCCTCATCCAACCTCATCCAGCCTCATCCAACCTCATCCAGCCTCATCCAACCTCATCCAACCTCATCCAACCTCATCCAGCCTCATCCAACCTCATCCAACCTCATCCAGCTTCATCCAACCTCATCCAACCCCTCCAACCTCATCCACCCTCATCCAACCTCATCCAGCCTCATCCAGCCTCATCCAGCCTCATCCAACCCCTCCAACCTCATCCAACCTTATCCAGCTTCATGAAACCTCATCCAACCCCTCCAATCTCATCCAGCCTCATCCAGCCTCATCCAACCTCATCCAACCCCTCCAACCTCATCCAACCTCATCCAACCTCATCCAACCCCTCCAACCTCATCCAACCTTATCCAGCTTCATGAAACCTCATCCAACCTCATCCAACCTCATCCAACCTCATCCAGCCTCATCCAACCCCTCCAACCTCATTCAACCTTCATCAATTTTATCCAACTTCATCCAACCTTATCCAACCTTATCCAGCCTCATCCAACCCCATCCAACCTTATCCAGCCTCATCCAACCTCATCCAACCTCATCCAACCCCATCCAACCTCATCCAGACTCATCAACCTCATCCAACCCCTCCAACCCCATCCAACCTCATCCAGCCTCATCCAACCTTATCCAACCCCATCCAATCTCATCCAGCCTCATCCAGCCTCATCCAACCTCATCCAACCTTATCCAGCCCCATCCAGCCTCATCCAACCTCATCCAACCTCATCCAACCTCATCCAACCTCATCCAACCTCATCCAACCTCATCCAACCTCATCCAACCTCATCCTGCCTCATCCAACCTCATCCAACCTCATCCAACCCCTCCAACCTCATCCAACCTCATCCAGCCTCATCCAACCTCATCCAACCTCATCCAACCCCATCCAACCTCATCCAACCTCATCCAACCCCTCCAACCTCATCCAACCCCTCCAACCTCATCCAACCTCATCCAGCCTCATCCAACCTCATCCAACCTCATCCAACCTTATCCAGCCTCATCCAACCTCATCCAGCCTCATCCAACCTCATCCAACCTCATCCAGCCTCATCCAACCTCATCCAGCCTCATCCAACCTCATCCAACCTCATCCAACCTCATCCAGCCTCATCCAACCTCATCCAACCTCATCCAACCTCATCCAGCCTCATCCAACCTCATCCAACCTCATCCAACCTCATCCAACCTCATCCAACCTCATCCAGCCTCATCACCCAAAGGATCTGGGAAACTGAATCCCAAGGTTCCTTGGTTTTCCAATATTTTAGCTCCTTTAGGGATTTGGGAAGTTGAAGATTCCCAACTTTTCAGGGTTTAGGAGCTGTTTTGGAGTGAAAATCCGGGGTTGGAGAGTTTGCTGAAGGGAGATGAAGAGCATTGTCCTGAGGATTGCAGGTCTGGCTGTCCTGTGCCTTCCATCTGTCCTGTCCCAAGGCTCCTCGTGTTCCTGGATTTTCTTTGGATGGGACACCTGGAGATGGGACAGTGGTGGCAGCAGGCAGCCTTCAGGAGCTGCTGGTGGCCGTCTCCAAAGATCTGGGATCTTCTCCTCCTGGCATTCACCTGGGAATTCACCACGGCCATGGTGGGGAAACCTGTGGAAAATGGGATTAAACTTCCCTGGCTGCCCCAGGGCTTCCTCCCTGCCACAAACTCTGGGAAACATGGTACAACATTTCCATGCTGATGGATTTGTGCTGCGAGGAACCTGAGGGGTGCTGGGAGTGAGCACTAGGGGAGAGGAGAAAGGAGCAATCGGAGGAAAGTGCTGCTTTCCCCGGCTCCTGGCAGGAAATCGCTCCTTAAGTGGCGCTCCCGAATTGTCAGCTGCTTGTTTTAACACAAAATGTGTAAAAATTCCAGCCCTGCTCCTCTCCAGGAGATGGGAAAGCTCTGGAGAGCTGCAGCTTCAGGGCTTGGAGACAGGGAACAAAAAGCTGTGGGGGTTATAAGTCATAATATTGTGACCTATTCCAGAGGCAGCGATTTTATTCCCGGATAAATCAGCGCAGTGGAGGAGGCGCAGGGAAACCAGGAAGGTTTGGGATGCTCAGGGCCTCCCTTCCCCATCCTGCTCCTCGTTCCACGGCTGGAGATCCAGATCTTTGTGCCAGGGTCTGGATCCAAATCCAGCCTTGGATGCTGCGGGCATGCAGGGAATTCCTGGGGTGACACTGTCGAGGGGACAAGGCAGGGGTTGGGCAGAGCTGGGACTCGATGGCCTTGAGGGGCTTTTCCAACCTCAGTGACTCCATGAATTCCAGCACTTTCCTCCTGTTGTTTCACCTCATTTCACCCAGGGAACAGCCAGCACTGCTGCTTCCCTCACTGAGGGAATGTCTGCATTCCAAAGGTGTGGAGCACCAAAGAAAGGTCATTTGAGGCCCAAAGTCTGTGGTGGTTCCTGCTCCTGGAATCACTTCCATGCTGGGAGCCCACATCCCTGCAGCAGCTTCTCCTCAAACTGTGGAAGCTCCAGGGGCTGGAAGGAGCCAAAGTGGAACATAAAACTCCAGCTCCCTGAAGGCGCAGTAAAACGGGAGGTCAGGATCTAATCCAGATGGGGACCTGGGAATCTGCTGGGAGCTGCTCATTCCCAGCCCCGGGTTCTCTGTGCTCCGTCAGTGTGCTGGAAGGATGTCAGCAGAGCTGGTGTTGATGGAAAATAGATCCAAACATTCATTAATTGCCAGCTCAGCGAGCCCCAGACCCCTCTGCACGGAGCAGCTGCCGCTGTTGAGTCATTCTGTTGGAAACTCTTCAGGAACTTCACAGGGATGAGATGATTTTCCTCCTTCTTTCCCTGTGTTTTCCTTCCCTCTGCCCCTGGTACAGCTTTTCCTGCCTCTGTCCCACTCCCCCCACCCCGGCCTGGTGGCTCTGGCTCCCAGTTTGTCCCCTCTGGGTGCAGGGTTTGCTTGGGAACTCCTCCTCTTCCACACTGGATTCCTGGGACAGAGCGTTACCTGCTGGAAAATGGGATTTTGCTCATGGCAAGCTGGGAAGGGCAGTGTTGGTGGGAAGGATGGAGCTGAGGTGGAAGCTCCTGGGGACACCTGGGGTTGGATTTGTGGAGCACAGGTCGGGGTGGGTTCAGAGCAATGCTCCAGAAATGGCAAATTCCAGCTGGAAAGTGACTTTTAGGGATCCCATTTTTTGGAAAATGTGAAGTGTGTGTGCCATTTCCTGAGAGTTTTTATCCAGAGCTCTGGAAACTGAGAGGAACTTTCTGGAATGAATCCAGAGGAGGCCCTGGAGCTGCTGCAGGGCTGGAGCACCTGGGACAGTGGAATTGTCCCTGGAAGGTGGCACTGAATTGGCATTTCAGTTCCCTTCCACCCAAACCGTTCCAGGATTCCGTGATTTAACGATGCAGCACCTGGCACACCAATTCTGCTGCAGGTTTTCCAGCCACCCCGCTGTTGGTACAGCTCATTATTTGCTGGATAGAATTCCCCAATTTCTGAAGAAAAACAGGTGATCTGAAAATTGGGGTTTGTGAGCTAATTATTGTGAGTGGGTCTGTGTTTCAGGATCTGAAATAAGTGCATTGTTCAGGACTCCATGGAGAATGGTGTTTATTGTGAGGGTTGGTAAAATAATATTCCTGGAGCTCTCGGGCAGCCTGTTCAGGAAAAAGAAGGGAATTAGAATTGCAGATCAGGATTTCATCATCCTCAATCAGCGTGGCCAGCAAGGAGGGATGAATGGAAAGCTGCTCAGGAGCCCCGGCAATTGCAGCCTTCCCAAACCCATAAATGGCTTGGTGCACCCCAGAGGGGCAGAAGCCCCAGGAATTTCAGTATCTGAGAAAGGGTCGATGCTGTGGAGAAAAACAGTAAAATGCCAGGAAGAGTGTGGGGGAAGCTCCTTTTGGGGTGGTTTTTAGTGATCAGCTGGGGTGGTTGTGTGTTATCCTGATTATTCCATAATTAGCAGTGAGGGGGAAGAGAAATATCCCTGAAAACATGTTTTGGATTTCTTTATCTGGGGTGAAACCCCATTATCTGGGGTGAAAAACCCCAATATTACATCAGTGTAGATCATTAATCTGGGAAGACAGAGCACGGAATAAACTCATTTTTGTATTCTGTGCTTCTGGTTTGTCTCAAAATTCCCAAAATATCCGCTGGTGTTTTTCAGGCTGCTGTGAGGACAGGGAACATTCCTGAGCCTTCCCTGCTGCTGGCTGAGGGAATGAAGGTGCCCGAGCCCTGGGGGCCTGGAGAGTCTCAAGGCAGCAGGAGAGCAGGGGCTGCCTTATGTAACTTTGCTCAAAGATGTGGAAAAAAAAATCCCCCGTTCTGGGCTGGTTTTCCGGTTTCTGTGCGATTTTTCAGGAAATGTTTGAAGTTTCCCTGGAGGAGCATCAGTGTTGGGGCTGCCAGGATGGCCCAGTGGGAGGAGGCTCCTCGTTAGCACGGCTTGCAAAGGCTAATTAATAAATAAATGGAGTCTGGAGATCCAAATGAACAATTTGGGGATTTGGGAGCGGGAGGGAGGGAGGCCCAGTGGGTTCTGATCCCAGCCCTGGGATTTTATTCATTTCTGGGATTTTATTCATTTCTGTCCTGTTGATCCTGCGATTCCTGGGTTTCCACTCGGGATAATCACTGAACTGTCTAAGAAACTCCAGGAGGAAAATCCCAGGGAATGATTGTTCTCCTTCCCACCCAGCACCCTGTGATTAGTGCCCCGCTCCCTGCAACTCCCCACGTCAAATTTGGGATGCTGGGAAGGGTTGGATTGTGAAGGGAGACGCCAGAAAAATGGGAATGGGGAGGGAAAAGGACAGGAAGGAATTCCTGGCTGTGAGGGTGGGCAGGCCCTGGCATAGAATTCCCAGATTTGCTGTGGCTGCCCCTGGATCCCTGGCAGTGCCCAAGGCCAGGCTGGACATTGGGACACCCTGGGACAGTGGGAGGTGTCCCTGCCATGGAATGGGGTGGGATTTAGGGTCCCTTCCATCCCAAACCATTCCGTGATCCTATGGATTTAAGGTCCCTTCCATCCCAAACCATTCCATGATCCCATGGATTTAAGGTCCCTTCCATCCCAAACCATTCCATGATCCCATGGATTTAAGGTCCCTTCCATCCCAAACCATTCCATGATCCCATGGATTTAAGGTCCCTTCCATCCCAAACCATTCCATGATCCCATGGATTTAGGGTCCCTTCCATCCCAAACCATTCCATGATTCCCTGATTTGGACCTGTCTGTGTGTCTATTTACCACCATCCATGGCTGCTGGGCACCTTTTTCATGGATAAGAAGCAGAATTCCATGGTTTACACAAAATTCTTCACCCCTGTGAGTAAAACTGGCTCCTGCCAAACCAAAGTGGAGATGGAGCAAAGCCAAGGAGAGGTGCAAAGTTTTGGAATATTGATCATTCATGCTTCATCCTGATCTTTCCCTTATACCTTTGATTTGCCCCTATTTTTATAGATTTGTTAAATCTTTTTATCAATAACGTCAATAGAATAAAAATAAGGATTTATGTCTCATCTCCCAGTGAGAGGAGAGAACCACACAGCTTTCCCAGTCTGGAAAAGCTTTTCCTGAGCTTGGAGTGTGTCAGAGCAGCTGGGGAGTCTGAGTGGGGATGGAATGACACTGCCACTCTCCCCCTTCCCTGGATTTTTAAATTGGATTTGGCATCTTAATTGCTGAAACAGCTCCTCGTTCTGCCTTTCCAGCTCGGAGTTAACTGCAGGGAGGGAGGCTTGGATTGTGGATCCTCTGAGATCCGTGGGGTGACCCCTGCTCCGTCCCCTCCTGCTGCTTTGGGAATAGGGAATGTTATGGATCACTGATGGCCGATGAAATTTATCCATCACCTATAGAAATCTCATTTATCCATCACCTATAAAATCCCATTTATCCATCAGCTGTACAAATCCATCAGCTATAAAAATCCCCTTTATCCCCCTTTCCCGACACCTTCGATTGCAGCTGATGGATAAAATCCCTTCCCGTGGTTGTCAAGGTGAAACGTTTGGAGACTTCAGGGGGGAAAGAAAGAAAGAAACAAACAAACAGACAAACGAACGAACCCGGGGAAGGGAGAATGTTCCGGTGCCTGCTGCGCGTCCGGTGCCGCCGAACTTTGTCCTTCCCGTGGGGAGGAGGCGCCACCGGGTCCCCTTTGTCACCCCCGCAAGGTGCGGGTGGGGCAGAGCCCTGCCAGCATTCCCGATCCTGCGCGGCTTCCTTCCCATCCCTCCATCCATCCATCCATCCCTCCATCCATCCATCCATCCATCCATCCCTCCATCATCCATCCATCCATCCCTCCATCCCTCCACCCATCCCTCCATCCATCCATCCATCCATCCATCCCTGCATCCATCCATCCATCCATCCATCCATCCATCCCTCCCTCCATCCCTCCGTCCCTCCATCCCCGGCTCTCCCAGCCCTCCCTTTGTCCCCGGCTCCCCTCCCGGCTTGCGGGGGGGGCCGGAATTTCGGGAGCCGCTCCCGGGCGGATGCGGCCCCATCTCCCACCCACCCCTGACGTCTCGCTGCACCAGGGAGCCGCGTCGGGTTTGATGTGGAGCGGCGGGATTTAGATCTTGTAAAATCTTGTAAAATTCCATTTTATGCAGAGAGAGAGAGGCACACGCTCGCTCGGCAATCCGGCGGGCGAGGCTGCGGCTGGCGCGGTCCCGTTTCGCCCGCCCGGCGTTTCCCGCAGGAGCAGCAGCACCTGGATGGGCATGGACGGGGCTGGGAGGAGCAGCCCCGCGCCCGGGTGACAGCAGGGACAGAGAGTGACAGCAGCGGGGCACTCCCCTCTGGGCTGGCGCTGACCCCTGGCAGGGAGCCGGCGGCTCCGCTGCCGTTCCTGCCGGCGGGATGCACATTCCGGGCCTGGGGCCGCCCCATCCCGCCCCGTAACCCCGCGGTGCAGCCCCGCGCCCATCCCGGCGGATGCTCCGCGGGAGGGACCCGCGCCGGGGCTGCTGCAGCGTCACAAAACTTTGCCTCGGCTCCGGAGGAAGGAGGGATGTGACCTGGAAAGGAGGAACGGCAGAAAGGGGATGGTGCTGCGGCTTGGAAAAGGTTTTTTATCCCCCCCCCGCCCCGCCGCTGTCTCAGGATCGTTGGGATTTTACAAATGAGAGCAGGAAGCTGCAGTCAAAGGGGGGGGTGCCAGAAATAGATTTATTTTTTCTTTCTCCTGCTAGAAATGAAGAAATTTGGGAGTCCATAGAGGCTGTTCCACAGGCACCCCCACTTTTTGCTTGCCGAGGCATTTGCGTTCCTCTGGAAAGTGGCATCCACCTGCAAGGGGAGTTGCCATGTAATCCCAAAGAATAAAAACTCCTGGAAACCTCTCCGTGCCACTGAGCCAACTCCAGAGGGACCCAGGTTGGGAATTGGCAGGACATGTCCTGACTCTTTTCGGAGGATAGAGGAGAAGGATCAGCTGGGAAGATGTTAAATATTAATATTTTACCCAATCGCCGCCATTCGTGGATTTGGTGAGTATGCCATGGGTTTGTCCAGATCACAGCACTTCTGGTGGGCACAAAAGCTTGGAAATCAGGATTTTTCCTGGTTGAGAAGCAGCTGCTGGATGGGAACATGGATAAGGGGGTTCCTGGAGCTGTGGGTTTGCTGAATATTTCCTTCTCTGATCTTCCCTGCTCAGAGTTTGATCTGAGGCGCCCTCACGACACCTCCGAGCGGGACTGTGGGGACAGGGTGGGGAGAGGATGGAAAATTTCCCGCTGTCCTGGTTTATTTTCCTTCTCAGGTGTTTTATGAACCTCAATTTTCCTTTAAAAATTAACGAGTCCCTAAACCGTCCCTCGCTGATTCCGTGGTGCCACCTCGGCACCTTCTCCCTGTTGCATTTTCATGAGCAGATGGAGCAGCTGCTGCTGCCTCTGCTGGGCCAGGGCAGGGGGACAGGGAGAGCCCAGGGGAATCCCAGAGGCTTTCCCAGCTTGGGGCTGGGACACGGCACCAAAACCTCATTTTATGGGTAAAGATCCGCCGGTGGGAGTTCAGGGCTGGAGTCTTTGGCTGGTGTGGTCCATGTGGGCTTCCAGGGTGGATAGGCTGTGGAATCTGTGGGAATCTGGAGATAATTTTATATTCTGCTTCTTCAAATCCTGCGTTCTGTGATCTCACCTACACATAAATATTTTGGGTTTACACAGAATTTATTCTCTGTAATCTCATTATGGTTTTTAATCGTTGAACCGCGGTTCTGGGATCAACCTACAGGTCAATATTTATATATAGGAATTAAAATATCCCCTGATATATAAATATGTAAATAAAATATAAACAAATATATAGAAATATCCAAGGCTCTGAGCCTTGGAATGGTGCTGGGGAGGGATGGGGTTGGCTTCTCCAGAGGACATCCTGCAGTTCCAGGATGAGAGAACAGGAAGGAGAATGCTTGGAGAACAGGAAGAATGCAGGGCCTGTATTAAAACTATGGAATCCTGGAATGGGTTGGGTGGGAGATCATCTCATTCCATCCAGGGACACCTTCCACCATCCCCACCATGCTCCAGGCTGGCCTGGGACACTTCAGGGACCCACAGCTGCTCTGGGAAATCCATCCCATGGCCTCACAGGGAGGAATTCCTTCCCAGCATTTCTTCCTGACGCCCAATCCAACCCAGCCTATCTTGGGATTTTTCCCATGGCTTCCCCTTGAGGTTTAGCCAGGGCGGTTGTTGATTTGGTTTGGAAAGTTCCTCCTGAGGAGGTGCCCCAATAGGCCAAGAAAGAGGAATATTGGGTGGGAAGTGTTAATTGATTTGCCAGATTTACAAATGAAGGGAAGGGGAGAGATCCTGTGCTTTAATTATGGACAAAATCAACGCCCAAAGAGCCCAGGAAGTGATGGGAAAAAGCATTTCCTTTGGAGAGCCCCATTTCTGGGGCTGCAGGAGAACAGAACTCATTTCAGCTCTAGGGGCTGAAACAAACCCTGGGCAGCCCCAGGTGCCACCAGGGGACATGGTCAGGGATGGGGCTGGGACGGAGCCATGGGATCAGCCAGGGGGTTCCAGCTGATGGAAGCTGTGCAGCTCAAAGGGAGCCTTGGCAGGGGTGGATTTATGAAGGAAAAGGGATAAAGTTATCCCAAGAAAATTCCCTTCACCTGTGCCCAGGTGAAAACAAAGCCAGTTCTTCACCCCATCCTGGCCTAGCTTGAGTCAGGCTGAGCCTTGCTAACCCAGACCTGTGTGAGCTCCTGGCTGCTGTTCAGAGCCCACATGGGGGGCGAGACTCATTAATTCCCGGTGGAAATGTCTTCAGGGATTCCTTCCCTCTGGAATAAAATGTTTTGGGCTTCTTTGGAGCTTCTCCCTCCTCTGTTCCATCACCCCAAAGGAAATTTTGAACTGGATCTTCATCCTGGCCTGGTGGGATGGGATGAACTTTCAGTGTCCCAAAGCTTTCCATGATTCCATGGGTGACCTTTATCTTCCAGGTTCTCCCCAAATCCAGGAGAGGAGCTGCTGCCCTCCATCCCCTCGTGGGGACAATGTGGGACCTTGGTCACTGCTGCTTTGGGCTGCAGAGGGGAGGGGATGCTCTGTGCTCAGGTGGCAATGGGGCTTGGAGCTCATTCTGGGATTATGGAAGCTGGGGTTGCTCCAGCACTGCAGCTCCTCTGGAGCAATGTGGGAATTCTTGGTTGTTCACGGGGATGGCCCCAAACTCAGGCCTGACTCTGGAGCTGCAGAGGCTGAACTGGGGCAGGGGGGGAGCAGAAACTCTGTCCTGAGGTGAAGTGGTGGCATCAAATCCCAGGATTGCTGACAGCTCAGGAATCTCGGAGAGGCCACAGCTCCCTGATAGCAGCTGGAGTGGCGGGAGTGTCTTTGTGTTGGGATGTAAACAGATTTATCAGTGCAGTGATAACCACGGGACCAGGAGTCACCCTGACCTTGGCTCCCTCTGCTCCCTGGTTCAGGCTGAGCTGTGGCACTTGGCTGTGAGGCTGGAGGGGTTTTCCATAACGTGGTACCACAATCGTGGAGTTCCTGAGGCTGGAAAAGCCCCCCGAGACCACCGAGTCCCCAGCACTGCCAAGGCCACCCGTGTCCCCAGGTGCCACATCCACAGGGCTTTTCAAACCCTCCAGGGATGGGGATTCCATCCCTGCTCTGGGCAGCTGTGCCAGGGCTGGAAAGGAGGAAATTTTCCCAAATACCCAATCTAAACCTCCTCTGGGACAGCGTGAAGCCGTCTCCTGTTGTCCTGTCACTGCTCCCTGGGAGCAGAGCCTGATTTCTCCTCATTTCATGGACAAATTTCACTTTGATTTTTGTATTGACTTTCAGAATACTCAAGGTTTGCTCTGGGAATTAACACTCTCCAGATCTGTGGGTTAAACCTTCCAGCCACCTTATTTCCATGGATTTCAGCAGGATCTTAAACCATTTTGGTTCTCCTGACGGATTAATTCCACAGCCTCCTATAAATAGGCAGGATTTCCAACAAAGCAATGATTTATATGCAGCAGGTAGATTTGAGAGACAGAACTCTGAAGTCTGTAGGCACAATTTAGAAAAGGAGAGGCCAAATATTTCTCCTGCTCTCAGAAGAGCCTGGAGGAAGCACAAAGAGCTGGCTGTGTCTGCAGCAGAGACAATGCCTGCCTGGAAGGAGCGGGGAGCAGATGATGGGATTTAATTGGCAGCGTTTGGCTGGGGGGAGCTGGGTGTGCAGGGGCTCTGGGGAGCAAGGGGCTGCTGTTTAATTATTGGTATTTAGTGACCTTTCCCTTCTCCTCAGGCTGGGCCTTTTCAAGTTGCTCCTGGCTGTGTTTTCCCGCTGCTTTTGAGAGGCAGGAGGTGAGAGTTAGAGGCTGCTCCTGACGCATTTACATTTCCATATTTCCATTCATTACCTTCACTTGCAGGGAAGGGATCTGCCTGGGTAGCTTCACTGGCATGGGAAACTTTTCCGATGAGTTCCTGGACGTCTGAGCCTGCCATGCACACAGAGCTGCTGTTCCAGGCTATTCCTCCTGCTCCTGCTCCTCGCCATGCACACAGAGCTGCTGTTCCAGGCTATTCCTCCTGCTCCTGCTCCTTGCCTTGTCCAAGGGGCTCAGTGTGAGCCCCCCCTGGCTGCAGAGACCCCTCGGGGCGGAGGAGCTGCTCCCCAGCCTGCTCTGGTGTCCCCAGGGAGCATCCCTTGGGAGAGGTGACAGCCAGGCAGGAGCAGGAAAAGCCAGGACAGCTTTCCCTGGGTTTGTGTGACTCCAGGAGGAATTGGAGCTGCTGGAGCCCCTCTGGAGCCAGGCTGGGACACCTGGGGGTGCTCACCTGGAGAGGAGAAGGATCCAGGGAGAGCTCAGAGCCCTGGCAGGGCCTGAAGGGGCTCCAGGAGAGCTGAGAGGGGCTGGGGACAGGGATGGAGGGACAGCACACAGGGAATGGCTCCCACTGCCAGAGAGCAGCCATGGATGGGACATTGGGAATTGGGAATTGTTCCCTGGCAGGGAGGGCAGGCCCTGGAATGGAATTCCCAGGTTTGCTGTGGCTGCCCCTGGATCCCTGGCAGTGCCCAAATCCAGGGTTTAGAGCACCTGGGACAGTGGGAGGTGTCCCTGCCATGGCAGGGGTGGCACTGGGATGGTCCTTGAGGCCTTTTCCAGCCGGAACCATTCCAGGATCCTGTGAATGCAAACTCAGCTCTCAGCATTTCTAAGAAGTTCTGGGGCTTTTCCCACTCTCACATCTTAGCAGGCTTAGGAATGAGATTCCTGTTCTGAAAGCCTGATCAGGATTTCTTTCCTAACCCTCTTCTCCAGGGGCTAATAACTGGGATGTGGATTTCTTTTAGCTCCAATTCCTTGGCAGATTAGCCAATCTCAGGCTCTCAGTGAGCACCACGATGGAAAAGGGGTTTCTTTTCTTCTTTCCAGCAGAAAGAAGCAAAATTTAATAAGGGAAATTTGGGCTTCCTGCTGACCTGGAGTTTGTCACGCACAAAGAATCCCAAAGTTCAGTGAATTGTTCTGTTCAAACACAGCCCCACAGCTTGTGGCTTGCAGCTCTGCCATCCTGAGAGCAGCTGGGCCAGGTCCCTGCAATTGATCCCCTTGGATGGTGGGAATAGTGGAAGAGCTTTTCCAGGGCTGGGCCACATTCCCAGGCACAGTGCTCAAGTTCTGCACGGGATAAATCCAGAGAGCAGGGCAGGTGGATGTTGGGAGTTGCCTCTGCTCCCCAGGCCCAAAGCTCAGCCAAAGTTTAATCCTAAGAACTAAACAAAGGATTTTCCAGTGCTTTTCCCTGTCATGACTTCCATAGGAGCCTTCTCAAAGGAACCAGGTGGGATTAAAAACCATTCCCTCCAAACTGCAACCCCAAACCCATCACCAGCATCAGCATCATCCCTCTGCCCTGGGAACTGGGGGCTCTGGCAGAGGGATTGAGCTCTGGGAGCAGACAGGGAATGCCTTTGCTGCTCGTGCTGAGGGCAGCCACTGCAGAAAGAGAGATTCTGGAGCTTAGGATGGTGGAGTAGTGGAATAATAGAATCGTGGAACCATGGAATGATGGAATGATGGAGTTAGGGAATCACAGAATCTTGGAATCACAGAATATCCTGAGCTGGAGGTGAGCCAGTGGGTTGCACCCAGCTTCTATCTCAGAACACCTTCATTCCATGCACTATTAAATGGGTTTTTTTTAATGAGGGCTGGAAAATCATTCCCTAAACCATGTGAGCTCCAGTGCAAAGAGCCATTCCATCCCCTTTGGAAGCACACAAAGTGTCCTTCAGAGCCCTTGCATTGTCTTGGTTCACTTTATCACAGAATCCCAGCCTGGTGTGGGCTGGGAAGAGCCTTGAAAATCCTCTGGTCCCAGGAGCTGACCCTCGCTGCTCATTTTAACCGTGTCGTGGTTGATTCAAAACCTCGATGAAGGGTGTGAAGAAAGGCAAACAAGCCAGCAAAAGGCTCGGGAGGGGGGAAAGCCGCTGTGCTGGAGGAGCCGCCGGGTTTTGCTGCCTTTCCTCGCCCGTTCAGACGTGCGGGGCCGCTTTGAAAGCTCCCGCTGACGTCAATGGAGCGGCGGAACGGGAGCATCCGCACATCCCAGCCCTGCCCTGGCTCCGCTCCCGCCCCGGGCTGCTCCCCAAACCTCCCGGGGCCGCCCCGGTCCGCCGCAATTAACGGCAGCCACATCAGGGATGCGCTAAAGTGCTAACGCTGCTCCTTCGTGCTGGGGGTTTCATTGATTCCGGCGAGAAAAAAAGCAAATTTCCAAGTGACAAAATTATTGCTTGGCCTTAAAAGGGGTTTAATAATCATTTTATAGGGTCTATTCATCGTTTTATAGGGTCTGCTTCTCCCCAGCCTCAATTACTTTCGTTGCTTTTCTAATGTAAACTCTTATTTATAAGTCTCATTTTTTTTTTTTTTATGTAACTCTAAATTCTAGGGCAGAAAATGCCTGCGAGCCTTTCAGAGCAGTTTCGCTTTTTTTAGCTTTTTGTTGGAAGGAAGAGCCTGGGAAAAACGTGTTAATTGTCTCAATGTGGGAATGCTGCAGAGGAGCTCGGCGGGGAGCAGCAGTGACACCGAGCTGATGGATTCCTGCCGGGAGCCCTGATCCCGCACATCCCGCGGCTTTTCGGGGATGGTCCCGGCTCATCCTGCCTTTCCGAGCACAGGACAGCGCCTCCTCAGCCCCGCGGGGCACGGCAGTGGGAAATGCTGGGAAAATTGGAATTAGTGGGGGAAACGCGGCCGGGATGAGGTCTCAGGACACGGCCTGAGGGAAGAAGGGGAAAATCATGTAGGGATAAATCAAATTATCTTCACTCTCTGCAGCACTACGGAAAATGAAGCCCCCAAGTTTATTCACCCTGGTGATGAGGGGGAAAACCTGGGATACAGAGGGTGGAGAGCAGGGAAGGGATCAGGAGAGCTCTGCAGAACCACTGGATGGGATGAAACCACCAGCAGCCATTCCAGAGTCCTTTTGGCAGTGGCCTTAAAGCTCCTCCTGTGACAGGGACACCTCCCACAGCCCAGGGTGCTCCTGGTTCTCCTCAGGGTCCCTTGGGAATGCTGAAAGGGATCCTTTGGATTCCCTTCCAGAGGAGCATCCCTGAGCACCCACGGGTGGCTCCTTGGGAAGAGGCCGCTCCTGGCCAGCCCTGGGCTCTCCTGCCAGTGGGAAATGGAGCCTTTGGAGAGAGAAAACAAAATAAATCAGAGCCTGGGGCTGCTGGCCTTGAAAAGAGCAGCTGGGGCTGGGGCATGGCCGCTTCACCGCGGGTTTATCCCAGATTAGATCCCGGGTTTGTCCCGAGTCAGATCCTGGGTTTATCCTGAATCAGCTCCTGGGTTTATTCTGAATCAGCTCCCAGGTTTATTCTAAAATCAGATCCTGGGTTTATCCCAAATCAGCTCCCGGGTTTATTCCGAATCAGCTCCCAGGTTTATTCTAAAATCAGCTCCTGGGTTTATCCCAAATCAGCTCCCAGGTTTATTCTAAAATCAGATCCTGGGTTTATCCCAAATCAGCTCCCGGGTTTATCCCAAATCAGCTCCCAGGTTTATTCCTGAAATTAGATCCCAGGTTTATCCCGAATCAGATCCTGGATTTATCCTGAATCAGCTCCTGGGTTTATTCCGAATCAGCTCCCAGGTTTATTCCTGAAATCAACTTCTAGGTTTATCCCAAATTACCTCCTGGGTTTATCCCAAATCAGCTCCCAGGTTTATTCTAAAATCAGCTCCTGGGTTTATCCTGAATCAGCTCCTCATTTTATCCCAAATGGGCTCCTGGGTTTATCACAAAATCAGCTCCTGGGTTTATCCCAAATCAGCTCCCAGGTTTATTCCAAATCAGCTCCTGGGTTTATCCCAAATCAGCTCCCGGGTTTATACCAAAATCAGCTCCTGAGTTTATCCTGAATCAGCTACCAAGTTTATTCCAAATCAGCTCCCAGGTTTATTCTAAAATCAGCTCCCAGGTTTATCCCAAATCAGCTCCCGGGTTTATCCCAAATCAGCTCCTGGATTATTCCTGAAATTAACTCTGTTTCTCCAGGACCTTTCCAGGCAGATTCCGTCCCGAGCAGGGGGAGCTTGGCCTGGCTCTGGCATCGCCCCTGGGATTGCAGTGGGGATTTAGGGAGTTTTTGCTGTGCTCCCTCAGGTGTTTGTATTTCCATGCTAATTCCAAATAAACTTGAACAATTCTGGTAATGAGCAACAGCAAGACTAAACCTAATTCTGTGGTGGTTACCACAGAAACTTCATGAAAATTCCCACTTTTCTGATGGAACAGTCCCACATTTTGTTTTCTGGCTGTTTAGGTTTTCCTGAATTGGATATCAGCAGGAAATTTGGGGTTGTCCATGGGATCCCACCAGGACAGGCATCCATGGGATCCCACAGGACAGCATCCATGGGATCCCACCAGGAATGGCATCCATGGGATCCCACCAGGACAGCATCCATGGGATCCCACCAGGACAGGCATCCATGGGATCCCACAGGACAGGCATCCATGGGATCCCACCAGGAATGGCATCCATGGGATCCCACCAGGACAGGCATCCATGGGATCCCACCAGGACAGCATCCATGGGATCCCACAGGACAGGCATCCATGGGATCCCACCAGGACAGGCATCCATGGGATCCCACAGGACAGGCATCCATGGGATCCCACCAGGAACGGCATCCATGGGATCCCACCAGGAGAGATATCCATGGGATCCCACCAGGAACAGCATCCATGGGATCCCACAGGAAAGGCATCCATGGGATCCCACTAGGAACAGCATCCATGGGATCCCACAGGACAGGCATCCATGGGATCCCACAGGACAGCATCCATGGGATCCCACCAGGAACAGCATCCATGGGATCCCACCAGGACAGGCATCCATGGGATCCCACAGGACAGCATCCATGGGATCCCACCAGGAAAGGCATCCATGGGATCCCACCAGGAAAGGCATCCATGGGATCCCACAGGACAGCATCCATGGGATCCCACCAGGAACAGCATCCATGGGATCCCACAGGACAGCATCCATGGGATCCCACCAGGACAGGCATCCATGGGATCCCACAGGAATGGCATCCATGGGATCCCACCAGGAATGGCATCCATGGGATCCCACCAGGACAGCATCCATGGGATCCCACCAGGAACAGCATCCATGGGATCCCACCAGGAATGGCATCCATGGGATCCCACAGGACAGCATCCCTGGGATCCCACAGGACAGCATCCATGGGATCCCACCAGGACAGGCATCCATGGGATCCCACCAGGAATGGCATCCATGGGATCCCACCAGGACAGGCATCCATGGGATCCCACAGGACAGGCATCCATGGGATCCCACCAGGAATGGCATCCATGGGATCCCACCAGGACAGGCATCCATGGGATCCCACCAGGAACAGCATCCATGGGATCCCACCAGGAAAGGCATCCATGGGATCCCACCAGGACAGGCATCCATGGGATCCCACCAGGACAGGCATCCATGGGATCCCACAGGACAGGCATCCATGGGATCCCACCAGGAATGGCATCCATGGGATCCCACAGGACAGCATCCATGGGATCCCACCAGGACAGGCATCCATGGGATCCCACAGGACAGCATCCATGGGATCCCACAGGACAGGCATCCATGGGATCCCACCAGGAATGGCATCCATGGGATCCCACAGGACAGGCATCCATGGGATCCCACCAGGACAGGCATCCATGGGATCCCACAGGACAGGCATCCATGGGATCCCACCAGGAACAGCATCCATGGGATCCCACCAGGAAAGGCATCCATGGGATCCCACCAGGACAGGCATCCCTGGGATCCCACCAGGAAAGGCATCCATGGGATCCCACCAGGACAGGCATCCATGGGATCCCACCAGGAGAGATATCCATGGGATCCCACAGGACAGCATCCATGGGATCCCACCAGGACAGGCATGCATGGGATCCCACCAGGAACAGCATCCCTGGGATCCCACCAGGAATGGCATCCATGGGATCCCACCAGGAATGGCATCCATGGGATCCCACAGGACAGCATCCATGGGATCCCACAGGACAGCATCCATGGGATCCCACAGGACAGGCATCCATGGGATCCCACCAGGAATGGCATCCATGGGATCCCACCAGGAACAGCATCCATGGGATCCCACAGGACAGCATCCATGGGATCCCACAGGACAGCATCCATGGGATCCCACCAGGAACAGCATCCATGGGATCCCACAGGACAGCATCCATGGGATCCCACCAGGAACAGCATCCATGGGATCCCACCAGGAATGGCATCCATGGGATCCCACCAGGACAGGCATCCCTGGGATCCCACAGGACAGGCATCCATGGGATCCCACCAGGACAGCATCCATGGGATCCCACCAGGACAGGCATCCCTGGGATCCCACAGGACAGCATCCATGGGATCCCACCAGGAGAGATATCCATGGGATCCCACCAGGAACAGCATCCATGGGATCCCACCAGGAAAAGCATCCATGGGATCCCACCAGGAACAGCATCCATGGGATCCCACCAGGAACAGCATCCATGGGATCCCACGGGAAAGGCATCCATGGGATCCCACCAGGACCAGCATCCCTGGGATCCCACCAGGAATGGCATCCATGGGATCCCACAGGACAGCATCCATGGGATCCCACAGGACAGCATCCATGGGATCCCACCAGGAATGGCATCCATGGGATCCCACCAGGAAAGGCATCCATGGGATCCCACCAGGACAGGAGCTCCAGGAGCTGGGATCACCCAGCTGGGAGGGATTCCAATCTGAGGGGGATGAGGGGGATTCCTGGGGTGGGAAGGTTGGAGAAATGAGACACAAACACTTGGTTAGCTGTGGGTTGGAGAGGAGAGGGAGCTGGGAAGGGCTGGACGTGGGTAGCAGGAGAGGTGAGGTGAGGGTGAAGGCAGAAGTGCTGGGAATAACGTGAGAGAGGAGGGGAAGTGTGGCAGGGCCGTGAGGAGCAGCAGCCTCGGTATCTGGGGCAGCACTGACGGCGCTCCTGGGAAGGCAGAGCAGCCCAGGAGCTCGGGCTGGAGCAGCAAACGAGGCACATCCAGCACCTGCAGGAGCCCTCCCGGGTGAGGCCCCACCTGCAGAGCTGCCCCAGGATCCCAACCCAGGAGGGACCTGGAGCTGCTGGAGAGATCCAGAGGAAGCCCTGGAGCTGCTGCAGGGCTGGAGCCCCTCTGGAGCCAGGCTGGGACACCTGGGGGTGCTCACCTGGAGAGGAGAAGGATCCAGGGAGAGCTCAGAGCCCTGGCAGGGCCTGCAGGGGCTCCAGGAGAGCTGAGAGGGGCTGGGGACAGGGATGGAGGGACAGCACACAGGGAATGGATTTAAGATGAAAATGGGGAGATTTAGATGGATATTGGGAAGGAATTCCTGGCTGGGAGGGTGGGAAGAGACTGGAATAGAATTCCCAGATTTGCTGTGGCTGCCCCTGGATCCCTGCAGTGCCCAAGGCCAGGCTGGAGCAGCCTGGGACAGTGGGAGGGGTCCCTGCCCAGGGTGTCCCTCCTTCAGGGGTGGAACTGAGGGATTTTTAAGGTCCCTTCCAACCCAAACCACTCTGGGATTCTATGATAATGCACCAGGAGATGGGTTTTTATACATCCCAAAAGGAAACCTGGGATGTTCCCAGTGCTGTCTGCAGTGAGGGTGTTGGGAGGTGAAGGCGGCAGCTGCACTTTGAGATGTGCATAAACAGCAGGAGATGAAAGAGCAGAACCTGTTTGGAAATGAGGTTGTGACGTCAGACAGGGAAAGGCCTTTCTCAGCCCTGTCATTCTGTCAGTCTCACCCACCTGGGGATCTGTCCTACAATTCCCAAAGAATCCTGAGAGTGGCAAACACACCTTGGTGTGGCACTGAAGGCCAGAGAACACACGCAGGTACCTAACAGCCAATTACACAGGTACAGGGATTTTAACTGCATTATGGATCCTGGAATGATTTGGGAAGGGAGACACCTTAAAAATCATCCCAGTGCCACCCCTGCCATGGCAGGGACACCTCCCACTGTCCCAGGTGCTCCTTGCCCATCCAGCCTGGCCTTGGGCACTGCCAGGGATCCAGGGGCAGCCACAGCAAATCTGGGAATTCTATTCCAGCCCCTCCCCACCCTGCCAGGAACAATTCCCAATTCCCAGTCTCCCATCCATGGCTGCCCTCTGGCAGTGGCAGCCATTCCCTGTGTCCCATCCCTGTCCCCAGTCCCTCTCAGCTCTCCTGGAGCCCCTCCAGGCCCTGAGCTCTCCCTGGATCCTTCTCCTCTCCAGGTGAGCATTCCCAGCTCTCCCAGCCTCCACTGTCTGTTCCTGTTGGGTTCCCTGTATCCCATCCCTGGACCTGTTCCCTTGTGTTTTCCTGATTCCTTGGCTGTTTTTCTCTCTCTGGATGGTTTTTCTGCAGGAGGATCTCCCCTGGTGCCAGTCAGGAGTGTGGGATTGGGAACCATTCCCTGAAAGCCCCCGGGGTCAGTTTGGGCTGTGCCAACCCTTGGGATGGCAGCAGAGCCCTGCAGGCCGGGCGTGCCCCATTCCCTGAATCCCAGTGGATTATTCCCATTCCCCACAGCACTGCCCAGTTGTGTTTGCACGGCAGGGCCACATCCGTGCTGCCCCAGAGCCGTTCCCTGCTGCCTGATTGTCCATGCAGCACACACAGGAGCAGGATATTCTGGGATCCATCCCGGGAACAGCCGTGACTCATCAGCTGCAGCGGCAGCCAGGAGATGAGGAGCTATTTATTACAGCTCTTCCAGGCTGTGAATGCTTCTGAGCAGCCAGTTCAGCTAGGAATTATGTAATTATTCCTCCTGGATGCTTTCTCTTATTGGTTTGTAATTACAAAATCTTCGCAGCGCACTCCTGGATTTTCAAATGAAATCCTGGGAATGACTTCATGTGAGGAGAAGGGAGAAATTCGACGTTCCTTTGTTTGTGTTTGTGTTGCTTGGCTTTAGCAGGGATGGATTCGCACCAACTTCACCTTTTTTTTTTTTTTTTGTGTGTGTGAAACTGTTTCAACTCCTGGTTTACTGGTTTGGAAGTTGATAAGCAAATGTTTGGGATGAAATCATCTGGCCTTGGCAGGAGGGGAGTTCCGTGTGGGAGTTCCCGGCTGGCTGGGTGGGAGAAGGGCTGGATGTGGAGCTGCTGGAGTTGAGGGAGAGCTGCCCTGGTGCCCGTGCCTGCTCATCCCGCCAGGGACAGGAGATTATTGCAAACCCCTCTTGCTGAAACAGAGAGGAAAGTGGCTGTGACACCCTCTGAGGCTGCAGGAACAGGAGCTGGGGGGTTCCTGGTGCCCCCCACAGCCCCCGGAGCTCCGGAGCAGCATTCCCAGCCCTGAGGGAAGCAGATCCTCTGCCCCATGCTCAGGGGAATCAGGATCTGCTCCGTGGCATCCAGGAGAGCTGAAAGCAGGGAACTGGGGATCTGGCTCCGCTCGTGCTTTGCTGAGGGGTTGGATAAATATTTCTCAGTTTTAATCCCCAATAAAAGAGCTAAAGCCACACCTTTGGATTTATAATCTCAGAAATGTGCCATAAACTCATCACAGCCTGAGTGTTCCAAAAGTCACTCGGAGGGTGAGCTGGCAGAGCTCTTGGAAAGCTCTGAATCACATTTCAGTGCCCAGTTATCCTAGGGAAGTCTATTATTCTCACACTGATCATGGATAATTTGGCTCTAATCTTTATTCTATGCTCTGTTTTGATTTTGCTGGTCAATTTTTATCACTCCCTTAGGAAGAGACGTTTAAAGATGGTTTGGCAATGAGTTTGGAAGGGGAGATGAATTCAAAATCTGAAGGTGGTGATGGGATGGGTCTGTCTCAGGTGCATCACTCGAGCTCCTATTGGCTGTTTGAGCTCCCCAGGACAGAGATTTACTGGGGCACAGTGGCTCTGAAGGAGAGGCTCTCTCTGTATCTCTCCTTTAAAGTGCATAAAAGAGCTCTGGAAAATCCAGAGAATAAATATTGGCTGAAGGAATTGAGGTGTGTGAGTGAAGGCTTGAAGTGGGGCTGTATTGAATGTCCCAGTTTCCCTCAGATCACAAAAAGCTCTGACATTTTTCATCCATAAAGACATTAAATTGTTTGGAGTGGAGGCTGGAAGAACAAGCTGACCCCCTTTTGCTTTGCTGCGTCCAAATTGTGCAGTGTAAGAATTATTCCATTAAACCCTGCCCTCACTGCAGCTCTCCCTGGCCAGTTTAACTCCAGGAATGAAAGCCCAGCTGATGACAGATGGAATCTGGATCTTTACAGAGCCAGAGATGGAGTTTCTGTGTATTGACCAGCCCCTCATGTCACCCTTCAATAAACTCTGGAGTTCCATCCTCCCTTCAGAGGAGCTGGAGTTTCTCCTGCAGGGCTCCAGGCTCCCTGCAGGACAGCCAGCCCAAATCCCCTCTCTCTCTGCCTCTCCAAGTTTGTAAATTTGCCTGTCACCTATTTTTATGCAGTTTAATATCTTTCCTGTGGTTTCCTTTTCTCTCCTGTTATTAGAGCAGCAAAGGAAAAGCTCTCCTGGGCATGAGTGAGGAGCTGTGTAATGGGCTGCAATGGCTCCTTCCAAACCATTGTGCTCTGCCTTGTGAATATCTATTTAATCAGTGGGTTTAAAAGAGCTGATTTGTGCTGAGTGATTTTTCTTTCTTAGACTGCAGCAAGAGCCTCATCCTCTTGTGAGGATGCAGCACAGGCAGTCCAGCTATTCTGGGCTTCAATGGCCCCATTGAGCTGGGAAGAGGTTCAGGAGCAGGGATCCATTGAGATGATTGTGGCAAGGAGCTCTGCAGGGATGAAGCACCGGGTTTATTAACTCAGCCATTCCACTCAGTCAGGAGCTGGGCTGTGTTTTCTGCTCACAGATTTGCTGTGCTTTGGGAGTGAGGCCAGCTCTGGATGTCTGAGAGGCGCCCAGCTTTCAGTGTTGCTGCTGGAGTGTCCGGTTTTCGGCTGTTTGGATGGCCTGGAAAGGCCCGGGGTGGCCTTGGGGCAGCCCGCGTATCAAAGGACGAGAAGAGGCTTCAGTTCTTTTCTCGGTCTCGGTGTTTATTAATTGTTTATCTAAAAGATTTTCTCTCGGCCCGACAGAGCTCTGCTCAGCAGCCAGCCATGAGCACACTCACCTATCTTTATACCCAAAGTTACGTGTACAATATTTATCATTTTTCCCCAATACCTTTCACCCTTATTGCCCAGTGCACTTTTAGTAATGACCAATCCCAAAGTGCCACCATCACCACAGAAGATGGAGGAGAAGAAGAAGAAGGACAGGACACGCCCCAATTCCTCCATCTTGCTTCTCTAAACCCCCCTGTACAGAAATCCTAAACCCTGTGTCTCACTCTCTAATTAACCAATCCCTTCACCATTCACCCCGGTGAAACCCTCCTGTCCTCATACAGGTGTCGTCTCCTGTGTAGGATCAAAGTCCAGCCACCAGACACTTCTGGAACATTCCAGGACTCCCGAGCCCCCCAAGGGTGGTCTCGGTGACACCTCAGTCCTGAGGGGCTGAGATCCCACACTGGAGGAGCTTTGCTGTGTCAGAGCTGCCCTCAGCACGTGTGTGTGCCTGAGGGGGCACTGCTGCCTCTGTGCCCCCCAGGACAGTCACAGGGGCCCAGAGCCACCAGCGTGGCCGTGGTTCCATTCTCAGGCTGTCTCAGAGGGTTTTGGCTTCCCCCTCATGGAAAAGGCTTGGGCTCCATCGTGCCTTTGCTCACTGCAGGTACAAATTCAGCCAGAATTCGGGTTTGTGAGTGGCGAGTGAACAGCGCTCAGAGAATTAGGTTCAATCCCAGAGAGCATCCCTCGCAGGAGCACAGTGCAAAGCCATCACAGGTGTGCTGTGAGCAGCAATAAACCTCTGACCTGAGCAGGGCGAGCCCTGCCCAGCTGCCCAGGCTGGCACACACCGCTCTCCTCCCTCCTGAGCCCTGCACACCCCCTGCCCAAACACAGCAGCACCTTGGCACGGGGCACAGCCCGACTGTTCCACTGAGAGCTCAGCACAGGAGGCTCTGACACGAGGCTTCTGTTGTCCTCTCCTTATCTTGTTTGCTCCTCACATGATCCCCAGCAGGCCCTGGCTATCTGCGTGGCATTTGCTGTCCCCTGGCTCAGCTGTTCTGCAGGGTGACACCGGGGTATTAATAGGCAGTGTCACGCTGGGCTCTGGCTGAGGGCTATCAGGACAAACCCCCTGTTTGCCTCTCAGCCTGGCTCTGCATGCTGATGGCTCCCAGAGGCTGTCAGGGCCAGCAGCCAGCCCCAGGAGCATCCACACAGCGCCACCAACACCTCCTGACCTGCGAACCCAGGGCTGGCCTGACAAGGACAAAAGGAGACGGATTCCTGCTGCAGGCAGGGTCACCCAGAGCTGTGGCACTGTGGGATCTCAGGATCTGAGTCCTGGGATGCCGGGCCTCCGAGACCACCCTTGGGGGGCCCGGGAGTCCTGGAATGTTCCAGAAGTGTCTGGTGGCTGGACTTTGATCCTACACGGGAGACGACACCTGTATGAGGACAGGAGGGTTTCACCGGGGTGAATGGCGAAAAGATTAGCTAATTAGAGGGTGAGACACAGGGTTTAGGATTTATGTACAGGGGGGTTTAGAGGAGTAAGATGGAGGAATTGGGGCGTGTCCTGCCCTCCTCCTTCTTCCTCTTCTCCTCCATCTTCTTTGACCACAGTGGCATTTTTGGATTGGTTATTACTGAGAGTGCACCGAGTTATAAGAATAAATGGTATTGGGGAAAAATGATAAATATTGTACACGTAACAATGGGTATAAAAATACGTGGCGGTCCGGAGGACGAGTCAGTGTGCCCATGGCTGACTGCTGAGCAGAGCTCTGTTCGGCTGAAAGAAAATCTTTTAGATAAACAATTAATAAACATAAAAACCGAAAGAAGAACTGAAGCCTCTTCTCGTCCTTCGATACGCGGCTGCCCCAAGGCCACCTCGGGCCTTTCCAGGCCCCTCAAACAGCCGAGATAACCGGACATGGCACAGGGACATCCAGGTGCACTTGGAATATCTCAGGAGAGAAGCTCTGGGACCTCCCTGGGCAGCTGCTCCAGTGCTCTGCCACCCTGAGAGCGGAGAAGTTCTTGCCCATGTTCAGGTGCAATTTGGGTTTTAGTGTAGGGCCATTGCTGCTTGTGGCACCACTGGAAGGTCTGGAACCGTCTATTCCAGCAGATCCTCATCAGTTCGGTGTTCCCAGCAGTTCCTCGCCAGTTTCAGGTGTTTTTTATCAGCTCCTCACTAATTTCAGGTGTTTTTTATCAGCTCTTCACTAATTTTAGGTGTTTTCACTAAAGCCTCACCAGTTTCAGGTGTTTTAATCAGTTCCTCACTAGTTTCAGGTGCTCCCAGGAGCTCCTCACTAATTCCAGGTGTTTTCACTAAATCCTCACTAGTTTCAGGTGTTTTAATCAGTTCCTCACTAATTTCAGGTGGTTTTAATCAGCTCCTCACCAGTTTCAGGTGTTCCCAGCAGCTCCTTACCAATTTCAGGTGTGTTTTATCAGCTCCTCCCTAATTTCAGGTGTTTTCACTAAAGCCTCACTAGTTTCAGGTGTTTTAATCAGTTCCTCACTAGTTTCAGGTGTTTTTATCAGCTCCTCACTAATTTCAGGTGTTCCCAGCATCTCCTTACCAGTTTCAGGTGTTTTTTATCAGCTCCTCCCTAATTTCAGGTGTTTTCACTAAAGCCTCACTAGTTTCAGGTGTTTTAATCAGTTCCTCACTAGTTTCAGGTGTTTTTTATCAGCTCCTCACTAATTTCAGGTGTTTTCACTAAAGCCTCACTAGTTTCAGGTGTTTTTATCAGCTCCTCACTAATTTCAGGTGTTTTTTATCAGCTCCTCCCTAATTTCAGGTGTTTTCACTAAAGCCTCACTAGTTTCAGGTGTTTTAATCAGTTCCTCACTAGTTTCAGGTGTTTTTATCAGCTCCTCACTAATTTCAGGTGTTTTCACTAAATCCTCACTAATTTCAGGTGTTTTAATCAGCTCCTCACCAGTTTCAGGTGTTTTTTATCAGCTCCTCCCTAATTCCAGGTGTTTTCACTAAAGCCTCACTAATTTCAGGTGTTTTTTATCAGCTCCTCACTAATTTCAGGTGTTTTTTATCAGCTCCTCACTAATTGTAGGTGTTTTCACTAAATCCTCACTAATTTCAGGTGTTTTAATCAGCTCCTCACCAGTTTCAGGTGTTCCCAGGAGCTCCTCACTAATTTCAGGTGTTTTCACTAAATCCTCACCCGTTTCAGGTGTTTTAATCAGCCTCTCCCTAATTCCAGGTATTTTCCATCGGTGAGCTCCAGCATCTCTCCCCCCCATGGCAGTAACCCCTCAGTGCCCGCTCCCCACAGGTCTCACCCCCCCAAATGTTTGCACACAGTGAGTCAATATTTTTAAATGGATCCACTTTGGCCATCGACTGCCTCTGCCTACTCATTCTTCATGAGCTCAGGTCCAACCCTTTATCAATACCCTTTATCAATAGCCCAAACCACCCAGGATGGCTCAATTCTCATTAGCTCGGGGATGGAGCTGTAACTGCAATCAGATACAATGATTTTGTGCCAGGCCCACACATTTGTGCTTACTCACACTGCAAACCTCACCTTCTGTGTAATTAAGCATTAATTAATTGTACCAAGTGCTCCGCTTGTGTTTATCCCAAATTTCCAAGTGGCTGTGCCTGCTTTGTTGTGTTGTTTGACGCTCCTGGACTTGATGACTTGTTTCAGATTTTAGTTTTGGGCTGATTTTGCTCAGTGCCCCCCCACATCTCTTATTTCTTTTGAAAAGCTTTATGGTTTGCAGGAAGTGACTCCAAAACAGTGATTCCAGCAAGTGATTTTCAACATGAAACAGAGCTTCTAAGGGATCATTAATTAAGGAAGATCAAAATGAGCCCTGGAGCAGGTCTGGAGAGGATTTGCAGGTCTAGGGAACATTAACAGTGTTATTAAATGATATTTTGGGTGCCAGCAGCGCTCTATCTGTTTTCACATCAGGGAAATCATCCCAAGAGGGTTTGATTTGCTGCCTGACCCCACCATTTGGCACAAACCACACGAAATGTGCTTTTTGGCCTCACAACCATTCCTTTAAAAGGTTTTGTTCTTGCTGCTCACCACCTCTGACTTCTCTCCACGCTGGGGAAGCTTTTCCTTCTGCTAAATCCAGTTGGCTGTCCTGAGTGATTAAAGCTCATTGCAGACCGTGTGATTTAACAGCAGAAAATGAAAATCTGGGGTTTAGCTTGACCCTCTTTTCCCCCCTTTTGTTTTGCAGCTGCCCGAGGAGGAGGGGAGGCAGTGCGGGCAGGCAGAGCTGTCCCTTCCGCCTCACTGGCCTTGGGAAAAATGCAAATTTATGGAAATGCTGTCTGGGCTGGCAGGCTTTGTATTCCCTGGCTGTGCCTGCGCGAGCTGGGCTGGGCATTTCACAGAATTGTGGAATCACGGAATGGTTTGCATCGGAAGGGATCCTAAAGCTGCTCTCGTTCCTGCCATGGCAGGGACCCCTCCCAGTGCCCCGGGTGCTCCAGCCTGGCCTGGGCACTGCCAGGGATCCAGGGCCTGCCCACCCTGCCAGGGAACGATTCCTTATCCCAAGTCCCTCTCCTGCTCTCCCGGAGCCCCTCTGTGCCCTGGAATGGCCTTCAGGATCTCCCTGGAGCAATGTTTCATGAGTTACACTATTAATCCCACCAGGAATAACATCAAGTTGGTGTTTACCCCCATCACTCCCACAGGAAAGCTGTTCAGTGCTCTGGCTGCTCTCGAGGCACAGATTTCCCTCTGATTTCCAACCTCAGTTTATTCCTGTCCATTTTATCCCCCCTTGTTTTCACACCAGCGTCGTCCTTGGGTGATTTCCTTTGGTGCCTTTGCCTCGGGCCCTTGCGACACCCCTGTGTGGGAACAGCAGGTGCCATTCCCAACCTTTGCTGTGATCCCTGTGCCAGACCCCTCAGACAGAGCAAACCCTTTGTGCCAGCGGGCCAGGGCTTTGCATCCCTCAGATTTCCCCCTCAAACAGCAGCAGGTGGCAGCTGCTCCTGAGCTGGATGACGCAGCCTTTGCACGGAGCCCCTGCTGGCCCTGAAATGATCAATGAGAGCTCTGAAAAGATGGCCCTTGGAATCACATCCCTGGGCTCTGACATTTGCCATCACAGTGTCCTTTCCCGTGGATAGGAAGGATGGGGAGTGCAGGCATTTGAGAGATGTGAAGCAGGGAAAATTTTGCTGAAATGTACCCAGCTGGATTAATTATTGTTAAAGGCCGAGTCTCCAAAGGATTTAAAGATCTGAATACCATCTTAGGACATTTCACCGTCTTTTTACTGACAGGCTCCACGGATCCCAATTATGGAGATAAATCCAAAAACCAGGTCAAATAATTATTCCATGAATCAAATGGAAAGGCTGGATGCATTTCCGAGCACAGCAGCTTTCCACGCGCCCATTGCTGGAGTTTTGGATACCATGCAAGGGCTGGGGGAATTTAAAAGATTAGTGCAGGAAATGTGTAAATCTTCCGCCTCAAAGGCTGCCTGTTCAGCTCAGGTGAAATGGAAACTCGGTGGTGTCTGTAAGTTGTCACCGCGGTTGTCACTTTGTTCCTGTCTCCTGTGTGGTTGACAGCAGATGAGAGGAGCTCTGTGAAGTGGGCCGGCCGGAATGCAGCAGCTCAGAGCTTCCCCCCTGCTTGGGAAGGCAGAAGAGGCTCTGGAGCCGTGCCAGGGTCTCTGTTTAAGGGCAGGATGGAATGAAGCCTGGCTCTGGCCAGCAGCCTCCTGGTGCTCTGGCTGTGTGCGGATCCGGGAATGCTTCCCTGAGTGCTGGGAGCTCGGGGTGTTTGTGCAGGGGACCCTGGAGAGCCCTGCTGAAGGCCTGGCTCTGGGAAGGGGGCTAAGTGCACATTGCACTTCAGAGGGGGAGCAGATCCTCGAAAGTGCATCAATAAAAGATGGAATATACGACTGGAATCCCCCTTCTGTTGCTGGTAATGTCCCAGTGGGGAAAGGCAGGGCTGGACCCCGTGTTCCCACTTGCTGGGTGGAATTATCTCCCCATGCTGGTTGTGGGCAGGGATCAAGGCTTGTCCAGAAGGGCTGGAGGGTGTCCTGGAGCCCCACCAGAAGACACCAGTGTCCGTGTCACATGAGCCAGGCAGGCAGCCTCCAACATCCGTGTGCTGTGGATTGGGAGAGACAGTCTGAGAAATGCTGCAGGGCTTGGCTGGGGCTGGGAGAGCTGGGAGAGCTGGAGTGACACTGAACAGAGCAGAGCAGCCGGGCCAGGCTGGGGCAAACACTGGGAACATCAGTGCCGTGGGGCAGCAGCGTGTCACAGAGCAGGCGCTGCCAAAATCCCGGCTCTGGAGCACCGTGCTGTCCCTGTGCCACCTGTCCCACAGCCACGAGCCATCCCCGCTCTCCCCACAGGGAAAAGGGGCAGCTTTCCCCTGGGCTCTTCGTGCAGCAGAGGCACAGCTGGTGCTGGAGCTGTGGGAGGGTGGGTGAGGTGTGGGCAGGAACGCCTGGAGGGCGAGCAGAGCTGTCAGAGCTGCACAGGAGCGGCGCCACAGAACCCTGGCGAGTCTGCACTGCCAGGGACCTTCAGGGACACCTTCAGCTGTGCCAGGGACACTGCCAGGGATCCGGGGCAGCCACAGCTGCTCTGGGCACCCTGTGCCACTCGTACCTTGCTATACCTCAGCTGGGTAGGAGGGGAAGCAACTGCTCCATCAGTTGTCAGCTGGAATGTTTTCAGGAGGAAAAATCCCTTAGGAAATGGCATTGCTGCCCATGTTGGGAGTGATCACACATCCATATGTCTTTCCAAGTAAAAATACAGGTGGGATGTCTGCTTTGTTTGACTGTGCCTTGCATTTTCCAGAGATTAGTGGCAGAGAACCATTGGAAGAGGATAAAATAGTCCAGGATGAACATTTGGAAAAATAACAACTGGATTTTAGCGCTCAGGATTCCTTCTCTGGGGGACTTAAAACAACCCCATGATGTTCACTTGTTACAGGATAATGTCGAGCTGCTTATCTGTAGTAAACATTAAAAGGATTAGGTTTTTTGGAATCCTTTGTGCTAAGAGAGAATCCAAACTCATTTTTACCTCCTGCTGTACTTTTCCAGCTATCTCCTGCTGGCTGCTCCAATCCAGCACGGTGCTGGATACAATCCCTGACATTTGCTGTGCAAACCAGGAGCCTCCCCAGGGTGCTGCTGGATGGGTTCTGAGAGCTGGGAGGGCTCTGGGGACTCATTTGTACCTCGGGGCTCTGCTGAAGGTGGGTTTGGGTTGCAGAGAGCAGCAGCTCTCGGGTCTGTTTTGGGCTCTGCTGTGAGCAGGGCAGGGGCTCTGGTTGTTCTGTCTCTGTTGTGCCCACTGAGCAGGAGAACAGGAACAGAGAGTGAATTAAAGTCACAGAATGGTTTGGATTGAAAGGAGCTTAAAGATCATCCAGTGCCACCCCCTGCCAGGGCAGGGACACCTCCCACCAGCCCAGTTTGCTCCAAGGCCTGTCCGACCTGGCCTTGAACTTCTTTATTCAGAGATTACAAAGTCAAGTAAACACATATTTTTGCTTTTGGATACATGCAGAGGCTTAATGATGTGTTTAGCAGCAGCTGACAGCTTCTGTTACAAACACTTCAGTCAGTGCTGCCGGCTCCTGTGCCAGGCAGCTGTGGCAGCACAGGGAGGGGCTGCAGGGGCTGCAGCCTGTGTGGGGACACTGAGCTCTGGAGGCTGTGGCATCACGGAACCACAGACCACGCTGGCTTCTATGGCATCTAAAATATTATCCCATTCCACCCCTGCCATGGCAGGGACAGCTTCCCCTGCTGCTCCAGCCCCAGTGTCCAGCCTGATTTTGGGCACTGCCAGGGATCAGGGGCAGCCACAGCAAATCTGGGAATTCTATTCCAGTCCCTCCCCACCCTCCCAGCCAGGAACAATTCACAATATCCCAATATCTCAATCTACCTTCTTTTAACTTCCAGCCATTCCCTGTGTGCTGTCCCTCCATCCCTGTCCCCAGCCCCTCTGCAGCTCTCCTGGAGCTCCTGCAGGCCCTGCCAGGGCTCTGAGCTCTCCCTGGATCCTTCTCCTCTCCAGGTGAGCACCCCCAGGTGTCCCAGCCTGGCTCCAGCCCTGGGACAGTTCTAGGGCCTCCTGGTCTCCGCTCCAGGTGCTGCTGGTGTTGTCCCCAGGGCTGGGGCAGCTCTGCAGGTGGGGCCTCACCTGGGTAAAAAAGTCAGGAGCCACAAACCCAGCAGAGGGGTTTGAACTTTTAAGGGGTTCCTAAGAGTAGCAATGTTTGCCCTAAGTGGGAGAAGGTCAGTGATGCCTGTGGAGCTGTGAGCTGCCACCCCGGGGAGCCCTGTGCCCCTGCCAGGGCTGTGCCAGGCTCCATGTGTCCCATCCTGGGCCACTGAGTGCTGATGGTTTCAAGCACAGCCCTTTCCACATGGGAGATTATTTAGGAAAAGCAGCAAGCTGTTCAGATAATGGGGAGCAGGTGCACAGCGTTAGAGAGCAGCCAGGCAGTGCAAGGAACAGCAATTTTCCTTGTTTGTGGTTCTAAGAATCCTGAGGGATGTTTTGGTGAGACTCAGGAATCTCAAAAAAGAGTTTTATAATTAACAAAGCCTGCCCAAACCTCTGGAAATATTTTGGAAACATTTGAAATCATGAAGATGGTACTGTAGTTAGGAGATGGGGAGTAATGTCCTCAGGAGTGACTCTGGGAAGGCAAAGCAGATGGTGAACCTTCTTGGAGAGTCAGTGCTATCATCCTCGGGGAAAGTGTAAATTCCCAACATAAACAAAAATCCTCGAGCCTGCCTGGTGTGCTGGGCTGGAATGTGTTTGTGTTTGTTACTCCAGAGCAAACTGTGGGGCTGTGCAGCTCTCATGGAAACCACTTGACTGGCAATGACGATTGAATGACTCTGAATTACATCCAAATTGTGGCGCATTCCTGTTTCTCCATCCTTGTGCCAAATTTTGATACATTCCACGACTGCTGGTGGGCAATGCTAGTCCAGGGACATCGGTTCCTGAAGCTGGTGAAGGGTCTGGAGTGGAAATGTGAGGAACACCTGAGGGCACTGGGCTTGTTCCTCCTGGAGGAGCCTCACCAGGGTCTGCAGCTCCTCCCGAGGGGCAGTGGAGGGACGGGCACCAATTTATTCTTTGTGATCAGGAACAGGATCCCAGGGAACGGCTGGAGCTGTGTCAGGGGAGGTTTAGCTGCGGTTTTGGGCAAGGCTCTTCCCCCAGAGAATGGTCCCGGCCCCGAGGCTGCCAGAGCAGCTCCAGGAGCGCTTGGGCAGCGCTGCCAGGGATGCCCGGGGTGGGATTTGGGATGCAGGGCCAGGGGTTGGATCGATGGTCCCTGCGAGTCGCTTCCAGCTCGGGAGGCTCTCTGATCCTGTAGCTGTTACAGTAACGCTGCAGCATTTGAGCAGCTGGGGGGTTGCTGTTATGAATTCTCTTTGTTTGCAGAGTGACTCACGAAGCCTCGCTGTGTTTTACAATGATTTCTCCTGGCTCGCCGTTGTCTGCTCATTACCGCGGCTCAGGCGCAGCTTTGCACAGGTCCGGGGCCGGTGCCCGCTCGCAGCTAACTCCTGCCACCTGCCGTCTCCTTCCTCTCGCTTCCCGGAGATCCTGGCTTCTTTGGGATGCGCAGGGATCGGGGAGCGGAGCTGAGCGGCCGCTGCTCCCCGCTCTGCGCTCGCTGCCCCTCCATCCCCCGGAGAGCCGGCACGGGGAGGCTGAAGAGAAAAGGGAAAGGGAAAGGGAAAGGGAAAGGGAAAGGGAAAGGGAAAGGGAAAGGGAAAGGGAAAGGGAAAGGCCCCTTCCATCCCAGCTCCTGCATCCCCCAGAGAGCCGCACGGGGAGGCTGAAGAGAAAAGGGAAAGGGAAAGGGAAAGGGAAAGGGAAAGGGAAAGGGAAAGGGAAAGGGAAAGGGAAAGGGAAAGGGAAAGGGAAGGGGAAAGGGAAAGGGAAAGGGAAGGGGAAGGGGAAGGGAAAGGGAAAGGGAAAGGGAAAGGCCCCTTCCATCCCGGCTCCTGCACCCCCAGAGAGCCGGCATGGGGAGGCTGAAGAGAAAAGGGAAAGGGAAAGGGAAAGGGAAAGGGAAAGGGAAAGGGAAAGGGAAAGGGAAAGGGAAAGGGAAAGGGAAAGGAGAGGGAAAGGGAAGGGGAAAGGGAAAGGGAAGGGAAAGGGAAAGGCCCCTTCCATCCCGGCTCCTGCACCCCAGAGAGCCGGCACGGGGAGGCTGAAGAGAAAAGGGAAAGGGAAAGGGAAAGGGAAAGGGAAAGGGAAAGGGAAAGGGAAAGGGAAAGGGAAAGGGAAAGGGAAAGGGAAAGGGAAAGGGAAAGGGAAAGGGAAAGGGAAAGGGAAAGGGAAAGGCCCCTTCCATCCCAGCTCCTCCATCCCCCGGAGAGCCGCACGGGGAGCCTGCAGAGAAAAGGGAAAAGGAAAAGCCCCTTCCATCCCTGCCCCACACCGCTGGGAGACAGCCCTGCCTGGGCTAGGGCCCATCCCACTGGGATGGTGGAATCACTCCGGAAAGGCCTCCAAGATAATCAAATCCATCCATTCCCACCTCTGACCATGTCCCCAGGTGCCGCATTTGCACAGCTTTAAATCCCTCCAGGAATGGAGGCTCCACTACTGCCCTGGGCAGCTCTTGTGGTGCTGCTGTCACCTTTCCTCCTTTGGAGTCTGTTCAGCTCTGGCAGGGCTCAGTTCCCTGGAATCCCTTGGTGGGCAGGGATTTCCCCGAACTGGGAAATGCTGTTAAATAGATCTGATAACACAGGTTGGAGTCAGGCAGGGAATGCTGGCAGCTCCCACATGTCCTAGAGAGATCTCTTATGGAGACAGGGATCTGGACGATTTTTAAGGACCTTAGATATCAAATTTCTGGCCCATATTTATATCACAAATGGGGTGTGTCTCACTATGAGTGCTGTTACTTGGGGATAAACTGGAATGGAAATTTTGGGGGTTTTGTGCTTTGTATTCTGCCATCCTTATTTTCAAGTGGGCAAATGCAGCTTTTTTCCACTTGGAGAAAGCCTGTGGGGTGTGCAAACTGCAGAGAGGATCTCACAGTCAGTGCAGTGTTCTGAACACAGTGATGAAGTTTTTCCAGCAGAGCTCAGCAGTTAACTTCCAACAGAAAAAAAATAGTGGGAAAGGCAGGTCTGAGAGGGCAACTTTACAATCCCATTGAAGTTCTTACCAATTCCAGCAAGTGTTTGTTTGGGGGATACTTTTGGCATCAGGGCACAGTTCCAGGTGGGTGTTGTGCAAGCCAGGAGCAACTGGTGACAAACACAAGGTTAAACTCTTGCTCTCTGTATCTTGGGTCACATTTTCCTGATGTTGGATCATCCAAGGGGAATATTTTCCCATATCCCAGTTCTTGTACCTATTAAAAAGCAGTGCCAGCAGAGTTATTCCTGGGTTTGAGGATCTTGCTCACAGGCTGTACCTCTGGGAGTGCCTGTTCAGTCCTGGCAGAGGTAACTCCAGACTCTGGGATCAGTCACTTTTTGGGGAATTTTCTGTTAACTTCTGGCTGAGCACATGGGTGGCTGAGTGCTGGATCAAAGCCAAGGAAAAGGAGCCTGAGGAGCACTGGTGTGGCTGCACATTGAACTTGAGGAAAGGAATAAAAGCGCTTTTCAGTTGGACTAACCACGTGGTCCGTACGGCAGCATGCCAGGTGCTGGAACGGGGAACAGGGGAAGCGGGCAGCAGGAGCTGGAGCAGCCATGGTGCTCCCAGCTGGGCACTGGCTGTGGAGGCTTCTCACCAAAGCAGCAGTTCATCCCAGTGATGTAGAAATCTGGAAAACTTGCAGGATCCAGGCAAGTTCAGGCGTTCATACTTGATGTGCTCCTCCTGCCGCAGTTGAAGCTCTCTCTGCAGAGAGGAGGGAGAGCTGGGGTCTTCCCTGCCACTGTGCTCAGGGAATCTTCTGGATTAAGGAGTGGAGGGATGGAAAAAGGCACAGCAGGAACCACAGCCCGGTGTCCTGGTGGGACAGCATCCAGCATGGCATGAGGCACTGCAGCAAGAGACAAAAGCTGACTTCCAAAGGCAAGGAAATTCCTCCTGAGCGTGGCCGTACCTCACTTGGCTTCCCGGGCCATGGTCACACATCTGGTGTTTCCATCAGGCCAAAGGAGGCCAACCTGCTCATTCTCAGTGTTTATGAGGGGTGTCATTGCTGGAGTGGCCAGGGTGACTTCAGCCACGGGTCACAGCAGCCAAGCTATGAAACCACAAGAAAGTGGGTGTAAAATGGAAAAGGTGACAAAAAGTTTAGATTTCTTTTTTAATTTTTAAACAGCCCTTCGTTTTACAGCATAGATGTTTAAAATTCACTGAACTGATACCTTGAATGGCTAAAAACATGGTTTGGGCATCCAGCTCCCATAACTGCCAAGTGCTTGAAAATCTTGCAGGATTTCAAAAGTTTGGCTCCAGAGCAGATGGGTGCAGGGCTGGGCTGGAGAGTGCTGTCATGTTGTGGTGCCTTTAGTCCCTGTTGTGCTTGTAAGACTTGGAGTGAGGTTTGGCAAATAGAACCCCAGGGCTTGTGCAAAAGGCATTGAGGGTGGAGTGGGGTGTTTAGAATAATGGAATCCTGGAATGGTTTGGGCTGGGAGGGAACTTAACGCCCATCCCATTCCATTGCCTGCCATGGCAGGGATGCCTCCCACTGTCCCAGGGTGCTCCAAGCCCTGTCCAGCCTGGCCTGGGGCACTGCCAGGGATCCAGGGGCAGCCACAGCTGCTCTGGGCACCCTGTGCCAGGGATGGACTCTCCATTATCTCTGATCTATCCCTGCCCTCTTCAGCTGCTGCGTGCTCTTGCTGAGAGCTGCGCTGAGCTGCGAGACACCCGTGCTGAAGGAGGCATGAACAGAGGCAGCCAGCACAGGAGCCTCCAGGGTAAATGTTTATGGTCACACAGGGTCCTCCTTGCACTCGGGAGAAACTCGGTGCCGGTGAGTGGCTCTGATGGCCGCAGGCCGGTGACACGGTGGGAGCCGTGCTGAGGTGACACAGTGAGCTGTGCTGGGGTGACACGGTGGGAGCCACGGTGACATGATGCAGTGGGAGCCACGGTGAGGTGATGCAATGAGCTGTGCTGAGGTGACACGATGAGCCTCACTGAGGTGACACGGTGGACAGCCTCACTGAGGTGACACGGTGAGCCACACTGAGGTGACACGGTGGCAGACAGCCACACTGAGGTGACATGGTGGTAGGGAGCCGTGCTGAGGTGACACGGTGGGAGCTGCACTGAGGTGGCACAGTGGGAGCCACACTGAGGTGACACAGTGGGAGCCACACTGAGGTGACACGGTGGGAGCCACACTGAGGTGACACAGTGGCAGAGAGCCACACTGAGGTGACACGGTGGTAGGGAGCCGTGCTGAGGTGACACGGTGGCAGAGAGCCACACTGAGGTGACACGGTGGTAGGGAGCCGTGCTGAGGTGACACGGTGGGAGCTGCGCTGAGGTGGCACAGTGGCAGAGAGCCACACTGAGGTGACACGGTGAGCCACACTGAGGTGACACGGTGGCAGAGACAACACTGAGGTGACACGGTGAGCCGTGCTGAGGTGACACGGTGGCAGAGAGCCACGCTGAGGTGACACATGCCCTGCGAGCCCTCTTGTGGCAGCGTGTGACCCGCGGTGTGTGTTCCGTTCGCAGCTTCGATGTGGAGAATGGCCCGTCGCCGGGGCGCAGCCCGCTGGACCCGCAGGCCAGCTCCTCGTCGGGACTCGTCCTGCACACGACGTTCCCGGGCCACAGCCAGCGCCGCGAGTCGTTCCTCTACAGATCCGACAGCGACTATGACCTCTCACCAAAGACCATGTCCAGGAACTCCTCGCTCCCGAGCGAACAGTAAGCACCAATTCAGCTCGTGTTCTGCACTCTCCTACAGCTCTCTGTGCTGCTCTCATCCTCTGTTAAAAGGAGCTTATGGGTGGTTCTGGCACATTCCATAGCTGGAATGCACAAAACAGGTGCTGATCCAACATCCTCTCCCATCCCATCCCATCCCATCCCATCCCATCCCATCCCATCCCATCCCATCCCTCGAACATTCCCATTTTCTCCAGAATTTAGCAGAAGAGCTTTCAAAGCCATATCCTCGAATAACAGATAAGTTGTGCTGTACTTTTATTTACAGTATTGCTGTTCCCCATCCTGTTTTGGGGCTGTTCCCTAGAACCGAGGGGAAAATGAGACAGATGGCTGAGCTTGAGAGGATCAATACCCACACAGTGTCCTGGATTCCCAGCCCCTCATTTTGAAAGGCACATTTTGAAGTTTTGAAGCGGCCATTCAGCTATTAAAAAAGTGCTCGTTAAACAAAGTTGAGCTGTTGCGAAAGTTTTGTCACGGAATGGAAATCTGAATATTAGCCAGATCCACGAGAATTCTGCGAGAAAATATTCCTGCTGAGTTAAAACTGAGTAAATATTTATTGGAGGAAACACTCCAAATTATGCAAATAGTGTTTCGTGTAAAGGGTGGATTGTAACAATTCCCAGCAGTGTGCTGGGGTGGGGGAATCCCATAATTTCCCCCAAATTTGTGGCTGTCTGCAGCTTAAGTGTCCATCCACTGTGGCCATCAAGGCTCTGTTAGGATTGGGACAGAGTCTCCATGAGTGTGGGGACAATTTTAATTAAATTTAGACTTAATAGCACTGATACCCGAGTGAGGATGAAGGGATGACCTCTTGCAGCACAGTGGGGAGAATTCCTCATTGGAGGGGTCCAGCACTGGTGGAGAACTCTCCAGAGGGTCCTGTGGCAGCCTGGAGCTGGCTCTGCTGCCCTTGCTCAGTACATGCTGTTATTAATTATGGGACTAGGAATAGAATTGACCAAAATGTTGCTTCTCAGAGTGCCTAAAGGGGCTCCAAGAGAGCTGGAGAGGTACTCGGGACAAGGGATGGAGGGACAGGACAAGGAGGAATGGATTTAAGCTGAAAATGGGTAGACTTAGGTGGATATTGGGAATTAATTCCTGGCTGGGAGGGTGGGCTGGCCTTAGCACAGAGTGCCCAGAGCAGCTGTGGCTGCCTCTGGATTCCTGGAAATGTCCAAGGCCAGGCTGGGTGGAGTTTGGATCCACCTGGGGTACTGGAAGATGTCCCTGCCCATGGCAGTGATGGGACTGGATGGGCTTTAAGCTCCCTTCCAAGCCAAACCTTCCAGTGATTCTTTACCCTGCCATCTCTCAGCTAGGTCAGTCATACAGAATGTTCCACACATGCTCAAGTGCCATAACTAATACCAAAAAAAAAAGGCAAAAAGAAAAAAAAAAAAAAAAAACTCTCATTGCTGGTATATTTTGCTCACAACTTCTGCTCAAATCTTCCGTGATGAAAACAGCCAGACAAAACCCGGCGTCTGAACAAGGTTAGAGACTGCGACAGAGATCAACAAAAGCCAGGAAATTCAAAGGTGACCTTTCCCCGCACCACTACGGTTGGTTTTTTTCCACCGCGGTGCAAGCGTGAGCCTTAACTTTTGAATTTCCTGGCTTTTATTGCCTGGCGTTCTCAGTCCGAATGCTCGCTGCAGCCGGTTGTTTTGGATATACACGGTGACCTTTCCATTAGGAACAAGCTTTTATGTGGTGTTAACTAAATGCTGCGTGGGTACGTTCATGAGGAAAACCCCGTCAGGAAAACGCTCCTTCTCTGAGGTGAATTTCACTCTGTTTGAAGGTAAATTTGTACAGAAATTTATACATTTTTCTCCGGTTTTCCTTAGGCATGGCGACGACCTGATTGTCACACCTTTTGCCCAGGTGAGTTGATGGCATATTGGCTTCTGAAATAGTTTTTCTAAAGCATTAAAGCGGAGAAGGTGACACCTGCGGTTTTGTCTCCCTCAGGTGCTGGCCAGCCTAAGAAGCGTGAGGAACAACTTCACGCTTCTCACCAATTTACACGGCACCTCCAACAAGTAAGCCTGGCTTTTTAAGCTCCTTTCGTACACAAGAGGAGCCGGCGGGGCCCGAGCAGGGGCGGCGGGGGCCGGGGAGCGGCGGGCCGGGCAGCGGCGGGAACGGCAGGGCCGGGGAGCGGCGGGAACGGCAGGGCCGGGGAACGGCAGGGCCGGGGAGCGGCAGGGCCGGGCAGCGGCGGCCGCGGTGCCTCAGGCTCCGCCATGGCCTCACGGCTCCGCCGCGGTTTGCGCGCGACGCCAGGGGGCGCCGTCTGCCCTCCCCTCATGGCGTCCATCCTCTCATTCTCTCATGCTCTCATCGCTCCATTCCCTCACCCCACATTCCATCACCGCCTCGTCCTCTCATCCCCTCATGGTGTCCATCCCCTCATGCTCTCATTGCTCCATTCCCTCACCCCTCATTCCCTCACCGCCTCGTCCTCTCATCCCCTCATGGTGTCCATCCCCTCATGCTCTCATCGCTTCATTCCCTCACCACCTCGTCCTCTCATCCCCTCATCCCCTCATGGCGTCCATCCCCTCATCCCCTCATGTTCTCATCCCTTCATTCCCTCACCCCTCATTCCCTCACCACCTCGTCCTCTCATCCCCTCATGGTGTCCATCCCCTCACGCCTCATGTTTCCTTCATCCTCGCCCTCCACCTCTACACCTCGTCCTCTCATCCCCTCATGGCGTCCATCCCCTCACGCTCTCATCGCTTCCATTCCCTCACCACCTTGTCCTCTCATCCCCTCATCCCTTCATGGCGTCCATCCCCTCATCCCCTCTTGCTCTCATCCCTTCATTCCCTCACCCCTCATTCCTTCACTGCCTTGTCCTCGTGTCTCCTCCTCCCCTCATGGCATCCATCCCCTCCTCCCCTCATCCCCTCATGGCGTCCATCCCCTCATGCTCTCATCACTTCATTCCCTCACCCTTCATTCCGTCACTGCCTCGTCCTCTCATCCCCTCATCCCTTCATCCCTTCATCCCTTCATCTCTTCATCCTCTCCTCCCCTCATCCTCTCATTTTCTCATCCCTTCATCCCCTCATCGCCTCATCCCTTCATCTCTTCATCTTCTCCCCTCATCCCCTCATCCCTCAGGTCCTCCCTGAGGAGCAGGCATTGTGTTTCATTTTGTGCAATGTCCATTCTGAATCATGGGGGGCAGTTTGGGGCCCCACACCACACAAAAACACATTGAGGGGTTGGAGAGTGAGAAAGAAACAGATCTGGGGAAGGGTCTGGAGCCCCAGGAGAGGCTGAGGGAGCTGGGCAGGGGCTCAGCCTGGAGCAAAGGAGGCTCAGGGGCCCTTGTGGCTCTGCACAGCTCCTGACAGGAGGGCACAGCCGGGAGGTCGGGCTGTGCTCCAGGGAACAGGGACAGGAGCAGAGGGAACAGCCCCAGGCTGGGCCAGGGCAGGGTTATTTGAATATCAGAAAGAGTTTCTTCACAGAAAGGGTTTTCCAGCCCTAGCACGGCTGCTAGGGTAGAGTCCCCATCCCCGGAAGGAATATAAAATCCCTGTGGCTGTGGCACCTGGGGACACGGGTCAGTAGTGGCCTTGGCAGTGCTGGGTTGGATTTGGTGATCTCAGAGGTCTCTGTCAACCTAAACAATTCCATGATCTTTGTCATGTGGCCACCTTGGCTATCCCAGGCATTCCATAATGGTCCTGCCCTGCATTTCCACCACTGCTTCACAGAACAATAATAATCCCAGAATTGTCCCGGTTGGAAGGGATCCAGCAGAATCAAGGCCAACTCTTAATTGGCCCACAGAGGGATCAAACCCCCAAAGCTGGTGTTATCAGCACCAGGCTCTACCCAACAAAGCTTATCTCACATGAGCTGTTCATGGCCAAAGGGCAGGTGTCAAGGCGGGCACCCCAAACCTGGGGCTCTGGGAACAGCAAGGATTTCCCAGAAGCGGCATCCTGGAGCTCAGCTGCCAGAGGGCTGCCCAGAGAACTGAATCCCACATCACTTCCTTTGACACTGATTGCTCTGAAGGAGGAAGGTGATGCACTCAGGACGAGGATGTTGTTTTTCCTACCTGCTGAACAGGAGAAACCAAACAAACTCCTTTTTAGGCCTTTGTCCGGAACCACCGTTTCCCCTCGGCTATTTATACTGAGCCAGTCATCGTCATCCTCTGGCCTGCTGGGCCCCAGAGAGCTGTTCAGCCTCAAACCATCATCACTCATTCCTGGCGAGGTCTGCTGTGCACCCACCCGTCCCACTGATCCTTCACTGGCTCCAGAAGGGAAGGATGAGGATGAGGATGAGGATGAGGATGAGGATGAGGATGAGGATGAGGATGAGGATGTCCCCAGTGGGACACCATGGGCTCGCCCTACTCCAAGTGTGATTGGCATCACCTGGTGCCCACCACGAGCTCACCACCTTTATTTTACATAAAGCCCAGCATTTTATCCGGGCGTGAGGTTTTTCCTCCTGTTGATTCCTGTTGGCAAATTTTGATGGGAAGGAACTGCTGCATTCCAAGGTGGAGGTTAATAAAAACCCAGATGGTTTAAATATTCCTTTTTCATAAGCTTTGCTTTTTTGGAAAGGTCGGGCATTTTGGCAGTTCCTAATGAGGAATCTGAAATTGGACAGGGCCGGAAGGAAGCGAGGGTGTAACCTGTAGGACACACAGGCATCTTACAGTGTCCTTTGGAAAGCATTCCCAGATTTGATGGAGGTATAAAGTGTTTGCCTGGCCAGAGTAAAAGTCATTAAATTTTTAAGCCATCCCATGCCAAACATCCCAGTCCATGGTGGAATGTGCTTCCAGGTGCCGTGGAGCTTCCTGCACAGTTTCCACAGAGCTCTGCTGGGTTGCAGCCTTGCTGCCAGCTCATGATTTTATCATCTGTCTCATGATTTGTGACATTTTACTTAAACTTCTGCTCTGGGGATCCTGAGAATCTCAGCTTTCCTTTACTCCTTCTTCTCCTCTCTTCTCTTTTTTCCTCCTCCTCCTCCACCCCTCCTGGCCCGAGCAAGGAAAAAGAGGATGCTGTCCCACATATTTGCTGGAAAGTATGAATGTTAAGGCCTGCAGGAAAAAAAACAACTGGCAGTCATATTTTTTGGACTTTAACGTCAGGGTTCTTGAGGCAGTTTCCTGATTGGAAAAGAGGAGAGGATGATTAATGGCTTTGGAGTGGCGGAGTTTGGCAATCGCAGCGCAGGACGCGGTCGGGAAGCATCCGGAGCCGGCTCGGTGCGATGCCCTGCGGCGGGCGGGACGGAGCGGGCAGCGGCAGCCGCTGATCAAGGACGGCGCTGTCCGAGCTCTCATCTGCCATCCCCGCCTGCCCGCAGAACAGGATGGGCACCCCAGGGTGGCTCCGGAGCGGGGAATAGCGCCGGGAGCAGCGGCTGCTGCCTGCCCACCCCCCAAAGGCATGTCAGTGCAGCTCAGCGCTTGGAGATCCCTGAGCTTGGATCCCTCTGCTCCGCGCTGTCCCTGTCGGGGAGTTTCTGTTTTTTTAGAGATCTCGAGATTTGGCTTTTCAAAGGCTCAGCAGAGGCAGGTCGGGGCACATTTGCCGGGAACTGAGCGCCCAGCGCGTGTGCCCTGTGCTGAACCCTTCAAGAGGCCGGGTGCTGCTCATGCTGCCAGAACAGCCTTGGGATGCCAGGGAGAGGGCTGGCAGCGGGGCTGCAGTCGCGCTCCACACCTCACCTGGGCAGCGAGGCCTTCCTTCTGAAGAAACCCCCCGGAGCTACAATTGCAGCACAATTGAGCCGCTCTGCCTGCTTTGATTCCAGCTTCAAAGCAGAGCTGGCGAGTAATGGATGTTGCAGTTCAGTGGCTGACTCCGAAATTTGGGGTTAGGAAGGAGGTTGGCGAAGGGAGAGTGTGGGGAAATCTGGCTTCAGTTAAAATGGATCTGAAACTTCTTTGGGGAAGCAGAAGCCCAAAGTTTCATTTTTGGTCAGCCTGAAGGACTGCAGTCAATCCAAACTGAAGTGTCTTGATTTTGGTGTCAACTCTTCTTAACTCCTTTAGAAAACAAGTCTCTGATGATGGTTTCAGCTTGAAAAAGTAACAGTTTTGTTTGGCAAGTCTCACAGAGAACTGTGTTGACATTTGGAGGGAATCTGCACCTTTTTCCAGTCAGACCCTGTTGGCTTGACTTGAACCAATTTTTTTCAAATAACTTTTGGCCCTTCCAAAATCCAGGAATTGCTGCTGAGGTCGTTGGTCAGAGGCCAGGAAGTGTCCTTCAGCTGTCTCAGAGCTAAACAACAGTGACTGCAGCATCCTCTTCCTCACTTCGGGAGCAATTCCAGTGTGAACTGGAGGGTTTAAAGGCACATTTCTGACCTTACCTGTGCCACTGCCTTGCAGCAGTTTGGCATCACTGCAGGGTCCATTCCAGACTCCACAGGGAAAAGCTTTGTGGGAAAAGGCCTTGGCCACGGGGGAGCCAGCAGAGCCTGGCCCTTGCTGCCTTCAGGCATGTTTTGAGCACAAAGTTGCAAAGGCAGCACGGGATGGTTCCATTTCTCCTCATTTCCAGCCCCTGGAACAGGCAGCGAGCAGCCATCTCTGGTTTTTCCTAACAGATCTGTCAGTGCTGCTCAACAAATCTTTGTGAAGCGTTTGGGGCTTTTTGGGACAATAGAAAAGGATTTTTAACTGGGGGAGCTGGCAGGGTTTGCAAAGACAAAATCCCACCTCGTGACAGAGAATTCTTGTTCCCTCCTAGGAGATCTCCAGCCACGAGTCAGCCACCTGTCTCCAGAGTGAACCTGCAAGGTACGTGTGGGATGTGGGGATGGCCTTGCCAAGGCAAGGGCACGCAGCATTTATTGCCCAGTTCTGCTCACAGCTGCTCTCCTGCCCCCTCCCCGGTGCAGGTCTGGGTTCCTCCTGCAAAACTCACAGGAGAGAGCTACCAGGCTGCAAATATTGTTATTTTAATGGTTTGGTTTGGGGTTTGTGCTGGTGCATTAGCACAGGAGATGAACACGATTTTGGTTTGATAGTCACGGCCACAGTGGCTGCTGTTCTTGTGAGTCCCTGTGAGCACAGGCCTGGACAAGCCCCAGCCCACGAGCCCTGAACAGGCTCAGGCACAGCTGGGTCTTTTTTTTTATTCTGTTTATTTCAGTTTGTCTCCATGTGATCTGTGTACTCAAACCTTTCCTGGGTGAGACTCCCTTGCCTTCCTGCTGGGAAATGGGGTGCCAGGGCCAGGTGGGGTGGGCAGCACTGTGAGGGCTGCTCAGGACGAGGGTGAGCAGCAGAAGCTGATTAGCTAGGCCAGGTTTATTTGCTTTGACACCTGGGTTCAGCCAGGCTGAGGGTCTGTAGAACCCTGCTCGGCATCAGAGCTGGCCCTACTTGCACTAATTCAAAGGTTGCTCCAGAGAGAAGGAGATAAGATTTGGATCAGTGCCCATTTGTAAGGTTTAATCTCAGCCCTTCCAATAATTACATGCTTGGAGGGACTAATAAAGCTTAATTTTCACAGCATGTGAAGCCTGGATAACTATCATTTCCTCTCCTGCTGCGTGTTATTTATTCTCAGGGGACACACAGAGTCCTGGACACTTCCAGGTTAGGTTCCTCCAAACTTGTTAATGGGAGATGGAAACCTCTGATTCAAAAACAAAACTGGACAACACAGTCTCAGACTCCTTCCCTTTCTGTCCCAGCCAGCAGGAATGCAGCTCATCACCTGATCTAAGGCTGGGTCTAGCAAAGCTTTGAATTTGTGCCTGTGTGAAAAAAACCAAAAAAACCCATGGAAAATTTCCTAGGCCTTCAATGGAGCTGTTTATGCAAGTTAGACAATCTAATAATGAGGAGAGAATGCCCTTCCAGGAATTTTTAGATTTGTTTTCTTAACACTTTCTGTGGAAAAAGTTGCTCTCAACTTTTTAACACTTTGGGGATATTTTTCTACACTATTTCCAATGAGAGCTGTAGGACACTTGGTACTTTTTAGCTGATCCAAGCTTCTCATGCTGGGAATATATGAGAATTCCTTTAGTAATGAAGTGTTTGACACACAGAACTGTGGAGCAAGTGTTGTGTTACCTTGTAAAGGCTGGATTTGTGGCCCCTCAAGTAAATAGGTTTTTAACCATGAATCTTAGCTGCTTTTAGGTGAAATCTTCAAGTAAAATTTTTAAAAGTGAGTTGGATCATTGCAGCTGTGGTAAATTGTGACACTTTGTAGATAAGAAGGAGATGCATTTTTGAGATTAATAGGAAACTGTGTGATTTCCTCCATAAACCAGCCAATATTGGCATTATTGGTAGAAAACCCTGGGTTCTTGGTTAAATTCAGGTCATTGCCTTCCTCTGCCCCTTCACAGCCACTGTCACACTGACTTCCCTTCCAAGCAGCAGAAAACAATCACAACCCTTGACTTTCTAAGGAAGTTTCCATTTAATTCAGCAAGAGCAGAGATTTTTAAGGAACTTTTTCCGTGTTTGCACCTTTTTTTCCCCCGGGGATGGTTCTGCTTTGGAAATGATGAACTGAAGGAGAGGTTTTCCTAGCAGAACCCTTCCAGTTCTGTGCCAGCGGCTGAGAGGATGCAGAGTGTTTTTCCTGAAGGTTTTGCAGAAGGAAGCAGTCGTGTTTTGATTGGGACCAGGCTGCTTCACATCTCTGCAGATGAAAGACTGTGTTTGGAATGGACTGGGTTTAGATTCACGAGATTTGTTGAAGCTGGGAATTTGATTTTAACCCTCCAGTGTCACCCGTTGATTCACGGCTTTACCACAACGCACTGACATCACTGTGAGCATCTTGTGGCTGTCTCCTTTGATTTGTCATTAACGGGGTGATTTATATCCTGTTGTGAGAAATACAGGACTCAGGGCTTAAAGCAAACAGGGCTGCATTAATAAAATTACCCTGGAGGGAGGCAAATTACATCCAGCATTTGCACTGCAAGGAATACACGCCAGCTATTTACTCCAGCTGGAATATTCCAGGGTTTTCCAAGCAACAACGGCCAAATCTGTTGCTGGTGTTGCATCACTGAGGACCCAGGCCCGTGGTGGAATAAATGAGCTGTGGTGAAATGAGGAAATTCTTTTTTTGCTTTCATTTTCTTTAAGCAGAAAAGCTTTTGGCCGGGTTTTTCCTGGGACAAAGGGCTCTGAAAGGCACTGCTGGTGTCACTGTGTATTTCAGAGCTTTCTTAACCTTGCAAGCGCAGCCAGAGAAGGAAGGGCAATATGGATTGAACATCCTGTGTTTTGTCCTTGGTATCAGCTGAAGTAAATCTGGCAGATTTTTCCTGTTATTTTGTTATAAGTGCAGCTCACAGGAACGCACAAAATCACTTTTTATGAATTAACTGAGAAACCATAACATGGAAATACAAAGCCACAGCAAAAGTCCATCAGTCCTTAAGGAGCTGGGCAGGATGGTGGGAGTGCTGTGGGTTCCTGTGGAGTGTGGCATCCCCAGCAGCTGTGCAGGGCCCGGGCTGAGCCAGCCCTGGGTTACAGGAACAATGAGGGACACGGTGTCACACTGTCCCTGAGGGCTCTTTCTCCTGAGGTTTCTTTCTCCTGTCCCCCTTTGTTTCTGCTGAGCGTGGCCTCTGCCACGGTTACTGCTGGTGACCTTTGTGCCACCCTGGGCTCAGGAATCGATCAGAGCCTTCCCTTCTGCCCCCAGCTCTCCCCTCCCCTGCCCCAGTGAAGGGCTGCAGTTCCTACCAATGATTCAACCAATAACACCTTTAACCAGAAGCAGGTCTGGCTTTTCCTGCTTGCTTTTGTTCTTTCTTCCATATTTGTTCCCTTCAGTGACCCTTATTCCCTCTGAATTAAATCACCTTTCACAGTCCAAGCATCTCATTCTTCCAAAAATTGGGACAAACTTTTCCCAACCTGTTTTGCTCCCACACCATCAGTCCTGGGATGGGCAGTGTTTTCCCGTTCCTGTTGGATCCACTGCCACATTTAATGTCACCAGCGGTGACAGGAGCAAAGCCGGGAGCTGTGGATCAAACAGCACCGAGTTTTCCCCTGACTGCCAGGGGTTTGCAGAGACTCTTCTCAAGATGCCCTTGGATACTCTCAGCACTCACTAATGACAGTTCTGCTCACAATTAATGATAGGCAGTTCTCGCAATTCATGATGGGCAGCTCTCACAATTAATGATAGGCATTCTCCTCACAATTAATGATGGGCAGCTCTCACAATTAATGATAGGCATTCTCCTCACAATTAATGACACAATATTGCTGTTCTGCCGCAGCCCCGGGCTTGGGGAGTGCTGCCCTTTGGGATATGTCACCTGCAGCATTTCAGGGCTCAGGGGATTAAAGCTTTGTTCAAATTCCTCTCTGGGGATGGGAGGGAAGGGTCGGTGTTTTTCTTCCTTGTGCCTTAGCTCTGCTTTCCTGTACCTCGGCACGTTTGCCTGCTCCTCTCACATGCCTTTACACGACCTCCAAACTCGTACTCTTTCATTTTTCCTGTGGGTGTAGGACGTACACAGACTCGTGCACGAACCTTTGTGTAAAGCATAAACAAAGGCTGGATAATGCTCGTGCTGCTGACAGCCCCAAGTTCTCGTAGGAGCTAGGGAGCCTTGTGCATCCGAGTGAGCTCTGGGTCACGAATATCTCTGATCCCCAGCAATTAGCACGGAGCTGCTGCTCTTGCACCATCCTGCTCTGCCTGGCGCCTGCAGAATGGCTCTGGGCACACACGGAGCAGTGGATTCACTCTGAAATTCTGTTTCTTTGCCGGGCTGAAGATTTGACCTTTTGATTTGGAGAGCCGCTGTAAAAGTCCAATGGCTGTGGTGCTTTGGGCTTTTACAGGAGTGCAGAGGAACCACGAGTTCCTGAGCAGCTGAGCCCCCGAGTCACAGCCTGCGTGCACAATGGAGGCTTGTGAGCACCTACAGATATTATTTTTAAAGGATGCAGCGCAGGCACGATGCAGATCATTCAGAACCTAACCAAAACCGTGCGAGAAATCAGGTAGATAACGAGCTTAATGACGCGCCTGAAGGCGTGCTGCTGAGCGCCGAGGCGATTCTTGCCACTCTCAATTAAAAGAGCGTCTCAAGGCGAATTTCCAGCGGGGCTGGGGCAGCTCCGGCCATGCCGGGGCTCTGCCGGCTCTGGGGGGAGTTCATTCCTGCCGGAGTCCGCTCCGCGTGTTGCGCCCGCCTGCTGGAACACACCCCCCGAAAGTTGGACTCATGCATCTTAGTAAGTATTTCAGTTATGCTATTGACGTCAATGCAGTCATTAAATAGATTGCCGGCCCTCCCAGCAGCAAGCCTGTGCCAAAGAGCTAGAGGCAGACACATTTTAAAAGAAGAACATCAGGTTTGCTTTTAGCATTTGGAGAGAATAAGGGAAAAGTTTCTTCTGAAGTCACCCTTTGCAATAAGGGTGGTTTTTTGCTTCATTTTCTAAGGCTCATTTTGGGTGAGGATAATTGCTGTGTTTTATTGAACGCACGTTTGTTGTGTTGCTGTGTGCATAAACAGCTCCAAACGAGACTAAAAAGTCATTTTTGTGCCCGGCTCTGGCTGACAAGTGACACTTGTTTCAGGTCCCCTGGCTAGATTTATTTGTGTATCAAGTGACAGGAGGCACTCGGGCAAACCTGCTTAGCCTTTGACTCCCGAAATTCTGCCAGGATTGATTTCATGACATCTATATAAGAAAATAGCCTTCATTTCTCCTCGGCAGGCTCTGAAGACACACAAGCTAATCATGACTCCATAGCAACGGATAAAAACTGTTTTCCCCTCCGCCCCACCTGTGGATGTCACATGAAGATGCTCCACGTGCTGCTGCCATCAGGAGCCTGTCACTGCTGTCACTCCCCGGGGCCAGCTGCCGCCTGCAGCCCGGCTGTGCAGTGCGGGACTCCCTGAGCATCCCCCGGCCTGCCCGGGACAGCCATTCACAGATAGCCCTCCCTTTTCCCATCGGGAATGGCTCTGGACAGGCTCCCGAGGGGCTGGTGGTGCCTTGGAGCGGCTCCTCAAACAGAGGCTAGAGGAAATTAAGAGAATAAAAGCAGGTATTTATTGAAAGCCTTTGACAGGGGCACCTTGGGCAGTCAAAAGCCTCTCAGGGCTACGCCCAAGATGGGCTGGGCGATGGTCACCACTTTTGCACACTTTTATAAGTTTGGTCCATTTATATATCAGGGTTAATCCTCCACTTACAGCTTCAGCTAATGAAGTCATTTGCTCTCAGTTTGCTCCCCACAGTTCACTGTTGTTTACAGTGGATCTCTCAGGGACCTCTCAGGGCCTGAGGCAGTGAGGTGTCCTTGAGTTTCAGGCCTAGAGAGGAATGGTTTTGTCTGAATAAAATGGGAGAGCAGCACCTGACAGGCTATGGAGCTTTAGAGTGCTAAAGCAAAACAGGATCTGCAAAATATTTTCTTTTAAAAAAAAGCTAAAAATATGAAACCCATAAAAGCGAAATGCTGAGGCATTAGTGGGAGCTGAGCCCTGAGGACACACGGAGATGGCATCCTCGGGCAGCCAGGGAGGAGCAGGGCTGCTCTAACAGCAGCAGCGATGCCTTTTGGAGGGGTCACAGAGCCAAACCTCTGGGGTTTTGCTCGGTTGGCATTTCACTGATGAGCCCACACTCGGCTAGGCAGGATAAACCATCGATCCAGCCGGGCTATCAAAGGCCTTTATCTGATGGCTGCCTTCGTTCCGAGTGACCCGGGCAGCTGCAGCCCCGCGGTGGCAGGGGAGGGACCTCGGGGTGGCACGGTCCTGCTGTGTCCCTGGTTGGCTCTGCTCTTTGGGGCCAGGTCGGGTCCCGCTGTGTCCCTGGTTTGCTCTTTGGGGCCAGGTCAGGTCCTGCTGTGTCCCTGGTTTGCTCTGTAGGGCCAGGTCAGGTCCCGCTGTGTCCCTGGTTGGCTCTGTAGGCGGTCGTCCCTGTGCCGTTGCTCTGTAGGCCAGTCGTCTGTCCCTCACTCTGCTCTGTAGGGCCAGGTCGGGTCCCGCTGTGTCCCTGGTTTGCTCTGTAGGGCCAGGTCAGGTCCTGCTGTGTCCCTGGTTTGCTCTTTGGGGCCAGGTCAGGTCCCGCTGTGTCCCTGGCTCTGCTCTGTAGGGCCAGGTCAGGTCCCGCTGTGTCCCTGGTTGGCTCTGTAGGGCCAGGTCGGGTCCCGTTCCCAGCTCCCGTCCCGCTGCATTGCGCAAGGGCCCTGCGGAGACAATTGGGCTCTGCCATCGCTGATATCAGCGCTGATAAAATCTGTGTCTCCTTTGTTTGCTGCACACAAGCATCAGGGCTGCTGGGGGAGGTTTTGACAGCGCACTCCTCGGCACCCTGAATCAGTTCCAGATGAGAATGAGAGCTGTGTCCTGGATCAGAGGGAAAAACAGCCCAAACCAAACAAAACCACCCAAACCAAAGCTCTGGCAGGCCGGGTTATTTTTTTAGGTCGCAGGGCACAGTGTGTGCGTGCCTGGGGGATGAACATTGTCCCGCTGGTTGAGTCCTTTCCGCTTCCATGTCACAGCATTCCAGGCACCGGGGGTTGCAGTGGCCTCCCCAAAGCCCCCCAGCAGCAGCTCGGCCCCACAGCTCTGGGGAAGATTCTCAGTGCAGAGCATTCTGTCCTGGACACTCCATGGGAGAAGCTGCATCCAGAATCCCTGTGGAGACATTCCCAGGGAAATGCACTGCTCAGATCCCACCGCCAGCCCCAAAGGCCAAACCTCGCTCCTCCTGCAGGACCTCATTCCCAGTGGAAGTTGCTTTCTTCTCGTGTTTTAAAAAGTGTTTGGAACGTTGTGTTCTGATTCTCAGCAGCCAAATCCTTTGCTCTGTAGCCGGGCAGGAATTCCCAAATATTTTTTATATTTATTATATATATTAGTCTTGGTGGGAGCAGGGATTGGTTCCAGGTTGGAGGGGTATATAAAGAGGGGAAAGGGCTGTTCCTGAAGGGCAGAATTGGAATTTGCTGTCCTCTGCAGGGACAGTCTGCTCACCAAACTCAACTCTACAATTACAAAATGACAATTACAAAGATTAAAACTTTTAGAGCTTTAAAAATCAAGGTGGAATTAAAAGGGGAAGCAAAGGGTTGCTCTGGAACTTTTCCCTCTATTCCAAATGGAATTGCATCCATTCTGATTCACGCTCAGCAGTTGCCAAACAGTGACACTGAATAAAGAACATATTGATTGTTTCGATGTTCAAATCACCCAAAAATGTTCTGCTTTTATCACCAGTTTCATCTCCTGATGAACTAAAAATGATTTCTGTAGCCAAGCAAGGTGTGCTAATTAATGTAACCACCATTGTGCAAGCGGGGAGGAATGTTACACTAAGAGTTAATGAAACATTTCATTGTAATATTTGCTCCAAGAAGTGCCTGTAAATGACAGCCTTAAGGATGCTATAATTGCAATACCTTTTTTGACAGAAAGGAAACAGCTGCTAATTATTTATGGTTATTAATCAAACCTGTCAGTTTATTCAAAGTTCATTGAGTTCACTGTAAATATGTATGATTACCAACATTTAAATGTTTTAAGCAGTAGCCTTTAAAAACTATTTACATACACCTCTCCCTGTGGGAAATGTTCTCACATCCAAAGGTAGCACTGATTGGCTTTGCTGTGTGTTGGAGCTCAGAATCATTTTAGGAATTCAGAATTTAAAAAAAACCCCTCCAAAATCCTGCAGGGTGTTGATTTGACAATTAATATATTTTGATTTTGTAATCAGGACTGTGCCTCTGGAGGTGACAAACACGAGCCAGGAGCAGGATCTGACCCAAGGTTTGCTGGGATCCAAGATCATTATTCAGTGCTAAGGAACTCCATGGTTAAATTGAATTTAAAAGGGACTGTGCATTTCAATGTAGATATTCCAGTATAAATATCCTGCTGTCAGAAATCTCCCTTTCCAGGAGCAAATTAATCATCTGTGCATGCTAAACTCCTCCACCACACCTTCACACTCTTCAAAGGCTTTCTGAAACAGACTTTCCCTGGACCTCAAAGGCTGCAGGTTCCAAGCACTTGGAGAGAGGCAGTGGCTGCAGCTTGCCAGGGCCCCTGGAGCCTATTCCAGCCACCCCAATGTTTCCATTCCAAGGGGTCCAATCCAGTCAGACCTTTCGTGCCTCAAGCCTGTGTTTAGGGAGGTTTGTCAGGCTTAGCACTTCGTACCAAAATGCTTCTGAAATGTCACATTTTACAAGCAGTGTCCTTTTCTTTAAATACCAGATATTAGGCTGACAGAAGCAGGAGTTGATCAGAGCAATCTTTGTGTTCTCTGGAAAAGCCAGGGGAGAGTTCTGGGAAGTGGAAAAGCCAGCCTGTTTTCCTGCGCCTCTTCCCTCCCTCCCTCCCCGCCTCATTCCCTGTACAGCTTTCACAAGAAGTGACCCAAAATCGTGTCCCTGCTGTAGCAGACTGGAGAACAGGACGTTTGGATCCTTGCTGGGAGCATTTGTGCTGGCCTGGGACAGCCCGGGAGGATGTGGGATAGCGTCTGTTCTGTGGGGATTGTCACTGAGCACAGCGTGGGGCCGGCCCTGCTAGGAGAATTCCAAGAATAAACACACACAAGTGCAGGGTTTGTTGGAAATGGACTTTGCTGCCATTTGACAGCTGTGAAATGCTGTCCTCCCTTTTCTTCCCAAAGATCCTCTTGAAGAAGAGAACTCCAGGGAGAAGTTTCCAGTTCAACTGGAGCGTTTCTGGTTCAGACTTCATAGCACAGGGTCCCCACCTGGCTCCTCCTCAAATGCTGCTGGGCCTCCACCTGAATTCCAGCTCCTTGGGGAGGGTATTTCCGAAATTTCGCATTGCAGCTTCCTGGGTTTCAGCTCTACTGCACACACTTTTCAATGTTTCCACCCCCTTCCAGTGGGACCATCCCGTGCATGTGAAGGCCAAAAAGCTGCTCCTCACCCTCTCTAGGTCAGGAAGGAGGCACCCAGGCAGAGGTGCTGCTCACACCACATTTTCCAGCAGCAGCTGCTCCCTCTTTTGTGACGCTTCCAAATGTGGCTCTGAGTGCTGCTAGAGCAGCTCCTGGTGCACGTTGCCTAGAGTGGGGAGTCACGTGCTGAAATCCACCAAAATTCTGGAAACTGTGCTGAATTTCCTGCACAGAATTCCTGACAGTGCGAGTGACAGCACAGAGACCTTGGCCAAGCCTGACACCAGGTGTCTTTTATGCTGCCAAATGTAAGAAATTCTGGAAAATGCCTCAGAGTATAAAACTCAGAGCAGGAAAAGTAAGCCCTGGAATAATCCCCAGCAGGCTGAGCCATAGCTGACCTTCAGTGAGGAACATTTCCATTTCCATGTCCATTCAATCTGATATTTGAACTGGAATTGTTAATAAGAGGTGCTTTTAGTGCTGACATTTTGATTTCTTTGAACTCAGATTGAGGTGCTTAAATCAATGTGTTTTGAGGGCTTTAATCAAATGTTTTTTGAGAGTGAAAGGCTGTGCTCAGCTCTGCTGGCTGCAGCCATTTGGGGAGTGGTTACACTTTCAAGTCTGCCTGTCATTGCTGGGTCACGTTTGTCCCCATCTGTCCCTTCCAGGCATCTCTGTGGTGTAAAAAATCTGATTTGGGTCAGGACTGACCCCAGGTTTAAGGAATGTTGTCATACAGGACTCAGAATTTAGCTAAAATAATTCAGATCTAGGAAAAAACGTACAAATAAATTAATATCTGGAGTTCTAGAATATCAAATTCTGATTATGGATAACCAGGGAGCGAATCTGATGTTGTTTCCCTGGTAATTTCAGGGGAAATGTGGTGCCACGTCCCAGACACACCTCTTAAACAGCCAGGGTGTGCTGGCCTCGGCTCCCAGGTGGAGATGAGCACGTGCAGGGTTTAATATGGAACATTAAAAGCTGTCAAAACAAATGATGCTGTGCTGTAGGCTCCTGCCATCTCCCTCTTCCTCCCCACCCCGCTCCCCGTGGGACTCACTCCGTGATTTTCAGCGCATTATTCCAAAAGTTCTACGTGCACTTGGGGAGGCAGAAAGGCCAGTGAGTCACGAGCTGTGCAGGAGGGAGATGAGTACCCAGGATTAGCACGGGGAAGTCTCAGCTCTGTTTCAGAGTTTGAGTCTGGGGCTTGAGGCTCTCCCCAAAAATCAGAGTTATGGTGTGGGGGTGGACAAAACCTGGGTGTTTTGGGGAGCCACCACCCAGCTCACATGCGAAATATCCTGCATTTTTAAAAGCTGGGGGGTTGTGGATCAGGAAGTTGAGGTTGTCCAGGCTCTGTGTGCTGGTTCTGCTCGCCGGGCTCGCGCCGTGTCCCGCGCTGCAATCGCAGATCCGCCGATAGCGCTGACTCACGGCTTCACTCGGCAGCCCAGTCACTCCAAACAGGCCGTTTTCTGCAACATTCTGCATTCTTGGGTGACTCTGCTCCCTGCAGATATCCCTGGATTTCACAGGGGGATGACAGTCCCGGGCATTTCGGGGAGAGGCAAACCAAGGGCACAAAGTTCAGCTGAGGCGAGTCGGCGGGGTTGGCGTTTCCCCTTGGGTACATAAAATACCTATTGGAGAAAAAGAGATTAAAATTCCAAACTGAAGCAGGTTTTTAAGCTGCCATCCTAAAGGATAATGCTTTCAAGTAATTACATTTAGCCATGAAAAAAACACCATTTTGTTATATTTAATAATTAATATCATGGAAATGCTCATTCAGAATGTAAGGGGTGACCTTGTGTCCTGTCTTTCCATGGCTCAGGCAAGGCATGGGGACACAAAGGGTGCTGTGTGTCATAAAGAATTCCTATGGATTATAGCTGGGATGCTTCCTGAAACCACATTCTTAACTTTCATATTGAGAAACATCAGGAAATTAAATTGAGAGGAAATACAGGCAAATTTAGTGTTAAATTGTGACCCTTTAACCTTCCCAGGAGCCAAGGAACCTGATTGAAGCAGGTCTAACATTTGACCAGTAGCCTGTTCTACATGGTTCAGGTGATGTGGGCAGCCTTGCTCTGCCCCTTGTTTATAACATTTCTGAATAATTTTCCCCATGAAGAGCTAAGGATTATTAATAAACTTTGTCTTTGCATCCAATGCCAGTGGCCAAGTGGAGCTTTTCAGGTAGATCCAGGATTGTGCTTTGAACTTCCAGGATTCTTCCCTGAGGTTCCTCCTCCTTTTCCTACTCCAGCATTTATTTCACCACAAAGGACTTTCACTCCTGACAGACACTTTAGACCAGAACTTTCATTATGTCCAGGTTAAAACCTGATTTAATGGCTGCAGATGGGTCAGGGGATGAAAGCAGCACCTGGATTTGGGGGCAGATCCAAGCGAGGACCTTTCTGCCCGTGGTTTGCCGAGCTCTGTGAAACGGTGACACAGAGCACAGTCAATCCTGTGCATCTCTCAGGCTCTGGGCTTGTTTTTTCCTCTGCTTGAGCTCAGATCGTTGCTGTGTGGTCTGGCTGGGGAGTTCCTTCCGTGCCGTGGGCCTCTTGTGAAAGTCAGCTCGAGGTTTCAGAGGAGGAGCTTTTGGGGCGCCTGCAGGGGTGCAGAGGTGTTTGTGCACAGATGTGAGGATGGAGGAGTTTGGGACGGAGAGGGGCTGGCACAAGGAGAGCCCCTCTCCAGCACAGCCGGATCCCGGTAGGAATCCTCAGGGATCCTTGGGAATCCTCAGGGATCCTCGGGAATCCTCAGGAATCCTCAGGGATCCTCAGGAATCCTCAGGAAGCCTCAGGAATCCTCAGGGATCCTCGGGAATCCTCAGGGATCCTCAGGAATCCTTGGGAAGCCTCAGGAATCCTCAGGAATCCTCAGGGATCCTCGGGAATCCTCGGGAATCCTCAGGGATCCTCAGGGATCCTCAGGAAGCCTCAGGGATCCTCGGGAATCCTCAGGAATCCTCAGGGATCCTCAGGAATCCTCAGGAATCCTCAGGGATCCTCGGGAATCCTCGGGAATCCTCAGGGATCCTCAGGGATCCTCAGGAATCCTCAGGGATCCTCAGGAATCCTCGGGAATCCTCAGGAATCCTCAGGAATCCTCAGGGATCCTCAGGGATCCTCAGGAATCCTCGGCCAGGCTGAGGCTGAGCCAGCTCCAGAACCGGAAGCCGTCCAGCCACAACAGGCCAGGATGGTGCCCCACCTAATTAAGGCTGTTGAAAGGCAGGGCTAATTAGCTTAGGTGGAGCACCTCGTTAGCACAAGGATGTTGCTTCCAGGATCCAAGTTGGTTTCCCCGCACGTGTGAGCTCCCCAGCGCTCTCCCACACGCAGCAAATAAGATAATGCAGTGCCCAGGTAAATCCTAGGTGGGTACCCAGGGCAGGATATCATCATATCCTGAGTTTTCCAGGGCTTTCTCACACTCCTGCACTCACGTGTGCTTGAAGAAAACACTTCTGCTCACACAGTAAAATGTGCTTGCTGTGAGCCAGCCTGGCCTCGTTTAGTTGGAGAAACAGAAGCACAATGTGGGCACAGGAGGTTGGGTTTGGGATTTGAAATCCTCGGGCTCAGCTCTAGGGCTGGGTGGAGGCTTCCCTCCCATCCAAACCAATGGGCATCTCCATCCCAGCCTGCAGATCCCTGGGCTCTTCCCACTGCCCTTTGAGGATTGTGGGGAGCAAAGCTGTGATGGGCTTCACTTAATGCACAAATCCATCATGATCTTGGAAATTCTGTCTTCAGCAATGCGTTCAAAGTGTGTTAAATTCCCTAGGAAATCATTCCCAGTGTTCTCCTTGCAGCTCCCTCCCTCGTGTGCACCGTCTGCACTCACTGTTGGACCCTGAGTAGGAGAATTCCTCTCTAGCTTCCTATTTCTCCTCCTGTCTTGTGATTAAGGCAAGAATCCCCGGGGCAAGGAGGAATCTACGTGGTCAGTGAAAGGATAATGTGCCAAACCCTGAGATAAAGTTGGAACTGAGGAATCTTTCATTCATTCAACAGGCCAAGATTAGATTCCGCCTCTCTTGCCATTTCTGCTTCTCCCTCTCGGAGGACCGAGGAATTCCTACTATGCAGGCAAATCCCCTTCCCAGATTCCCCGGTGATAGTGCTGCTAAGTGACATCTGACAGGATGCTTCCTGCATTTTGTTACTTCCATTTGGCACCATAAAAGCGCTGTCACTTACCCCTCTGATTTGTGGCACCTCGGCTGCATTGTTCCCTGCAGGGGGAAGGACACTGGGAAACGGGATTGCCCTGTGGTAAAACCATCCCACCCTGCAGGAGATGCTATCTCCTGAAATCCTTCCTCAGAATGTCTCCAGTTTTCCTTCCTCGTTAGCATTTCAGATTAAACCTTTAGGCTTATCTCCACATCAGAAATTACCTCTCTGGGAAGCTTCATCAACTTCTATCAGCCACCTTTAGGTGCTCTTGGTGTTCACGCCTCGTTTTTGCAGCTCATTGTCATGAGAAAGGCGCAGTGGAGCTGGGCTTTGGGAATCTGGAGCTTTCATCTCTCCCTGTAGCATCTTCAAAGCTGAGCTTTGCAGGGCTGACGTACAAGCGGACGCATTAAATCACACAAAATGGATATAAAAGTGCTTTTTGGGTTTAATGCAGGAGCAAGACTTTTTATTAGCTGCTGCTTTCCAAGAGTTCCCAATGCTCTGTTGGAGATGTTAGTGTTGTTTATTGTGTGGGAATGGTGATTCCTGGTGAAACATCTTCTGCAATGCCCATTGCAGCTCAGGTCCTTCATTCCCAGCGACATTTGGGATCTTGGAAAGGCAGTACTTGAGTAGCCCCATCTCTGCCTTTTTCAGTTTGTTTCTAAGGTGTCTGTGGGGCTATCCCAAGGTCTCTCTGAAAAGCTACAGTGACCCCTCCATCAGTTCTGAGCCTCTGGTTTGGATCCAGCTGCTGGGCTTATCCCAGTGCTTTTCCCAGCTCCTATTACCTCTTCCATGCCACCCTCCTCTGCCAGGAGCAGCATGCCCATCCTCTGCTGGAGGGTGATGCTGTTGGCACTGCCCACCCCAGGCCCCGGGCTGATGGCCCTGAAGGGCTGGCTCCATGGGAAGCACCATTCCCACCAGGCCTGGCCAAACCCAGCTGTGCAGATAAGGAACCGCAGGCACGGCTGTGCGCTGATTGCTGGGCAGCCCTGGCTCCTCCAACAGCCAGTGGGCCCGTGCTGGTGGCCTCTGTGACCCGGTTCTCATGACCTGGGTGGTGATCCACCACCCCAACCTGTGCTGGTGGGTGCAGTCAGGACTCTGCAGGTTTGTCCAGTTCTGCCCTAACCGGCTCCCTCTGGCTGGGCTCCCTCTCCAGGCTGACCTCTGGGATCAGCTCCCTGGAAATGCTTCATTTCTGCTCCCAAACAGCATGGCTGAGGTCCTGCTGCTCACCCCAGGGTGGGTTATAGGAACTGGGATCAAACTGGGATCAAACTGGGACTGGCCAGCACCAGGGCTCTGCGCGAGCTCCTCTGTTTGCTGCCCAGGCCTTCCACTGCCACTTGTCCTCAAGACTCTGTCATTGTCATAAGATTCATTTCATCCCACTTCAGCCACCTAAAAATTATAGACCAGTCTTAAGTGATGGCTGCTTTTTGAAGAAAAGCTCGGGAGCAAACCATCCTGTTGTGCAGGAAGATCAGGAATTCCAGTGGAAGGCAGCTCGGTGAAGCAAGGAGCTTCTCAGAGAGTCAAAATGCAAGAAAGGAGCAGGCAAAGAGTGAAAAACGCTGGGAACAGGGGAGGCCTGGAAAACTTTGGCATGTGTTGGGGTGACCAGAGGCTGATGGAGCTGTGAGTGGTGAGGGGACCCCAGTGGGGGGATGGAGCAGGGAAAGAAAATACAGAAAAAAGTGTTGATCCATGGGTGAAACAACCTAATGGTAATGGTACAGGAAAGACCAAAATAGTCAGTGGGTTTTTTTTTTGTCTCAGTTTTTATCCCCCAGCCTGCCTGGGAAGGAGGGATGGAGGACAATGAGGGAGCAGCCAGTTGGGGACAGCCTGGAGGAGGTGGAGGTGTCCAGGCCCACATCATTGGACAGGGGTCAGGCTGGAAAAGCTGTGAGGTCAATGTGAGTCGCCCATGAAAATTGTGGTGCTTAGGAAGGTGACAACAGGAAAAAGGTGCATCTTTGAGAAGGGTGGGGCAGATTAGGGGAGCTGTGGGCTGCTCAGACTCTTCCCATCAGTGAGAGGTCACTGAGGTTTTCCTCTGGAGTCCATTTCCAAACACACAAAGACAAGAAGGAAGACTGGGAATGGTGGGTGCCGACTTGCCAAAGCAAGCTGTGTTGGAAAGGCCTCACCTCCTCCTCCAAGGGCTGGAGGGTGGCCTGGCCCTGGGGACATGGAGGGCCATGGTGGGTGTGCAGGGAGCCCTTGGGCACCTTTTCCCACAGCATTCCCACATGGCAGCTGCTGCAGGGCTGGGAATGGCAGGACAGCGGGCTGGGGGTGAAGGCTGCTGGTGGCTGATGACAGGGGGCTGTGGGGTGTCCAGCTATGCCCTGCAGCTGCTGGTGCTGCTGCTCAGTGTCAGATCTCAAGATCTCAGTCCTGAGATACTGAGCCTCCGAGACCACCTTGGGGGGCTCGGGAGTCCTGGAATGTTGCCAGAAGTGTCTGGTAGCTGGACTTTAACCCTACACAGGAGACGACAAGGATGAGGGCTTCACAGAGTGAATGGTGAAGGGATTAGTTAATTAGAGAGTGAGAAACAGAGTTTAAGATTTATGTACAGGGGGGTTTGGAAGAGTAAGATGGAGGAATTGGGGCGTGTCCTATCCTCCTTCTTCTTCCTCTTCTCCTCCATCTTCTTTGGCCACAGTGGCACCTTTGGATTGGTTATTACTGAGAGTGCACCGAATTATAAGAATAGATGGTATTGGGGAAAAATGATAAATATTGTACACGTAACAAAGGGTATAAAGATACGTGGCTGCCCGGGAGGGCAGACAGTGTGCCCATGGCTGACTGCTGAGCAGATCTCTAGTAGCTGAAAGAACATCTTTTAGATAAGCAATTAATAAACATAAAAACCGAAAGAAGAACTGAAGCCTCTTCTCGTCCTTCGATACTGCGGGCTGCCCCAAAGCCACCCCGGGCCATTCCAGGCCCCTCAAACAGCCGAGATAAACCGGACAGCTCAGCTGTGATGGACCCTCCGTGGGTGGGAGGTGACCTCTGGGGTCCCTTCCTGTGCCTGGGGCAGAGGGGAGCAGCCAGCAGAGAGTGGCAGCACCTCCGGAGGGTGATTCAGCCCATCCCGGCTACTGAGAATAGACCAGGATCACCCCTTGGAGCTCCCAGCACTTTCCACTGCGGTGCGGGGAGCTTAGGTGATTAACTGGGGCTGGCTAAAGATAGCCCAGCTGGGCCCCCCGGCAGTGACAGTGACATTTCTGCGGCTCAGGGTCCTGCTCGGGTTACCGCAGCTGGCCCGGGGCTCAGCCTCGGGGCTGTTGACTCAGAAACATCGCTGCTGCTATGGCACTGAGGGACTGCGGGCCCTGCTGCTCCCCTGGCCCAGCCGAGTCACACTGCAGGAATTCCTCCCCTCGCTGGGAGCCTCTGCTTCCCAGCTGGGCCTTCTTCCTTCTTGGGATGCTGCTGCCCTTTGGTTTTGTGGCGTTCCCTGCAGACAGGAGGTTCTCCCTTCTCCTTTTCATTCCCCGTGCTGACAGAAGCTTGGGCTTCTCCCTTCTTGCCGCCATTTTTGTGGCATTCCTTGCAACCAGGAGGTTTTTCCTTCTCCTTTTCATTCCCTGTGCTTTCTCTTGGTGAGACATCTCCTCCTGCTTCCCAGAATCTTCCAGTTTGAACCTGGATGTGTCCTGGATGTTCTTGGCGAGTGCTGTTTAATCACTGCCATGACGTCTTCAGCGGCTCTGGAGCCGTTTTTCTTGGGGCTGAGTTTTCCCAGCAGCTGGAATGGTGTGTCCCAGAAAGGACCTGTCTTTAATTAGGGAACTTAGAATGCCAGGCTCCTCAGCAATCCAACCAAAAAGTTCCTTTTTCCTGCTCGCTGTTGTTTGGAAAAGAGAAAAGAGAATAAAAATGCCCCCCAAAATCTTGGCTGTATTTTGCCAGAGGCTGTAGCTGATGTCAAACACTCATCCCCGATTTCAGTCTCCCACATTATTCCTGGCAGCTCCAGCTCACTCATTTCCTGGCATTTTTCGCAATTAGCAGTGGAAAGCTTTCACTTCATTTTTTGTCTCTATCTTCCCCTCTCATCTCTGAACCCAGCCTGAATACAGGCCCCATTGTTCCTGGAGCTTTGGAGCCCCTGTTAGGATTTCATCCTCGTTCCCCCACAGCTGGATCTCCTCCAGTGCCACCTCCTCAGTGACCCCCTGCCAGTGGCTGTGCCAGTTCACCCCGTTCCTCTCTCCGCAGGGATTTCACTTCCCAGGCCTTTCTGCCCCCATCTCATGTATTAACGCTGGCCAGCAGAGGAAAAAAAAAATCTACATTTCCAAAGTACTTTTTTTGTTGAAAGAATAACTGTGAGACAGCTCTGTGCTCATTTGCATGCAGTGCCCGTGCCCGCTCTGGCTGCAGCTCCTGCCGAGCTCGGGCACCCGCTGGCCCCACTCCACGGCCAACAAAGAGAGAGCCCTTCCTCTCCTGCCACCTCCCCTGCCCGCCGAGGGAGGCTGCAGGTGTGGGAAACCCGAGAGGGGACAGCTCGAGTGACTGGTCGGACTGGAGTCCCAAAAATACGGCGAGGGGAGAAGGGCAGGCTCGTCCATTTGTTGGGGAGTTGCTCAAGAGCGTCGTGGCTCCACCTGTTCCGCGGGCGCTGGGGCTCCGAGCCTTTCTTAGCACATCTGCACTTATCTTTGCAAAAGATATAATTAGGGTGGGGAGGAGGGGCAGTGCAGCTGGTGGCTCCCTGGTTCCCATGGATTTTGCTCACTTCTCATTCCAGCCCCGCACTCCAGCAGGTCGGGAGCGTGAGTGTCCATAGGATCTGCAGCAGGGAGCAGTTGGGAATGGCAGAGAGTGGGGCTGGGTGGTGCTGCTGGATGCAGCCTGCTTTCCAATCACACCTTTCCAATCACACCTTTCCAATCACACCTGCTTTCCAATCACACCTTCCTCAGGTGCTCATATGGCTCTTGCGCTCAGAAAAAAAATCTGTTCATAGATTCTTGAGTATTGGAAGGTGCATGGGGGATCTGATGCCTCAGGTTTGGCTTTTCTATTTTCACACTCTGTGCTGCTTTAGTGTGTGGGGCTGGGCTCACATCAGGGATGCTGAGCTCTGTGCACAGAGCAGGAGACAAAACAATTCCTGCTCCAGCTGGGCACCAAGGACAAATGACCCAAATCTCAGCCCAGAGCACAAACCCCGTGGGCTGGAGAGAGAAAAACAAGCAGGGTGGGACTGCCTGGGCTAAAGCTGGGATGGGACAATGAACTGCAAGGTGCAAATGGAGCAGAGCTGATCCCAGGGACAGAGCCCGTGCCCCTCGTGCATTTTGGGGCCATTTTGGTTCATCTTGGGTGCAGCCCTGGCTGGGCTCTGCTGCTGCCCAAGGTGGATCCATGGAGGAGATCCTGTGAATAAATCCCTGCTTTATTCTGGAACTCTGTCCAGCCTTTCTTCTAGGGCAGTTTTCACAAGGCATCAGATCTATAAAAGAAACTTGTAATTACAGGATTTTTTCAGTGCTTGTAGTTTGGGAGGTGGTGCTGTAAGATTTGGACATTTCATTGCAGATTTGAAGTGAATCCCGGGGTTGTGCTCTGTGCCTTTGATTGTTTTCCATGTGAATTTCCAAATCTGTCCAACAGAAGGATTTCCACAGGAATATTTTCTGGATCTGGTAGAACAATGCTTTAATTCAAGGAAATAGCTCTCAGAATCACTAACAGGATACATTAAACAAATAAATCACCGGGTGTCAGTTATTCCCTCTGCATTGTGAGGGATAAATATGTAAACATGTCCACACGATCCGTGAGCAACCACAGCTCCATTAGGGAAGGCAAAGGGTGAACGGCTCCCAGCCTGCACAGGCCCCTTTTCCATCAAGTCCTGGCACGTCCTTTGTTGATAAACCTGTTTTACTCAACATGCTCTGGGGTTTTAGAGTGATGCTAGGCACTGGGAGTAATTAACGTGGGGCAATATTCCTGCTAATGAACCTCGTGTTGTGGGGCTGAAATAGCCATTTTCTGGCACTGGTTAGTCATTAAAGTGGGGTGATATTCCTGCTAATGAACCTCGTGTTGGGGAGGTGAAATAGCCATTTTCTTTTGGGGAACGAGAGGGATCTGTGGGACTTTTATCTGAGCCATGGCCATGAGTGCCTTGGTAAATCACTCAGAGCACCCTTCTCCTTCTCCTTCTCCTTCTCCTTCTCCTTCTCCTTCTCCTTCTCCTTCTCCTTCTCCTTCTCCTTCTCCTTCTCCTTCTCCTTCTCCTTCTCCTTCTCCTTCTCCTTCTCCTTCTCCTTCTCCTTCTCCTTCTTCTCCTTCTCCTTCTCCTTCTCCTTCTCCTTCTCCTTCTCCTTCTCCTTCTCCTTCTTCTCCTTCTCCTTCTCTCCTTCTCCTTCTTTCTCCTTCTCCTTCTCCTTCTCCTTCTCCTTCTTTCCTTCTCCTTCTTCTCCTTCTCCTTCTCCTTCTCCTTCTCCTTCTCCTTCTCCTTCTCCTTCTCCTTCTCCTTCTCCTTCTCCTTCTCCTTCCACACCTCTTCTCTATCTCCTTCTCCTCCTTCTTTCTCCTTCTCCTTCTTTCTCCTTCTCTTTCTTTTTCTTCTCCTTCTTCTCATTTTCTCCTCTTTCTCCTTCTACTCTTTCTCCTTCTCTCCCCATCTCTTTTCCATTTCCTTCTCCTTCCCTTTCTCCTCTCCCTCTTCTCTCTCCTCCCTTTTCCTGCCCTCTCCCCTGCCCCAGGAGTTAAGATCCCACAGTTTCCAGGTGGGATCAGCTGCAGGATCAGTTGGGATGGACTCTCCCCCAGAGGGGCCCTCTCCCACTTTCCCCCCACTCGAGCTCTTAGTCATGAGCAGCCAAGGAGTGAGGGATGCAAATGAGGCCTTCAGTGACATTAATGAGCTCTATCAGCTCCCAAATAATCATCTGCCATCCATATGATCTGCTCCAGCATCTGCCTGCTCTCCCCAGTCCTTTGTGTCATCTGCAGTAATGACAACAGTTGGGATAATCTGTCATAAACAGAGAATAATTAAAAGTGGGGTGGTTTAAGATCCTCTGATGACTGCAAACTCTGGGCTTGCGCCCTATGGCTTCACCTGGGAATTAGGGATGTTTTTAAAGTTGTTTCCTTAATGCATCTTCCAGCTGGGGGTCTGGGACTGTGCTGTCAGGCTTTTCCTACAGCAGAGTTTTCATGCACCAGGATCAACATTTCCACCTGGCCATTCATGTCCACAAGGACTCCAAAATCCTCATCTCACCCAGGAGCCACGGAGGGGGAGCTCAGGTTCCCAAATCTGCTCCCTCTTCACCCAATTCCCTGTCACTCCTGGAGGGAAGGAACCATTCCCCCCTGTAACACTTGGATTTTCATCTTTGGAGGTTTATGAGTGTTTATGTGCTTTAGCTCTTGTGGAATTTTACCAGCTTGTCCGACATTATGGGAACATTTCAGTGCCATGTTCTACACCCTGGATTTGGGAATAAATCCAGCATCAAAACTTTTCCCAGGCAAAAGGGAGCAACTGCTCTTATTTAGTTTTCCTTTTAGAGGAACAGATTTTATCCTGAGTCTGAATTGTTGAGGTAGGGTTTAGATAGAGTGATAATATTTTATTAAATCATTTGGAATCACTGGAAAATTACTTTGGTGACCTCGAGTCTCAGCTGTTGTTGCTTCAAAGGCAGCTGGAGCTTGGGCTGGGAAGGACGGCCCCAAACACTGAAGAACTTTATAAATAGTCCCAATTTATTGCAGCCAGGATGAAATGAAGAGTAAATAACTTAGAAGATGTCTTATGGCACTGTAAACATGTGGAACAGGATGGACAGACTGAGTGAAGTCGGGAAAACTGCTGGAAGCTGCTTTTAACCTTCCCTGTGAAAGTTCCTCTTGGAATTTTTGGCAGAGTCTATCAGAGTTTTTAGGGTTTTTTTTTTAAGTCTTAAGCTCCGCATTCCCAAGGTTTACAGGGAAAGTTGTGATCCAATAGAAGGAATTCTTATTTTTCCTTGCAGAAGTAGAAATGGAGACTTTTACCAGTACAGCGAGCCCACAGTTTGATCTTTAACAGTTAAGGAGAGCTGAGTTTGAAAGGATGTTGGCAAATATTTGTATTCAACATTTCTTGTCCACCAGATTGGACAATCTGTTCACAACTCAATCCCACTGGGAATATTCCTCCTGGATTATGGAAAACTGAGGGGTTTGGCAGCTGGAAAAGGAACTGCAACTTCTGCCCAAGTTTTTAATTCACCTGCTTGGGATGTGGTGTTTTGTCCTTAAAACTCTTGTGGCTTTACAGCCTTTGCACTTCCCTCCAGAAGTCCTAATGCTTTCATTTATCAGGACTGGGGTGACAAGAGGGAATCATGAGGGAATCAGGAGAGAGAAAATAAACCCCACTTGAAATTCTGGCATTTGGATCTCTTTTCAAAATGTTTCCTGGCTGGGTTCACCTCCTGCGTCAGTCGAGGGCAAAGCCACCAATCCCTCCTGCCTGGCTGTGGCGCTTGGGGACACGATGGGGACAGTTTGTGGGTGAAGGGAGGAACTCTGCAGCTGCAGATAATGTTGGCCTCGTGCTCAGATCCCTGCAGGCCCGAGGGGCCGGAGCTGTGCTGGGAGCAGGATGGCACAGATGGGGTTTGGGGGCAGCCAAGGGTGGGAGTTCATCCCATTAATCCCCTTCCCATCTGTGACATGGGTGAAGCGTGTGCTTGTCCTTGCACTGAACTACTCCCAGAAAAGAGGATGCTCCCCAAAACCTCTCACTTTCCGAGTATTCAAGAGTGAAAAAAGGCCTCAAGTCCATCTGGATGAGCAGCTCTCACCTTTCCCCCTGTACCCAGCACTGGCGAGGCCACACCTCAAATCCTGGGGTCACTTTTGGGCCCCTCATGACATAAAGGACACTGAAGAGCTGGAGCATGTCCAGGGCAGAGAATGGAGCTGGGGAAGGATCTGGAGCAGCTGAGGGAGCTGGGCAGGGGCTGCAGAATCCCTGAGGAGCTGGGCAGGGGCTGCAGAATCCCTGAGGAGCCAGGCAGGGGCTGCAGAATCCCTGAGGGAGCTGGGCAGGGGCTGGAGAATCCCTGAGGGAGCTGGGCAGGGGCTGCAGAATCCCTGAGGGAGCTGGGAAGGGGCTGCAGAATCCCTGAGGGAGCTGGAAGGGGCTGCAGAATCCCTGAGGGAGCTGGGCAGGGGCTGCAGAATCCCTGAGGAGCTGGGCAGGGGCTGCAGAATCCCTGAGGAGCTGGAAGGGGCTGCAGAATCCCTGAGGAGCTGGAAGGGGCTGCAGAATCCCTGAGGAGCTGGAAGGGGCTGCAGAATCCCTGAGGGAGCCGGGCAGGGGCTGCAGAATCCCTGAGGGAGCCGGGCAGGGGCTGCAGAATCCCTGAGGGAGCTGGGAAGGGGCTGCAGAATCCCTGAGGAGCTGGGCAGGGGCTGCAGAATCCCTGAGGAGCTGGAAGGGGCTCAGCCTGGAGCAAAGGAGGCTCAGGGGCCCTTTGGCTCTGCACAGCTCCTGCCAGGAGGGGTTTGGGATCTGCTCCAGGGAACAGGGACAGGAGCAGAGGGAACGGCCCCAGGCTGGGCCAGGGGAGGTTTAGATTGGATATTTGGGGAAATTCCTTCCTGGAAGGGCTGCCCAGCACTGGCACAGCTGCCCAGGACTTCCCATCCCTGGAGGGATTTAAAATTCCTGTGGATGTGGCACCTGGGGATGTGGGTCAGTGATGGCCTTAGCAATGCTGGGAATGGTTGGACTGGGTATCTGAGAAGGATTTTCCAACCTAAACAATTGTGTGAGAACAAGAGAGCACAGAAATGTCAGTGAGTGGGAAAAAGCCTCTAAAAAGGGGCTGCTAAGTCACGTCTGCAGGGAGAGATTCCGTGTGTTCCGTCACCTTGCAGAGCTGGCAAAGGAGCAGATGGCAAAACCTACCAAAAATGCAGTTTTTGCAGAATCCTGGCGCTGCAGAGGTGCTGCATTTCAGGACGTTGGAGCATTCCCAGTGCCAGCAGAGAAGCACGAGGCGAGGGCTGCCTCTGTCCTCGCAGGGACTGGCAGCAGCTCAGCTCTTGTGAGGAAATGTCACCTCAGTTCTGCTGGAGTGCCACCAGCCCCAGCCCTCCTGCGCAAACACCGGGCAGGACTCAAAAACTGAAACTCCTCTTGTTGCTCCTCACTTCCCTGTTCTGTGTCAGCAATGAGTTCAGCCCAGCAAACACGACCAAAGCTCCGCTGTCATTTACGGGTTTGGCTTATGCAACCCCCAAATATAAACTGAAATGTGAGATGGTTGAAGATGCGTCCTGAAGTGTTCCAGGAGCCCCATCCCGAAATGGCAGCAGTGTTTCCAAAGCGCCCATGTGCCTCGGCTGTACCAGGAAGGTGATGGAAGTCAGCCACTGCCCGGGCCTCGGGACAGTTTCTGGCAGGGGGAGTCGCTCTGCTGATGTCAGTGGGACGCTCACGTTGGGTTCAGGGAAAGAACAACTCACGGAGCATCTAAACTTGTGTTTACTGTTTGTGGGAGTCGCTGTAGCAACAGCAGATACCGCTCAGGGAGAGGATCCCAGGGCACTTCATCCCTGTCCTCTGCTCTGGAGCCAGCCTGGGAGAGCTGGGGGCGGCCAGCCTGGACAGGAGAAGGCTCCTGAGAGCCCCTGCCAGGGCCTCAAGTGGCTCTGAGAGAGCTGGGGAGGGACAGGGGACAGGGCATGGAGGGACAGCACACAGGGAATGGCTCCCACCGCTAGAGAATGGAATTAGATGGGATATTGGGAAGGAATCGTCCCATGTGAGGCCCTGGAATGGATTTCACCCAGAAGCTGTGGCTGCCCATGGATCCTGGGAAGTGTCCCAGGCCAGGTTGGACAGGGTTGGAGCACTCTGTGACAGTGGAAGGTGTCCCTGCCCGTGGGTGGAACTGGGTGGGATTTAAATTCCCACCCAACCCAAACCATTCTCTGGTATCCATGAACATTAAATATGAGGAAAGCCAGAAAATATTTGTTATTTTAAGATCATTCCCACACAAAGCTTTTAGATTGGTAGAAGAGCAACTCCTAATGGATCCTTGGAAGTGTCCCAGGCCAGGTTGGACAGGGTTGGAGCACTCCGTGACAGTGGAAGGTGTCCCTGCGTGAAACTGGTGGGATTTAAATTCCCACCCAACTCAAACCATTCTCTGGTATCCATGAACATTAAATATGAGGAAAGCCAGAAAATATTTGTTATTTTAAGATCATTCCCACACAAAGCTTTTAGATTGGTAGAAGAGCAACTCCTAATGGATCCTTGGAAGTGTCCCAGGCCAGGTTGGACAGGGCTGGAGCACTCTGTGACAGTGGAAGGTGTCCCTGCCCGTGGGTGGAACTGGGTGGGATTTAAATTCCCACCCAACTCAAACCATTCTCTGGTATCCATGAACATTAAATATGAGGAAAGCCAGAAAATATTTGTTATTTTAAGATCATTCCCACACAAAGCTTTTAGATTGGTAGAAGAGCAACTCCTAATGGATTCTATATCTGGCTGTTATTCTGGGGTAGCTGTGGATCTTAAAATACTTCACGGGGGACTTGGAGGGTATATTTTAATTTCACATGCTGGTTTTAAAAGCAAATTTAGCCTTAGGAGTGGGACTGTAGCCCCTGCTTTCACAATTTATTGGTAAATATCGCCAGGTTCATCAGAGGGAGCTCGTGCAGCTGCACACAGCCAGGGAGGGCTGGTTTGATAAGAGCTGGGGTTTCCGGGGTGCTGGGCTCAGGCTGCGTCACTCGGTGCCTTCAGGGACAGCTCTGAGTTTCTGAGAAGGGCTGAGCTGGGCCCTCTTCCTGCCGTGGGCCACGACAGTGACTCTTCTCCACTGGCCCGTGTGGTTCTGTGAAATGAGAGGGAATGTGACGTCCCTGCTGGCCCTGCCAAGGCAGCCCGTTCAGAAATGACTGCCCGCTGACCACGGAGGGCACACACCTGCAGGCGTCGGTGCACCAGGCTGCTCACTTGAGAAAATGAGTGAAAAATAAAAGATTGGGATGAGTCAAAAGCCAAAAACACCAAGAAGAGCTGCACAGGGATGCAGGTGCTGCATCTCACTGGGTGCCAAGGCCAGAGGGAGCTGTGGGCAGGCTGGCCGGTGTCAGGAAAAATGCAAATTCTGAAAGAAAAATGTGAATGGTGCTTTTTAAAATCCATTTCAGGAAAATGCAAATTCTGAAAGAAAAATGTGAATGGTGCTTTTTAAAATCCATTTCTGCCCTGGAACAGCAGCAGAACTCATAGTTTTCCCTTGAAATGATCCTTAGCAAGAGCTGTTTGCTCTCACTTTATTGAGTCTTTGCCATTGAAATGACTGGAGGTATCTTAGGGGGCCGTTTTCAAAATATCCCAGTTTAAATCGTGAACCCATTGGGCTCTCAGTGGTTTCAGTGCTAAGGCTTAGCAAGTGTCAGTGTTCTGCATGAATTAACCATGGAGGGATCCCTGCTCTCCCAGGGTTCCTCCAGGAAACCTCCCAGGGGTGAAGCAGGGAGGCAGAAACCGAGGGAAGGAGGGTCCTGCTAAAAATGCCAGAGAACATTGCAAATGTGTAAAATAGTCACTCTTTATTTAGCTCATCTTCTGAAACCCAAAAATAAATATAAAATACTTACAGCCAAACCCCCTAAACCCTCAAGTTTCCTAATTCATCTCGATATCCCTAATATAGTTTTGCTTGTTTTAGTTTGGTTTTTTTTTTTTTTTTCCTTTTATTACATAAGACTCAGATTACAGAGTAAAGGAATATCGTGAATATCAGCTCTGGGGAATGGGAGTCCTTCAATATCAAGAGCAGATTTCTGTTCTGGGTCCTGCCTTCCCTGATGGCTCTTTCTGAGGTGAAGTTTGGAAGTGAAGTGACAGTGGCAGCGGGTCCTGCAGACCTGGGCAAGGCTAAAATTAGGGTCTGGTGTCAGAGCCCCTGCGAACCTGTTCCTTCTCCTCCTCCAGGAATGCACACATGCCGTGGCTGTGCTTCCTGAGGAGTCTCAGGGCAGGAGAAGGCAGGGTTTGATTTAAACGTGTGGGGTTTAGTTTGGCTGAGATGGGTTTCTTGCTCTTCCTAAACTTATTTTACCTGTGCTGGTTTTATCAATCCCAACGTTTTCTGCAACAAGTGGTTTGAGTCCTCCTGGGTCAACTAATTTACAGGAAAAAAAATAGTTGAGAGGGAATGGGAGAGATTCCCTTGATGGCAATGGGAATTTCTCATGGGAGAAAGGAGAATACACTGAGCTTTGTGTGATTTTGGCTATTTTCACCTGCTTTGTGATTAGGCAGGAATGAGAGAACTTTGAACATTTGAAGCTCTGCAGGCACAGAAAAAACCCCATTAACTTCCAATGCCACAGGGATTTGGATTCACCAAACCTTCCAAAGGTGTCTGTGCCAGGTTTATTGCTGAGTTACCTTTGGCAGGGTTTATTCTCTGTTTATTCTCAGTCGTTTGATGGCAGGTCCCTCTCCAATGCTGCTTTATTGATGTGGTGAGTGACAGAGAGGATCTGTCCTTGGGGAGAGACAGCAGCACGGGGTGTAGCTCCTTCCTGGGGACACTGGACACAGGACACTGGACAACAGGACACAGGACACAGGGACACGAGGGACACAGGGACACCAGGGACACCCGGACACCAGGACACCAGGAACAGGGACCCGGGGAGAGGAACAGGACACGAGGACACCAGGGACACGGGGCACCAGGACCGGACACGGGGACACAGGGACACCAGGGACACAGGGACAGAGGGACAAGGCACGAGGGACACCAGGGACACAGGGACACGGGGACACAGGACACGAGGGACAGGACCAGGACAAAGGACACAAGGACACGAGGGACACAGGACACCAGGGACACGAGGACAGAGAACACCAGGGACACTGGACACCCGGGACACTGGACACAGGGACACGGGACACCAGGGACACCAGGACACGAGGGACACCCGGGACAGGGACACCAGGGACACAGGGACACAGGGACACGAGGACCGAGGAACACCAGGACACTGGGCACCAGGACACAGGGACACGAGGGACACCAGGGACACCAAGGACACGAGGGACACGAGGGACACCAGGGACACCAGGGACACCAGGGACACGAGGGACACCAGGGACACCAGGGACACGAGGGACACGAGGGACACTGGGACACCAGGGACACTGGGACACCAGGGACACCAGGGACACGAGGGACACCAGGGACACTGGGACACCAGGGACACCAGGGACACCAGGGACACCAGGGACACCAAGGACACGAGGGACACCAGGGACACCAGGGACACGAGGGACACGAGGCAGGGAGGGCAGGGGGACAGGGCTGGGGCTCTGGCTCAGCTCCTGAGTGTGTCTGAGCAATCCTGCCCTGTGATGTCACTGGTACCTGCCGGTAGGAACGCTGAATCCATCAGCCCTGACAGATTTATGGGATGAGCATATGTTACCGGGATTATGAGAAGCAGTTACATTCATGGGGAGATTTTATGATTCACTGTATCCGCTTGTGGAAACCTCAGCTTTTACCCCAGAGCTGCTGGGGAGTGTCCTGCTGGCAGGGCTGGGAGAGCTCGGGGAGCAGGGACGGTGGGTTTGGGGTGCAGGCTCTGCTGGGGAGCAGGGGGCTGATGGGGACAAAGCCAGCAGAGCTGGGGAGCCAGGAGGGACAGGGAGCAGGGACAGGAGTGGGGAGTGGGATTGGGAGTGGGGAGCAGGATTGGGAGTGGGGAATGAATGAGACCAGGAGTGGGGAGTGGGACCTGGAGTGGGGAGTGGGATCAGGAGTGGGGAGTGGGACCTGGAGTGGGGAGTGGGATCAGGAGTGGGGAGTGGGATCAGGAGTGGGGAGTGGGACCTGGAGTGGGGAATGGAGTCAGGAGTGGGGAATGAGACCAGGAGTGGGGAGTGGGATCAGGAGTGGGGAGTGGGACCAGGAGTGGGGAGTGGGACCAGGAGTGGGGAGTGGGATCAGGAGTGGGGAGTGGGATCAGGAGTGGGGAATGGGATCAGGAGTGGGGAGTGGGATCAGGAGTGGGGAATGGGATCAGGAGTGGGGAGTGGGACCTGGAGTGGGGAGTGGGACCAGGAGTGGGGAGTGGGATCAGGAGTGGGATCAGGAGTGGGGAGTGGGATCAGGAGTGGGGAGTGGGACCAGGAGTGGGGAGTGGGACCAGGAGTGGGGAGTGGGATCAGGAGTGGGGAGCAGAGGCCGCAGTGGGAAGTGGGACCTGGCAGGGCTGGGGAGCAGAGCTGGTGGGGAGTGAGACTTGGTGAGGTTAAGAAGCAGGGCTGGAGGGGCTGGGGAGCAGAGCTGGTGGATGTGGGGAGCAGAAGCCGGCAGAGTTGGAGAGCAGGGATGTTGGGAGCAAAACTCTTGGAGAGCAGGGCTGATGGGGTTCAGCGCTGTTGGGGTTCAGGTCTGTTCGAGAGCAGGGCTGATGTGATGCAGGGCTAATGGGGATCAGGCTGTTGGGGAGCAGAACTCTTGGAGAGCAGGATTAATGGGGTTCAGGGCTGTTGGGGAGGAGAGCTCTCGGGGCTCAGGGCTGTCGGGGAGCAGGCTGCTGGGGAGCAGAACTAATGGGGAGCAGGGCTAATGGGGAGCAGGCTGCTGGGGAGCAGAGCTCTTGGAGAGCAGGATTAATGGGGTTCAGGGCTGTTGGGGAGAAGAGCTCTCGGGTTCAGCGCTGTCGGGGAGCAGGCTGTGGGAGCAGAACTCTTGGAGAGCAGGGCTGATGGGGCTCAGGGCTGTCGGGGAGCAGGCTGTGGCTGCAGCGCGGAGCGGGGCTGGCTCAGCAGCAGGAAGGAGCAGCATCCCGCGGGCGGCGGGGGAGGCCGATCCCGCAGCAGCAGGCGGGGCGGGGGGGCCGCGGTGACGCTCCCCAGCCGCAGCCCTGCCCTGCCCTGCCCGGGGGGCGCTCGGTTCCCCCAGCGGCGGGGGCCGGGCAGGGGCGGGCCGGGCCGGGCCGGCGGCGGGCGGGGACTCGCTGGCGGCGGCCGGGGCAGCGCAGCGGCGGCCGCGTGATGAGGGAGCGGAGCGGCACCTCCGGCAGCGCTGGCGGCGGCTCGGGCGGCCCCGCCATGGACAGGCGGCCGCAGCGCCAGCCCGACTACATGTCCGTGTGCCTCTTCGCAGAGGAGCCCTACCAGAAGCTGGCCATGGAGACGCTGGAGGAGCTCGACTGGTGCCTGGATCAGCTGGAGACCATCCAAACCTACCGCTCCGTCAGCGAGATGGCATCCAACAAGGTGAGCCCACGTGCGGCACCGGGATGCGGGACGGGGGTGCGGGACTGGGGTGCCGAGAGGAGCGGGGCTCTGAGCCTGATCCCGGCCCGGCCTCGCGTCTGTCCAGGACAGCAGCTCCGAGTTAGTTACGGTGAAGGGACTGCACGTTCCCCCGTGAGACGCGTGCAGGGAGAACGCGCGGCGGGTGGCGTGCGGAGCGATCCGGGATGGATCCGGGATGGAGCGGGGAGAGCGATCCGGGATGGATCTGGGATGGTTCTGGGAGAGCGATCCGGGATGGATCCGAGATGGAACGGGGAGAGTGATCCGGGATAGATCAGGGAGAACCATCCGGGATGGATCCGGGATGGAGCGGGGAGAGCGATCCGGGATGGATCTGGGATGGAGCGGGGAGAGCGATCCGGGATGGAGAGGGGAGAGCGATCCGGGATGGATCCGAGATGGAACGGGGAGAGCGATCCGGGATAGATCGGGGAGAGCCATCCGGGATGGATCAGGGAGAACCATCCGGGATAGATCGGGGAGAACCATCCGGGATGGATCGGGGAGAACGATCCGGGACAGTCTGGGGGGCGCGATCCGCGGTACCGTGGAGAGCCCTATGGCTGCCGCAGGCTCATTTCCGAAAATTAAAGAGGTTTCAATTAGCGCCGGTCCCTTGGAGCCGATATGAGCAGGAACACTCTGCAAACGCCCGCGTTTAGCAAATCACCACGCCAGAAGTCAATTAACTTCATTGCTTAATAATAATAACGGCGAACTGTAAACATTGTGGGTCCGGTGTTTTACGGCTGTTTTGGCTTTCGGTGACGTTTTAATTTGATTTTAATGCGCTGGGCTGGCACCGCTTGGCAGCACATGGTGAGGGTGGGCAGGCAGGGATGGTGACAGGGACTCAGCTCCGGGGCTGCTGCTCCGCCGAGCTTTCCTGGGAGCCAGAGGGGAATTGAGAGGTTCTCCGCACAGAATAACGTGCTGAAGTAAAGCAAGAAAACTCCGTGGTGTTTAAATTCAGGGGAGCAGGGGGAGAGCAGAGTGCCACGAGTGTCCTGACAGGCAGCAGAGGGCAAAGCGCGAGTTCTGAGCAACCTGTGGGAGTTGGTGCTCCAGCCCTCCTGAGCCCAGCCTGCTCCAGCATCTCCCGGAGCCGGGCACGGAGCCGGGCACAGCCCCCGGGCAGCCTGGCAGCTCCCGGCCCGCGCCTGCCCCTTCCAGCGCTCCCAGACAGCGCTTCCAGCCCCGCCGTGCCCGCTGGAATTGTCACACTCACAAATTCCCAACCCAGCGCCCGTCGCATCCACGGCCTTGCCCAGTTTTAAACCCAATTCTGCACCACCCTGATGTCTTTGGTTTGGGTTTTTTTGCTTATTGGAAATGACTGCAACCAGAAACTGAATTTATGGGAAAAAGTTGAGCAAAGAAATCCAGTGTTTCAGCTTCCTCTTCTGGTAGTGATTACCACGATGTGCAAGGGCAAAGGAAGCAGTAAAAGTTTTACAGTCCGAGCTTCCAAGAAAGAAATATAATTTTATTCGTTTGAGTTTGTGTTGAGGGAAGCCTGGATGAAAGTTGAGGAGGGTTCAGGCTGCACCTCCAGTGTGAACACACGGCGCCCTTCAATTTGAGGTTACTTTTTTTTTTTTTTTTTTTTTTTGCTGACTGACAAATCTGGCCTCGCGAAGGTGAAACTAAATTGCTTTTGTAGCACTTTAAAGCTGCGATTACTCGGGGTGCAGATGGCTCGCAGCTGGCTCGAGAAAAACTTCCTGAAACTTTGTTCTTTCATAACCCGTTTCTGAAATGTCTGCGCTTTTTTGGTCAACTTCCAGTTTCACAGTTTTCAGCTGCGAAAGAGAAGCATAAAATGGCCTCACACCTCGCCTGCCTTTGCTGCGGAGCTGTAAACGTTGTCACAAATCACGGCACGGTTCGGGTCGGAAGGTTCGGTTTCAGTGCCTGGCCATTCGGGGGATTTGCGGCTTTTTTGGGGGTTTGGTGGCAGACAAGGTGCGGGCTCTGGGTCGCTCCTGCACCTCCGGGGGTGAGGAGGCTCAGGCGCCCTGCCCCGCTCCGAGCATCCCGTCCCATGCTCCGAGCATCTCCATTTGTCACCGGCCCACAGCAGAGCCGGCAGATGTTTTGAAAACAGGATGCTTGGGCTGCGCATTATTAAAGAAAAAACGGAAAGAGAAACAGTCTAGATAGGAAGAAAGCAAATCGGCTCGGCATGCTCCCAAGCGCAGCAGCAGAATAAACACTGACCTATCTTCCTGACCTCCGCTCTCGCCGGTTCCTGGCCCCGCGCCACCCCAGCCAAACTACGTCATTTGAGCCTGATAGTAGGCATGGCACAGCTGTTGCAAGTGTGACTCGAATTTCCTGTCTCCTTCCTGACAGACGTAGTTTAGAAAACCCAGAGTTGCAACAACAGCGCCGAGAGGGGCAGAGAGAGGGAGGCTCTCGGCATCCGTGCGCGCAGGGGGATTCTCGGGAGCGCTGCGGCAAAAATAAAATAAGAGGAGGCAGCGGAGGGGGCAGAGCCATGCGGGACGGCAGCCGCGCTTTGAGCTGATGGGGTTCGGAAGGCAGCGCTCCAAACATGTGCGTATTGCTCGTTTAGCGGGAGCTACCGCCGGGAGAGAGCGGCTGAGCTGGCCCGGGGAGCGGGGACCCTGCAGTGCCACCCTGCAGTGCCACCCTGCAGTGCCACCCGCCGAAAGCTGGCAGCGAGGGAGGGAGGGAGGGAACGCTGCTCCCTCTGATGCTGGCACCGAGGCACTTCCAGCGCAGGGCAGCCCGGAGCTCTGCACAGCTAACCGTGCACAGCGCTCTTGTCTTGCTAGTTTAGAGGGAAAAAAAAATAACAACCTGCAAAAATACCTGTTTGCAGCTGCCACGAAGGGTTTGTTTTCCTAACACTGGGTTTCCTAACATTCCTAACATATAGGGCCCTGCAGCTTTGCGCTGACACAAAATAACCTGGAAGGAGCTCTGCAGGCACTCAGTGCTGCTTGAGAGACCCAGCCACCCTTATTTACATTATTCCTACACATATACTCAGTTTTTCCTGCATTTATCACCATGTCCAGCTTCCAGCTCAGGCAGCTGCTGTGTCAGAAGGGTTTGTGAGTCAGTGATGATAAAAAGGGGCTATTTTCTGTCCTGGCATTAGGCAGCTGTCCTTAGCCTCACTTTGCTGCAGATGGGACCTGCTCTAGTCCCTAATTTGGATCTGGGGCAGGATGTGCTCAGTGCATCCCATGGATCATCAGAAGGAGCGGGTCTTTTTCCCAGCTGACATGCTGGCCTTGCCAGCTCCAGGTTTTTATGGGGCCATCACCTCATGAAATGGAGGGATGGAGAGTGTGGATTGTTCCTGCAGTGCTGCCTGTCCGTGCAGCCCAAACAGAGATACCTGCATGGACCTGAGCTGCACCTCTGCCTCTCCTTAAATTAGACCTTAATTCAGAGCTTTCTGCAGTCCATGGAGTCCAGAGAACAGAATTCTGCTCTCTGGGGATATTCTAAGTTTAAATAGGCAGAGTGTGAGTGGTGTCCTCTCATGACTTTGCAAACCCCCTTGGCTCTACCCAAACTGTTACTAGGAGGACTCTTCCTTGCAAATCCTTAAACTCTCTTACTGCAGCTCTTAAAGATGTTTCTGTTATTCCCAAGTGCTGGATCACTCCAGCCTTGTCCAGCCAGCGGCCCGGGACAGCAGCACAACTGCTCCGTGTGTTCCTCCCTCGCTTGCGAGCCGCAAGATAAACAACACAACCGATCTGGTTTTGCTGGGATTTCAAAGGGCATTTCGGGCGGAAAAGCGGAGCAAGGCCGCCCCTCGCTTTCGGGAGAGGGTGGCTCAATAAACATCTGGCCACGGACGTGAGCTGCCGGTGCCAGCGGTGGATGTGCCGGGCTGCACAGCGTCCCCAGCCCCGCAGCCCCCGGCCCTGTCCCCTTGCTACGTGATGTTTCCCTTAAGTGGTGCCGGGCTGTTTAGTCTTGCCCTGGCTTTGCGCTGCGACTTCCTTTGTTTAATCGCCGCACAAAGAGAGGTTTGTTCGCTGCGGCAGCCGGCGGAACAAAGACGCTTCCAGGTCTGCTGTTTTCGCACGGCGGGATGAGTCACTGAGCCCCGCGCCGTGCCGGCATTCCCGCGATCCGGAGCGCTCCGAGCCGGGCCGGGCCGGCGGGGCCGCGCCGGGCGCGCTCCCGCTGCGCGCTCCCGCAGCGCCCCGCGCTCCCCGCGCCGCTTTGACGTCGCTCTTTAACCCTTCCGTGGCCGGGCAGCCGCGCTGCAAGCAGGACCCGCGCCGGCGGCATGCTGCAGGAGGTAGGAGCTGTGTCTGGATGATTTTGGGGTGTTCCCCCATCTAGGGGTGGTCTTGTCCCTGTTGGGATGTCCTTGCGCTAAAGGACAGGGCACCGGCGCTGCGGAGCGGGGCTTGAACAGCGGCGCTCGGAGGGGTGAGAGGGAGCTGCCAGGAAAGCTGCTGGAGCAGGAGGGAACAGCGCTGGGTGCTGGCTCTGACCCACGCTGGCATCCCCAGGGATTTGGGGAGCTGGGTCCCAGTCAGCTCCTGCGTGTCGGTGTCATCACCATCGTAAAGGGACTTTGGGGTGGCTGTCTCTGCGTCCTCTGCCGTGCTTCTTGCCCTCTGAAGTAAATCATTCTGGGGGTGTCAGATATGCCCCAAAAGCAGGGTGGAATATCACGGCCGTACATAATTAATTATGGGATATTTCGTCCTTGCCAGCCCTCTGGGGTGTCTGTCCCGATATATTGGTTAAACTGCTTCATATACTTAAAAAATTGAAATATTGGAGGGCTGCAGCATTGGCTGTGGGATGTGTGGGGATTGGGAGACAGTGTCACCATCTGGGATCCCCTCCTGGAGCAAAGGGATTTTGAGTGCTGGATGCTTTCCCATCTTCTGGGATGTTGTGGAAAACCCCATCCAAGGGGGATCCCTTGGCCACGGCTGGTGCAGAGATCAAGGCGTTGGCAGCAGGATTTTGGCTCAAATGCTCCTCCCCAGGAGCCTTTTGGGGAGCTGTCACCCCTGCTCTGAGCCACAACGGTGCCCAGGAGCCTCTGGCGTGTCCTTTACCCAATCCTGGTGTTCCTGGGAAGTGATGAGGTTTTATAAGTTCAGCATTCTCAGACTTTTACGTTATAACACGTCAGGGTGGGGCTTAAATAAATAGTAGCTCAAAGGCAGGTTCAAAATGAATCACGAGCTGAGGGCAGCACTGGAGAGTGACTAAATGTGGGGAGCAGGGTCCCCTGTGGAGTGAAGGATGCTGGTGACATCCCAGAGGAGCAGCATCAAGGAGCTGGGGAGGATTGCAGGGCAGTGCTGATCCTCATCCTGCTTTGGAGGGGTTCTGTGGACAGCCTGACTCCAAACTCCTCATTTTCTCCCCAGTTGTGTTCCACGGGGCTGATCCAAATATTTGCATGAAGTGAAATGAATTGAAAGATGTTGAGTTATCAAAGCAGGACAAGTTGTGGAGATGGTTTGGGATGGAGATTCACCCTCAGAGCCCTGAGAGGGAGAGATTCCCCCGATTAAAGCCTGGCTTAAAGCAAACAAACCAGAAGTGCCTCACCTTGCTGCTGGTTTAGCACAGCTGGGCCAACGGCAGCAAAAGGATTCTGAGGAGCATTTGCCTATCTCTGTGTGAGAAGGAGTTTTCATTTAATTTTATCTCCATTAATTAGTGCCTTCTGTATGGGTCTGATGCTTGCATTAGGCTCATTTTCATTTTGGCAGGACCAGCTGCCACATTTGTGGGGGATGCTGAGCTACACCAACTTATTCCCTGGATTTTCAGTGCCCTCTTCCCAGGACTCCCTCTTTATCCCGTGTTTTCTGAAGAAAACAAACTTCTGTTGATTCAGAGGTGCCAGAATTTATTTTTTTTTCCAACACAGGCAACTTGGAAAAGTCTTCTCAGGGCACAAAGTTATTTGAATTTTCCAAAGCCTGTTCTCCTACTCAGGTAAAACCCCAGCTGGATTTGCCTAAATGATGACTGCAGAGCTTGATTCAGATTTAAATTAAATTTAAATTGCTGCTTCATACGATTAGCAAAACCCCATGTTGAATTGCATCGCTGTCCTGTTCAATGACAAACGCTCTGCTAGTTGTTATTTTGGGGGTGTTTTCTGTGACTGAGGGTGCAATCCAGGCTATCCCAGCCGGATTCCCTGGAGCAGGGCAGGCTCTGTGGGCCAGGGAGGCTCTTGGCTCTGTGGCCCTCCTGACGCAGCGCTCGGCTTCCTCTGGCACCCAGGCCCCGTGTGGTTTGCAGGGGTGTGACTGACACAAGATGTGGGGCTGAGATCTGCAGCTCCTGCAGCGCTCTCGGGGCCACAGATGCTTTCTTGAGTCACCTTGGTGGCAGCACACGAGCTGCTGGAGGTCTGGGCTTGCTGCTGCTGCTTCTCAGCCGCTCCCCTTCCTCCCCGGTCTCCTCTTGCTCCCCACACATCCAACGTTCTTCCAGCTGGTGAAGCTCTAAAAGTGACCCTGCAGAGCCAGTGCTCGGCCTGTTTCTGCTTTTGTTTATTGTGGGATCTCAGCAGCTCAGGACTGAGGTGCCGAGCCACCGAGACCACCCTTGGGGGGCTCGGGAGTCCTGGAATGTTCCAGAAGTGTCTGGTGGCTGGACTTTGATCCTACACAGGAGACGACACCTGTATGAGGATAGGAGGGTTTCACCGGGGTGAATGGTGAAGGGATTGGTTAATTAGAGGGTGAGACACAGGGTTTAGGATTTCTGTACAGGGGGGTTTAGAGAAGTAAGATGGAGGAATTGGGGCGTGTCCTGTCCTTCTTCTTCTTCTTCTTCTCCTCCATCTTCTTTGGTGATGGTGGCACTTTGGGATTGGTCATTACTGAAAGTGCACCGGACAATAAAAATAAATGGTATTGGGGAAAAATGATAAATATTGTACACGTAACCATGGGTATAAAGATAGGTGGCTGTCCGGAGGGCAGCACAGTGTGCTCATGGCTGGCTGCTGAGCAGAGCTCTGTCGGGCCGAAAGAAAATCTTTTAGATAAACAATTAATAAACATAAAAACCGAAAGAAGAACTGAAGCCTCTTCTCGTCCTTTGATACGCGGGCTGCCCCAAGGCCACCCCGGGCCTTTCCAGGCCCTTCAAACAGCCGAAAACCGGACAGTTTATCACCTCTCCCCAGAGGGAAGAGTAAAAGCAGTGCTGGGATGAGGAATTGGTGTGGCACTGACCATGCAGCTCTGGGAAAGGTGGGACAGGTCTGGGGAGTCATCCCTGGCCTGGGATGTGCCTTTTGTGTGCTCCTTCCTCCCAGCAGAGCCATTTGTGCTGTAAAATGCACCTTTCAGTGGGGGACAGAGAGGAAATCCATACAAAACCCAACCAGATGAGCTCCACACTCCAGATGTAGCTGCCAAATGAATTGGGTAGGAGAGATCTGTTCTGGATATTGGGAAAACATTTTGGATGGAGCAGAAACCCTCCTGAGCTTCCTCCAAAGGATCCCAGAGCTTCAGACTGGGCCAGACCTCCCTGCTGGGGTTCTTCCACCCAAGGAGAGCAGCAATCTGTCCTTTGTGCCATCACCCAGCGAGAAATCACTGCCCAAGGCCAGGCTGGGCAGGGCCTGGAGCAGTGGAAGGGCTGGAAGGAGATGAGATGGTTTCCCAGGTCCCTTCCAACCCAGACCAGGGTGGGCTTCTCTGGAATCTTCAACTCTGCCAGTCCTGCTATTTCACATCAATCCCAAGGGAATCTCAGCCCAAGGATTTGGGCAGGGGTGTTGGAGACAGGGATCCACAGGCAGTGGTGCTGGAATATTGAGGCTGGGTTCCAGGGCAGTGGTGTTAGATGATCCATGGATTGGGATCCATGGATTGGGATCCAGGGCAGTGGTGTTGGAATATTGAGACTGGGATCCATGGATTGGGATCCAGGGCAGTGGTGTTGGAATATTGAGACTGGGATCCATGGATTGGGATCCAGGGCAGTGGTGTTGGAATATTGGGACTGGGATCCATGGACTGGGATCCAGGGCAGCGGTGTTGAATATTAGGACTGGGATCCATGGATTGGGATCCAGGGCAGTGGTGTTGGAATATTGAGACTGGGATCCATGGATTGGATCCAGGGCAGTGGTGTTGGACTCTCCAGGACTGGGATCCTTGTTTGGGATCCAGGGCAGTGGTGTTGGAATATTGAGACTGGGATCCATGGATGGGATCCAGGGCAGTGGTGTTGGATACTGCAGGATTGGGATCCAGGGCAGTGGTGTTGGACTCTCCAGGATTGGGATCCAGGGCAGTGGTGTTGAATATTGAGACTGGGATCCATGGATGGGATCCAGGGCAGTGGTGTTGGAATATTGGGACTGGGATCCATGGACGGGATCCAGGGCAGTGGTGTTGGATTCTCCAGGACTGGGATCCAGGGCAGTGGTGTTGGAATATTGGGACTGGGATCCCTGGACGGGATCCAGGGGCTCCGGGAGCAGCAGGAGCAGCAGATCCGGCCCCGCAGGGCACTCGGGGATCTCTCCCGGTGCCAGCCCCATCCCACACATGACACACGGGTTTTCAGGGAAGCTCGGCGCTGCTTTCTCCATGACCCGAGCCCTTCCCCGCGGCGGCCGAGGGGATTTTCCTGCCTCAGCGCTGAGTAACACCCGGAGCTCTCGGGAATGGAGCAATCCGGGCTGGCGGCAGCGCAGCCAGAGCAGCGCAAACCCCGGCGCTCTCCTCGGGCAGGCTCCTGCTGGGAGCTTTTCCTTTCCGGCATTCGCAGCAATTTGCATATTTCGAGTCTCATTTGGCTGGAAACGAGCTGGAAATGCCCCAGTGCTGCAAACGCTCGGCTCCAGCTCCCAATTCATCACTTTTTTAAAGCCCCGTGTTGCGTAAATCCCGTCCCACCCAAGGGAGGTTCTGCCGCTCTCAGAAATGCTAAACTTCACGGGGGGAAAATCTGAATATTGTTCTGTCTACATCAGATAGATGTTCTCGCTTTCATGAGCAGCCACATGCTGATTTATGGCAACCTGCTATTTATTTATCAACATTTACATTGTGGATTTCTAAATTATTCTAATAACATCAGGCCAACAAGTTGGTCATGATGTTGCTCCTTTAAAGTCTTCCTTTGAACATCTCTATAAATCAAGGCTGCTTTGATGTGAAATTGGAGATTTCATAAGCCTGTGTTTACTTTTGGGTTTCCAAAATCAGCTGAAGGGAAAACAAAAAAAACCCAAAAAACAAATAGTACTTTGTATCTCATTAAAAAGAGTTTCTAGCGCATTAAACGCGATATTGTTTTAGGAAATAACAACTAGAAAGAGCTGCAAAAGAAATTTGATTTTTTTAATGACTGATAGTTGACTGCAACCATTCCACTTTTCTCCAGGCACTGAAATATGGCTGAAAACTTTCTTTTTGTGTTGTTTAGTGTGAAACAACCTCGTGTTTTTTGGTTTTGTTTTTTTTTTTTTTCTTGTTTAAGCATTAAATGCACCTCCCATCATTCTCCATGGAGTACCTAGCAAGGAAAATCGATGGGAATTATGAAGTAACAAGGACAGCTGCAAATCTGTTTGCCACGGTCCTTTCTGTAAGTGATGTAACAGCAGGAAAACACAGATAAGCGGGGTTATGCTGCTCCAAGACAGGAATTTTAACTCTTGGCTTCCAAACTTTCGAAGAAATGCTCCTCAATTCCGAAATCCAGCAGTTTGGTTTGGAGGAATGAGATGTCAGGAAGAAAGGGTTGGGCAAACAACAAATATCCCTTCCATGGGGTGGCATTAATGGCATTTTTTTTTAACCTGGAGCGGAGTGTCGCGTCCATCCCGGTCCCAGACAAAAGCCTTCCCCCCTCCCGATGGCTCGGGTGAGTAATTTCCCTCCTGTGTGTAAATCATTTCCGACGGGGCTCGGCCAGGTGAGGGGCGCGAATCCCGGGGAAAGAGCCGCTCCACGCAGCCCCACCGAGGTCTGATTGCGGCTCCGGGGCTGCGCTAATTACCCGCTAATTAATGGGGAGGATTCCTCAGCGAAAGTCACGCTGTGCCCACGAACCCTTTTGTGCTGGGATGTGCTGGGGACGGGAGCCCTGCGTCACACGGGCGGGTCGGGAACGGAGTTTGTAAACACTGGAGATGCGCAGCGAGATTCCTGCATCAAAGTGCGGGGCAGGATCCCTCTCTGCAGAGCTCTCCTGCATCCCCGCCGCTCTTTTATCTGCGCACCGCCCTCAGCTCCTGCCACGGCCGCTTTGCATAAGGACTCCTGGCCTCGGGGAGCCCCAGCTGGGCTAAAGCGACTTCAAAGGGTTTCCATCAGCAGCAGCACATCCCCGCTCCTGGCTTTATTCTCCTCCCTGTGCTGCGCCAGCAGCGCCTCTCCAAACTGCAGAGGGAACGGGAGCAGGAATTGCAGCAGGATCCATCCCTGCAGTCGCTGTGGGGCTGGCAGGGCTCTGGGTGCTTCTTCAACACAACAATGTGTGCCGGGAGAGGAACAGAGTTGTTCTTTCCATAAAGAGCCACAAAAGTGGGAATTTCCACACTAAATCATCAGGGGGGTTTTTCTAAACCCCACTGGGGTCATGTCATGGAATCCCAGACTGGTTTGGGTTGGGAGGGATCTCAAATCCCATCTCATCCCACTGTCCCAGGCTGCTCCAGCCCCAGTGTCCAGCCCGGCCTTGGGCACTGCCAGGGATCCAGGGGCAGCCACAGCTGCTCTGGGAATCCCATGCCAGCCAGGAATTCCTTCCCAATATCCATCTAAATCTACCCTCTTTCAGCTTCCAGCCATTCCCTGTGTGCTGTCCCTCCATCCCTGTCCCCAGTCCCTCTCCAGCTCTCCTGGAGCCCCTTCAGGATCATGGCAGGGTCACCCTGAACCCCCCAATATGGTTGGGCCCCTAAATCTGTCAAATTCGATCATAAATTAGGCCAAACTTTCCTTCTCTGCATAAAAACGAAGCACATCTGGTTAGGAAGGGGTGACAGGGAAGCTGCCAAGCGGCTCCGTGCCCTTGGTGCCAACGTCACCACCCTGCCAGGACCCCTCTCCCAGGATTTCTGTGTGTGGAACCAGAGCTCAGCAGAGGAACACGGGTGGGGAGGAGCCCTGAGCAGGGAGGGTTTGCTGTGGGCAGCAGGAGGGAGCTGGGAGTCAACTTTGCCACTGGAAATCAGAGGAATTCCCACCCGCACCCACGGCTGGGAGGGAGCTGGGATTCCCTGGAGCAGGGGATGCATGGAACGGGGTCACTGCTGGTAATCCAAGAATGGTTCAGTTCTGGGAAGCTTAATTTGGTGCAGAGGAGGTCTGCAGTTGCTTCAGAGCAGGCAAACCAGGAAAGCTCCAAGTGATGCCGGGGCTCTGGATGCTTCCAGACCAGCTGGGAATGTTGGTGTGCCCTTGGATATGGAAAATGGCACCTGGGCTTGGTCTTATTGGTGTTATCTGCACTCCTCCCATCAGTTAGAGGTGTTAATTGTATGGTCCTGTGGCCGGAGTTTGGGGTGGAGGGAAGGGAGCGCTGAGCATTTCCTGATTTTCTCCCATTTAAGGGAAACCCCCCGGATTTGGGGTGAGCATCCCCTCCTCATCCCCACACTCCTAATTCCCATCTCTCGGTGAGTTTATCAGTGCTATTTTTCCTTTGGAAAAGGCGCGGGGATGATTATTAATTAGGAAAATTAATGAAAACATCAGCGCGGCCCCGTGCCGCAATGGGCACTACCGTAATTACCGCGGTACCGTAATTGCGGGCGGCGCTCTCCAAAGCCCCGATCCCCGGTTTGCTCCGGTTGGAATTTCTCCTCTCTCCCTGCAATCTGTCCGTTTTCCCCGTCGCTGCCGCAGGGATTTAAGGTCGGGATTGCTTCAGGGGGGTCGCACATGACATAAAGCATTGATCCCTGCCTGCTGCTCCCTGCAGAGCCATTCCCGGCAAGCAGCGCCGCTCCTGGCAGCGAGGGAAAAATCCCAAAAATTTTCGGAGCACCGGGTGCCTCGGTGGGTTTGGAAGGGGGGTGTGGGATAAAGTAAATCCTGCTTGGGGTGATAAATCCCGGTAAAGTTTGGAAATCCTGCGGGAATTCCATCACACGGTGGTGTTGGCCCTCGCAGTGCTGCGGTTCTGCTGCCCGTGTTTATAAAAGCTGCTGATTACAGGGCTGGGGAAGTGAGGGAGATTAAAGCTGTGAGGGGCAGATTGCTGCTTCCAGATGGGGTACGAGAATGCCGAGGGTTGCAGATGCCTCGGGTGACCTTGTGGCGGCCGCTCAGTTGCTGTGCGCCTCTGTGGGAAGGCAGCGGCCGCCCTTTGTGCTCGCTGAGGCCACTCGTGAGGTAAAGACATTTTTATCAGCTGTTTGTCCAGCAGCGCTGGGGCTCACGGCCTGAAAGGGGCCATTGTGAGCAAAGCCCGGCCATGAGAAGTGGTTTGTGTGGTCACCCTCTGCTGACGGCGCTTTCCCGGGGCCGGTGCAGGCTGGGCTGCAGGGAAATGGTGCAGCACATGCGGGGCTGTCAGGCTGAGGAGGGAGGGAGGGCTCACGTGTGCCCGTGCTGCTGCTGCTGCTGCTGCTGCTGCTGCCCTGCACGGGCGTCTCCGGGAGCTGAGATGGGGTCAGGGCTCCCTCCCGCCCAGCTCCCACCCCTGCTGCCCCTCCTGCTCCTTCCCCGAGCCTTTTCAGGGCAGCTTCAAAGGGGTTTTGTCCCTCGTGCTTGGCAGGAGGTGGAGTGGGGACCCTGTGGGACAAAATCCACGGCACAGTGCTGAGGGATGTGTTCCTGGGCAGCCAGAACCCTTCACATCCCGATCCTTCCTGTATTCATGGGATGCCAACCTCCACATCCCGATCCTTCCTGTATCCCATGGGATGCCAACCTCCACATCCCAATCCTTCCTGTAACCCATGGGATGCCAACCTCCACATCCCAATCCTTCCTGTATCCCATGGGATGCCAACCTCCACATCCCAATCCTTCCTGTATCCCATGGGATGCCAACTTCCAAATCCCAATCCTTCCTGTATCCCATGGGATGCCAACCTTCACATCCCAATCCTTCCTGTATCCCATGGGATGCCAACTTCCACATCCCAATCCTTCCTGTATCCCATGGGATGCCAACCTCCACATCCCAGTCCTTCCTGTATCCCATGGGATGCCAACCTTCACATCCCAATCCTTCCTGTATCCCATGGGATGCCAACTTCCACATCCCAATCCTTCCTGTATCCCATGGGATGCCAACTTCCACATCCCAATCCTTCCTGTATCCCATGGGATGCCAACCTCCACATCCCAGTCCTTCCTGTATCCCATGGGATGCCAACCTCCACATCCCAATCCTTCCTGTAACCCATGGGATGCCAACCTCCACATCCCAATCCTTCCTGTATCCCATGGGATGCCAACTTCCAAATCCATGTCCTTCCTGTAACCCATGGGATGCCAACTTCCAAATCCCAATCCTTCCTGTATCCCATGGGATGCCAACCTCCACATCCCAATCCTTCCTGTATCCCATGGGATGCCAACCTCCACATCCCAATCCTTCCTGTATCCCATGGGATGCCAACCTCCACATCCCATTTCTGTCCATATCCCATGGGATGCCAACCTTCACATCCCAATTCTTCCTGTATCCCATGGGATGCCAACCTTCACATCCCATTTCTGTCCATATCCCATGGGATGCCAACCTCCACATCCCAATCCTTCCTGTAACCCATGGGATGCCAACCTTCACATCCCAATCCTTCCTGTATTCATGGGATGCCAACCTCCACATCCCAATCCTTCCTGTATCCCGTGGGGCAGGATTTAAGCTGCTTGTCTTACCTGGAATGTGAGGTCTCACAGTGTGATGGTGAGAGTAGGATTGGATGGGATTTTGGGAAGGAATTCCTGGCTGTGAGGGTGGGCAGGCCCTGGCACAGGCGCCCAGAGCAGCTGTGGCTGCCCCTGGATCCCTGGCAGTGCCAAGGCCAGGCTGGACAGGGCTGGAGCAGCCTGGGGCAGTGGGAAGTGCCCCTGGCATGGCAGGGGTGGCACTGGGTGGCATTTAAGGCTCTTTCCAACCCAAGCCATTCCAGGATTCCACGTTTCTGTGGCCCTGGCAGGTTGCTGTGGGAGGGCACAGCAGGGACAGAGGTGGCATTGTCCCAGCAGGTCACACCCCACCTTTGGGCTGCACAGGTGAAAGGGAGGTGCCATCAGCTTCCCAGCTCTGCCAGTCCTGAATTTCAGGAGAGGAGCAGATGGGTCCCATCTCCCTGTGCTCCACACGGCCAAAGGTTGAGCTGGAATCCCATCTGGAGGTTCTGGAGCCGTGCCTTGCCCAGGCTGGGCTGTCAGAGGGAGCAGGACCAGGATTTCGGGCTGTGCCCACGCCTCACGTGTCCCTCAGCACGCGGGGCAGCCTCGTGCCACCACCCCAGCAGGGGCTGGGAAGGCAGCTGGAGACAGGAGAGGCTTTCACAGCAAAGCTGGCCCTTTTATTTTGGGAATCCTGGCCGCTGGCATGTGCTGCATTCCCAGCACAATCGCCAAGGACGTCCTGAGCAGCGGGAGAGCTGCACAGCCCACTGATCCCGTGCTGGGAGCACGGCACAAGGGGATTTTCTTTGGGTTCCGTGTCAAGGACAGCTCCGGCTTCCTCCTGCAGGGATTGCTTGTGTGTTTGAAACAAAAACTGCAGAACTGATTAAATATTGAAATCTGGATTGTGAATCATAGAACGGCTGGGGTTGGGAAGGACCTTAAAGCTCATCTCGTTCCTCCCCCTGCCTTGGGCAGGAACATGACAGATGCGTTCTTTTAAGAATGAATGTATGAATTTATGAATTACAGTTACAGATTTAAGGTGGTTATTTTTTATACCCTTATCTGAAGGGTATTTCAGTCTGTAAAGGGACATTTTGCTGCGTTGCTGCATTTTACCCTTTACCACAGAGGAGGAAAAACCCGATCACACCAAAAATGTGGAAAACGCTTTTAAAAATCCAGCTGGGAATGCTTTGAAATTCCCTGTAGGGAATAGGATTAAACCAAAGCAGGAATGGAGAGGAGACTGCTGCTTGCTTTTTCCCTTTATTTAAATATTCCCGGAGCTTCCTCCATTTTAATTTTCCCATAAAACATGGCTGTGTTAGCGGGGCTGGCTAAACCAGCATCCCCTCCTGCCGAGCGAGTCTGCGACGGAGCCTCCGGGGCTGAGCGAGCAGCAGCATCCTGGATGAGCGGCAGCATCCCGGATTGCCAGAGCATCCCGGATTGCCCAGCAGCATCCCGGATTGCCAGAGCATCCCGGATTCCCAGCGCATCCCGCATTCCCAGCCCCATCCCGGATTGCCAGAGCATCCCGGATGAGCAGCAGCATCCCGGATTGCCAGAGCATCCCGCATTCCCAGCCCCATCCCGGATTGCCAGAGCATCCCGGATTGCCAGAGCATCCCGGATTGCCCAGCCCCATCCCGGATTGCCAGCGCATCCCGCATTCCCAGCCCCATCCCGGCACGCGGCCGGCTCCGTGCGCATCCTTCCATCCCTCCATCCATCCCCGCTCCTTTGTGCATTCCCCATCCATCCCTCCATCCATCCCCGCTCCTTTGTGCATTCCCCATCCATCCCTCCATCCCTCCCCGCTCCTTTGTGCATTCCCCATCCATCCATCCCCGCTCCTTTGTGCATTCCCCATCCATCCCTCCATCCCTCCCCGCTCCTTTGTGCATTCCCCATCCATCCCTCCATCCATCCCCGCTCCTTTGTGCATTCCCCATCCCTCCATCCATCCCTCCCCGCTCCTTTGTGCACTCCCGCTCGCAGCCCTCGCACCCACCCACGGGCAGCCCGGAGGATGCGCCGCCGCCAGGCTCGGTTCAGGCTGGGATTAGCGGCTGCCGCTGCCTGCGGGAGCTGCGCCTCGGATGAACGCTGAATTTTTGGGGTTGGGAAAGGCTCCTGTGCCGTCGGAGCGGCGATTTCTCCCGGAGGATTTGTGCTGGCTCGCCAGGAGCTCTCCAAAATGCCTGAAGCCAATTATTTGTTATCTGTGTCTTGGGGTTACATTAAGGTGGGTTTAATTCTTGAAGGATTGCTAATTACCGAATTATTAACGGCTGCTTTTTTTTTTTGTGCTGTATTGCTCTGAGAAAGCCTCTGTGAGGAAAATATGCTTTTAAAATGCTGATTTCTGTGTGTTTTGTAGTGTGCATGCAGAGTCCATGGATGTCATTTTTTTTGGGAATTCGGTGTTGCAGGTTAAAATGATGCAGCAGTGAAAATGCTGGATTATAAAACCAGCAGGATCCAGCATGAATATCTGAGGGAATCATGCCTGAATCCCTCATTTTGCTGTATGATCTCCAGATTTAGGGCATATTTCTCCTCTGGATATGCAGCCTTTTAATACAAAATGGAGCAAATTTAGAAAATGCAGAACAAAAGAAGGTTTAGGGATGGGGAATCTCAACCTGAGATAAAAATCTGAGCTTTCAGAGAGATTTATCTGAGGCGTTCTCTCCTCGTTTGTGACAGTAGCAACTAATGAGCATCTTTAGAGGAAAATTAATTCCGTGGGCTGAAAAGAAATACCCAGTCCCGGTGGTGCCGAGCAGGGTGGAAATGAAACCATCTGTCGCCGGCTCCATCCCAAATATCCCGGAATTGTGTGTGCCGGGGGAGTCTCCCGCGCTGCTGCCGCGGATTTGGGAGCGGATTCCATAAAAATGCCATTTTCTGTGCTCTGCCCCTCGCAGTTCAAGAGGATGCTGAACCGGGAGCTCACCCACCTGTCCGAGATGAGCCGCTCCGGCAACCAAGTGTCCGAGTACATTTCCAACACCTTCCTGGGTAAGGAATGCGGCCCCACGGTGTGCGGGGCTGGGCAGGGGCAGCCCCATTGCCCCCATTCGCAGCCTCCCTCTGTGGGTTCCACTTTCATGGGGCTGTGGGATGGGGGGAATGGTGTTTGGATAGGAGGAATTCCTCCCCGAGCCTCGGGAGGGTTTGGGAGGCTGCTGTTGGTGGTGCCTTATGCAATGCTGGGGTTTTGTGGTGACCTTATGGAAAGGACAATGTCACCCAGGGCCAGCTGCAGCCACTGCCTCCTTCAGCTGCACCTTCCCCTCGGAGATGGGGCTCTGACTAAATCATCCCCGAAGTTTATCCATTGCTTTGTGTAAATGTGCTCATGTTGCACCAGAAGTCAGAAAAAAAAGAGGGAATATTTTGCGTTTCATTCATTCATGTATGAGCTCACAGCTCCACATACATGAATGACTCCTCTGTGTCAGCGTTTGTTAGGACAAATGGGATTTTCTCAGGAAGCAGCTTCAGGGTTTGTGACCTTTTGCTTCTAAAATGAGGAGCCTCATATTTATGGACATCCCTGAATCCAGGAGCTCCAGAGGCCGAGTGCTGTGGGTGCTGGGGACTCTGCCCCGAGGCTGGAATGGCCGGAATCCGTTCTCTGTGTGACACACAATTATTCCCATTAAGGGTTTTAAAGTGATTCCAATACCCAGCTGCAGCTGGAACTGCTGCCTGCATTTAGGACACAGCATTAATAATCCATGGAAGTTTGGAGCTGCTTTGTGGGGATGCATGGATGTTATTGCTCAGCTGAACCCAGAGCCTGAATTCAAGCAGGGAATGGGGCTGGGTTGGGATGCACAAAGGGGCCAATCCAGGGATTTGGCTGGTGGTCAGCTCTGCCCAGCAGCCACGTGAGTGTGCAGCAGGAATTGCCAATGTGGCAACCAAAATAAACCCCACAAACGCTCAGGGTAATGGAGCCTGAATCCCAGCAGGGGCTGATGAGCCGGAGCTGCTGCTGGGATTGTTTTATTCACGGAATTCCAGACTGGTTTGGGGTGGGAAGGACCAAGGGCCTGGCACTGCTGAGGGGGGCAGGTTCTCCAGATTGGGCCAGATTGCAGCCTGATTGCTCATCTTCAAAAAAAAAAAAAATGAGAGAAGCTTTTACAAGGATTGTCAGTTGTTTCAGGAAATCATGCCAGTATGGGTTTTATGAATTAGTTTTTTCCTTCCTAAAATTTAAGTTAAATTAAGTGAACACCCAAAATAACAGGAGTCTGCAAGTAAGGAGGTTGAACAAACAAACAAAAAGAAATGTGTGGGTAGGACACTCAATTATCTCCAAAGGTGGGGATAGTTCAGAGATATTAAACCCAGATCATGTGAGTGTATTCAGCCTTTTGATTTTATCAGGGCAAGGAGGGACAGGACACAGGGAATGGCTTCCCACTGCCAGAGGGCAGGGATGGATGGGATGTTGGGCAGGAATTCCTCCCTGTGGAGGGGATGAGGGCCTGGCACAGGGTGCCCAACACCCCTGGCAGTGCCCAAGGCCAGGCTGGAGCACCTGGGACAGTGGAAGTGTCCTTGCCCTGGCAGGGGGTGGAACCAGAGGATCCTTCAGCTCCCTCCCATCCCAACTCATGCTGTAATTCCGTGATGAAATGGGCTGGGAAGGCTCCCAGAAGGAGCAGAGGGTCCAGCCCTGCATTCCCAGCAAGGACAGAGAGGAGCAGCAGAGGCTCCACACCACACCAGAGGGACCATCCCACTGCCCGTGGGTCACAGCTCCTCTTAAGGGACCATCCCACTGCCCGTGGGTCACAGCTCCTCCCGAGGGCACAGAGGTGGCCCTGCCACCCCCGTGGGGACACTGAGGCCACAAATCAGGGATTTCTGCTCCAGAATGGCCATTTGCTGCTGCCTTAGTCACTGCTAAGGAGATTATGGGGAGGAAAGTCCTTCGGTGGTTGAGCAAAACCCAGGGAACACCCTGTGATGTCAGCCCGGCTGCGCTGTGAATAATGGCGCCTTTCCTAAGTGCTGCTGCTGCCTGGGCTTTCACAGGGCTTTCATTAAGCCCAGGCAAAAGTCACTCCTGTCTGGAAGTCTAATCCCTCTGGAGGTCCTCATGGTGCTCAGAGGTTGGGGTAAAATCCATGAGAAATGGTTTGGATGGAAGTCGTGAGCCACCGGATCGGTGCTTTAATAAATCAGCTGTAGGGCAGTGAATGCCATGTGGTTTTAAGATTTATTTATTTGCTAAACACACCTCCACAGCCAGGTTTGGGCCCTCTTCATGTGCACTGAAACTGTGATTATCCCTGAGAATGGCAATGGGATTTAGCCTGTTCTTTGGATTTTATTCCATACATATTTGTAAGGGAAAAATCTTTAATGAATCAGTGACACCCATTTGTTACTGGTTTTAAGAGCAGGGGATATTGACCCTAAAAAGTGAAAATAGGAAAATAGATGTGGTTTTACCCTAATCAGGAAAAAAAAAAGTGTTGTTTGAACATATCTTTTATTTTCCTGCAAATAGGGAATAAAATTAATTGGGATTTATCCCCAAGGAGAGCCTGGTGCCTTTCAGGCATGGAAAATCACAGAATGATTTAGGCTGGAGATCGTGGGGTCCAGACCTAATCCATGTCCCCAAGTGCCACATCCATGCACAGAGAGACATTCCTGGACATGTCCAGTGTCCCCAGAGCACACAGTGGCTGCAAGAGACCAACCAGAGCTTTTGTAACTGGGTTTTTTTTTGAGTTTTGGCTCCCAAAATGAGAAAACCCCCAAGGGGCTGAAGTGGGGAGCAGGGGCAGCAGCTCGAGGGCTGGTTCTGTGGGATGTGCTGGGAGCTCACGTTGTGCTGACTCATTTCCCCCTGCTCTGTTGCAGACAAGCAGAACGATGTGGAGATCCCTTCTCCCACCCAGAAGGACAGGGAGAAGAAGAAAAAACAGCAGCTCATGACACAGATCAGTGGGGTGAAGAAACTGATGCACAGCTCGAGCTTGAACAACACCAGCATCTCACGGTTTGGGGTGAAGACAGAGAAGGAAGATCACCTGGCCAAGGTAGGGGAGATTCCTGCTCTTCTGGGAGCATCTGGAAGCTGGGAATGGGTTGTTCCTTTCCTTGGAATCAGTATCCCTGAAGTGATGTGGCCATTAGAAATGCTGTAATTGATGGTAGCCACAAGAGCATATTTTATATTTAAAATTTAAAGTAGCCCTAAAATAAAAAGGAAAAAAGGTGATGGAGACAAAATCAGCCCCACAGTTACTCTGTGTTCATTAAGCTCACACATTCAGCACTTACATAATTACAATAACCATTACATTTGCATATTTGCGAACTTTCTGGGGAAATGCAGATTTGCCTGTAAAACCGTTCAAACCATTATTTTTTGGTGCTCTCCAAAGGAACTGGAAGACCTGAACAAGTGGGGCCTCAACATCTTCAACGTGGCCAGGTATTCCCACAACCGGCCGCTGACCTGCATCATGTACGCCATCTTCCAGGTGGGTGTTGTGCAGGCCAGGCTTCCCTGCTGCTTTTCTCATGTCCAGCTCCCCTCTGCCCCCCTGCCTGCTCCAGCCCGAGCTGGCACTCAGCTGGGGCTTGTGCTCTGCCCCCTCAGGAGCGGGACCTGCTGAAAACCTTCAAGATCTCGTCGGACACGTTCGTGACGTACATGATGACCCTGGAGGACCACTACCACTCCGACGTGGCCTACCACAACAGCCTGCACGCTGCTGACGTGGCCCAGTCCACCCATGTGCTGCTCTCCACCCCTGCCCTGGATGTGAGTCCCTGCTTGCCTTCTTCCAGCACGGGGTGGGCGCTGGTGGCTCATCCGAGCGCTCCCTTCGCCTCCGTCCTTAGGGAATCTCAGCATGTGGGGTCTCTGTGTCAGCTTTCTGCAGTGCCTTGGCCCAGAAAACCAATTGAAACAGCACAATTTGTTCCCCTCAATCAGCTTCCCCAGCTGCTGAGAGGTGAAACCCCTCTGACAGGCTCCTGTTGCTCCCTCCTAGGCTGTCTTCACGGATCTGGAGATCCTCGCTGCCATTTTTGCAGCTGCAATCCATGATGTGGATCACCCCGGGGTCTCCAATCAATTCCTGATTAACACAAGTGAGTCTTGTTCTGAATCTCTCAGAATTTCACCCCGAAAGCAATGGGAATGCTTTTTACCTGCCACAAATGACAAATTGCAGGCTGTGCTGCCCTCTCAAAATACAGTGCAGTGCAGGAGTGAGACATTTTGGACTCAAGCAGGAATTAAAATGCAATCCTTGACAAAGGGAACCATTGTAGCACAATTTGTAAAGTCAATATTTACTACTTGCTAGCACATAATAATTCTGCCAGCCCTGAGTGCAAACTTTACCATTAAGATAAGAGGAATAATCCTATTGCTATTGACAACCAGAAAGCCAAATATTGGCCTTTGTGTTGTGTTCTGCCACAGGCTGAGCACGGATCTGGATTTCAGAATATGGGGATTGTTGTGTTTTGGGAAGGATTTTTGCAGGATTCTGTTGCCAGTGACTTGTAACTGAGTCAACTGAGCATTATTTTGTCACTGAGACTGAGCAAAGCCTGTGGAGTGCTGGGGCTGGCACTCACGGAGCTGAAAAGAATCCCAGAATCCTAAAATCATCCAGTATCCCATGGGCAGGGACACCTTCCCCTGGACCAGACTGCTCCAAACCCCATCCAGCCTGGCCCTGAACCCTTCCAGGGATGGGAAAAGAAACTTCCCCCCACTAAAACCTTTCAGTGCCCAGAACAAGCCCCTGCTGGCTGTTGGGAACCCCACATTTCCCAGCCTGGAGTCCCACACTTGGCCCTGAACCCTTCCAGGGATGGGAAAAGAAACTTCCCCCACTAAAACCTTTCAGTGCCCAGAACAAGCCCCTGTTGGCTGTTGGGAACCCCACATTTCCCAGCCTGGAGTCCCACACTTGGCGTTCCTTCCCCAGATTCCGAGCTGGCCCTGATGTACAACGACGAATCCGTGCTGGAGAACCATCACCTGGCCGTGGGCTTCAAACTGCTCCAGGAGGAGCACTGTGACATCTTCCAGAACCTGACCAAGAAGCAGCGCCAGACGCTCAGGAAGATGGTGATTGACATGGTATGGCCACTCCCTCCCCCTCTTCTCAACCAAAAATGGTCGTTTCTTGTGGCTTCCCCTCCTGAAATCCTGTTTTCCCCCATTCTGGAAAGGTGTTGGCCACTGACATGTCCAAGCACATGAGCTTGTTGGCTGATCTGAAGACTATGGTGGAAACGAAGAAGGTGACCAGTTCAGGAGTTCTCCTTCTGGACAACTACACGGACAGAATACAGGTGAGGCACCCACATTCCCTGGCTTTGGGGTGCTTGGGCCAGGATGGGGAGGCCACACTCCTGGTTTGCTGTGGCTTTGTAATCAATCATATAGAGAAGCTGAATCCTCAGCAGTCATTCCCTTCTTAAAAAAAAGCATGAGGTGGTCCTGTATTTTTTAGGTGTTATTTTTTAGGTGTTAACCCAGAATTAGGGATTTTTTAACACTTGGAACTGCAAGCATGGCACATTCCAAGGTCAAGTTTTGAGGGCTCCTAAATGTCCTTGCTGCTTTCTCCCATTTGTTTCTCCTGTTCCAACACTGCAAGAAATTCTTTCAGAACTTCACATCTGAAGCACCTCAGAGTGAGCTGGAATTAACTGCTGTACAGTCTGTTCCCTCAATAATTTAATCCTTGGTTTACACAAGTGACCAGAAAGTGCTGGAACAGAGTTTGCAGTGAGCAGGACAAGATTCATCCTGCTCTGCTCTCCACTTTGATGACCAACTCCTTAAGAGCAGGCTCCTGGGAAAACTCTGTAAATTTTTTATTTCAAGCCCTGGTGCTGCCTGAATCCTTGTGGCCACTTAGTCAGGCCCGTTCTGTGCGTGTGTGGAAGGGATATTACTCATTCCATAAAGTGGGAGCATCTCACCTCTTTCCCTCAGAGCATGGAAGTGGAGTTTGAATGGTGGGAAGCAGCTGGATCCCCAAACAAACCTGTGGGATGCCATTGACACTTCCAGAGCTGCTCCAGGTGTGAGGCCTGGGCTGTGTGAGCACCAGAGACCAGTCTGGCTTTGGGGCTGGGGCAGCTCAGCTCATCCATGGAGAGAGAATCACAGAATTCCAGGCTGGTTTGGGTTGGGAGTAACTTTAAATTCATTGCATCACACCCAACACCTCCCACTGTCCCAGGTGCTCCAAGCCCCAGTGTCCAGCCTGGATTTGGACATTCTAGGGATGCAGGGGCAGCCACAGCTGCTCTGGGAACCTGTGCCAGGGCCTGCCCACCCTCCCAGGGAACAATTCCCAATTCCAATGTCCCATCCATCCCTGGGAGCCATTCCCTGTGTGCTGTCCCTCCATCCCTGTCCCCAGCCCCTCTCAGCTCTCCTGGAGCCCCTTTGGGCCCTGCCAGGGCTCTGAGCTCTCCCTGGATCCTTCTCCTCTCCAGGTGAGCACCCCCAGGTGTCCCAGCCTGGCTCCAGAGGGGCTCCAGCCCTGCAGCAGCTCTGGAATCTCCTCTGGGCTCTCTCCAGCTCTTTAACGTGCTGCCATGCAATGTTTCTGATATTTTTATGGTCTGTTGCATAATCAGAGAATCTTCTGGTGCAACGCTCTGCAGATCCAGCCCGGAGCCCTCCTGTTTTTGCAGCTGATGTTCTGAGTTTCCTGTGGCTGTAATTGCAGGTTCTCCGGAACATGGTGCATTGTGCAGACCTGAGCAACCCCACCAAGTCCCTGGAGCTCTACCGGCAGTGGACAGACAGGATCATGGAGGAGTTCTTCCAGCAGGGGGACAAGGAGAGGGAGAGAGGCATGGAGATCAGCCCCATGTGTGACAAACACACGGCCTCCGTGGAAAAATCCCAGGTAATTGGCCCTGAGCTGCAGCTCTCCCTGCCTGGCCTCGGCATTTCACAGCACAGACAGAGCTCAGCTGCTCCTGCAGCACAACTGGGAGAGGAGCCAGCGGCTCAGAGCGTGCCTCCTGATGCAGCCTGACATCCAGCTCTGCCTGGGGCTCTCACAGGCTGGGGAGGCTCTTCCAGCTCCTCTCCATCCCCCTGGGCATCTCCTCGTCCCCTGCTCGTGTCCCAGTTTCCAGAGGGAGTTGGGTCCTTTTGTTCCCCAGTTCTGCTCTGCCCACCCTCACCAGCCTGTCCTGCCCTCACCCCATGGATCTGCAGGGCTGGGAGCTTCTCCCACCTGAGATCCCCCTCAGCAACTGCACAACTCTGCCTGCCACTCGTTATCCAGGACAATTCTGCACTGCACGTGTCCAGTTGAATTGGAGGCTTCTGGAGCTGCCCCGTGCAGGGTGAATCCCAGAAATATTCATTTGTGTCCCTGCAAAACTTAAAAGGAGCTGGAATTGCCCCTTTTTTTGTGGGAGGGGATGAACTGGCTCATCCCTAGTTCTGATTCATAAAATGGTTTCAAGGTCAGATTTTGTTCTGACCTGTGTAGCACAGGCCATAAAATTTCGCCTGGATAATCTGGAATGAAACCAGGAATTTATGTTTGTCCAAACAGATTCCAGCCTTTATATAATGCTGTCTTGGTTGTTGTTTTTGAATGACTCCAGCAAGTCATCATTGAGGTTTTTCAGCTTGAATAAGTAACAAAATTGATGATAATTATTTCCAAATGTCCTCTTGGGCTCAGCCAAGTGCTTTCAAAATTATTCACTCAACCGCGTGGTGATTTTGTTGGAAAAATCTGTCGGGTTTCTTAACCTAACAAGAAATGAATCCTTCAGCCAGGCTTGCCCATGTGCTCCACATGTGAGCTCCAGTTCATTCCTTGCTTCACATCTGCACTTCCCAGAGGCCTCAAAATGCCATTTTTGCCGTGCAAAAGAAAGAAAGAATTGCACAAAATGTCCATCATGAAGTGGCAAAGGAGAAAGGGAGGCGGCGTGTCCGTGCTGGAGGTTTCCAAATGCCATTTTTGCTGTGCAGAAAAGACAGGAATTATACAAAATGGCCATCGTGGAATGGCAAAGGAGAAAGGGAATCAGTGTGTCCGTGCTGGAGGGAAACAACGAGTGGATTAGGAAATAATCTGCAAATATTTCAAAGCTTGAGATGCCTTCTCAATATTTTAGGATCAGTGCTGAGCCACGTGGCCAATTCTTCCATGATTTGGGATGTTTTTGAAGGAGCAGTGACCCGAAACAATGATTTTAAAGAAACTATTTTAAAGAAATTATGATTTTAAAGAAACGATGATTTTAAAGAATCAATTATTTTAAAGAAGCAATGATTAACGAGCGCTGATTTTTACCCATCGGCGCCGTGGAGCCCTGGGACACGTTGGGTTCCAACCATCCCAAACCCTTTTTTTTCCCAGTGCAGCAGGAACTTTTCATCACCTTTCTGCTGGAGCTGCCTCCCCAGCCCGTTCCAATTGGATGCTCGCGGTGCTATCGACATCCTGTTGTGTCTGAGGGAGCGGGAGCCATTTCCAAAGCAAACATCTGCTCCTGGAGCCCGGCTCCTGGGAGAGCCTTTCCGTGCTCCGTGGGGCGGGACGGGCTCTGCCAGGAGGGAGGAATTCCGATCCCTTTCTGGCCCTTGCGCCGGCTCCATCCTGGCCGCGGTTCCTCCCTGAGTCACAGCAGGGCTGAGCTCAGCGGAAGGGCTCAGCATCCCTCACTCTTTCCAGCCTGCAGCGTCAGCCCGCGGGGGCCGGGCGGCATTCCCGGGATGAGCAGCCCCACTGGCTGCGCTCTTCCCAAGGAAATCTCTCGTGGAGCTGCTTGAGTAGGAGGAAAACGGGAATGATGAAAGTGTGGGATCGTGGAACTGTTTGGGATAGGCACAAGCTGCACCCTGCAGGAAAATGCACCCAAAGTTGGAACTCCAGCCCATAAAGGCTGCTCCCCTTGGGAGCACTGGAGTATTCCCAGCTGTCACTTACGTGGGAATCCTGGGATAAGGCCGTAAATGCACCACCTTGTCCCCAGTCACCTGGGAATTCTGTCTGAGAGGAGCAGACTCAGTGCTGAGAGCCCCATCCAGTTCCAGCTCCATGGCAGGGACACCTCCCACTGTCCCAGGTGCTCCAAACCTGGCCTGGGACACTGCCAGGGATCCAGGCACAGCCACAGCAAATCTGGGAATTCTATTCCAGGGCTTCCACATCCTCACAGGGAACAATTCCTTCCCAGTATCCATCCAGCCATTCCTCCATCCCTGTCCCCAGCCCCTCTGCAGCTCTCCTGGAGCCCCTGCAGGCCCTGCCAGGGCTCTGAGCTCTCCCTGGATCCTTCTCCTCTCCAGGTGAGCACCCCCAGGTGTCCCAGCCTGGCTCCAGAGGGGCTCCAGCCCTGCAGCAGCTCCAGGGCTTCCTCTGGATCTCTCCAGGTGCTGCTGATGTTGTCCCCAGGGCTGGGGCAGCTCTGCAGGTGGGGCCTCACCTGAGCAGGGCAGAGGAGCAGGATTCCCCCTCTCCTTCTCTGCTGCCCACACTGGGGCATCGGCCCAGGGCTCTGTCCCCTGAATCTCCTGCTGGCTCCTGCTTTCAGTGAAACTTCCTCCAAGGTTTGATTATAGACAAGACATCAGCCCAACCCAACAGGGTGTGGGTGCAGCTCTGGGTATCAGATAATTGGGTGTGATAATGTGATCGTTAGGCTGTGCTGGTTTGGGGCCTTGCTCCTGGTGTTCTGCTTGTAAAACGAATATAATATGAACTTTTCAGACGTCCACCTTTTGCAGGTTGTTCCCTTGCCCTAAGTGTGTGTGCCCCTTTGTTTTCCAGGTGGGATTCATCGACTACATCGTCCATCCTCTGTGGGAGACGTGGGCTGACCTGGTGCAGCCCGACGCCCAGGACATCCTGGACACTCTGGAGGACAACAGGAACTGGTACCAGAGCATGATACCTCAGAGCCCATCCCCTCCCCTGGAGGAGCGGGGCCAGGACTGCCAGGGCCTGATGGAGAAGTTCCAGTTTGAACTGACGCTGGAGGAGGAGGATTCCGACGGGCCCGAGAAGGACGGCGAGAGCCTCGGCTACTTCAGCAATACAGAGACGCTGTGCGTGGCCCAGCCCGGGGAGGAGGAGCCCCAGAGGGAGGCCACCATCGAGATTGTGACAGAAGACACATCTCCTGTGGACACATAATGGCCCGGCCCCGCGGGAGTGGCTTTTAAACACTTGCGGAGCTTGCGAGCGGTCTCCGACGGCCTCCGCAGCGGGGCTGAGCCTCTGCCACGGGGCTGGCAGATCCTCCAGCTACTTGAGATTGGAGTCAGGGTTACAGATGGGGTAGGGAGTGATTGCTCAGGAAATGCACGGGTGATTTGCGTTGTGGTTTGAGCCTCGTCAGCCGAGAGCACCGCGTGGGCCTGGAGCTGGCTTGGGTCGGGCCGAGGCGGCGCTGACACACAACTGAGAGATTTTATACTGTTAGTTTTGGAGTTTATACCAGTTAGACTGATAGAAACTACTGATCAATAACTCATATCCAACCTGTCCACCTGTCTGCAGACCTGTGTGCCTTCTTTGTAAACACTTTCATGTCTTTTCAAGAGTCTCTTAATCCAACACACGGAGCTTGGTAGTTCAAAAGCGACACAAGGTGTTTCGGAATTGACGGCTACTTTTTGGATTCTTCCTGTTACCAGAAGCAGTCTTCCTTTTTTTTTCGTGGGCAATACCTGTCACTTTATTGCAGTTAATCACTTTGACAGACTAAACAGAAGGGGAAACCCTCTGCTTTGCATTACTGCACCTTCAGTGTGTTCTTAATCCCCCCGGTGACCCGTTGGGAGTCACTCGGTGCCTCCGGGCGCCGTTCCCTCGCTGGCAACAGCGGGAGTTTTTTTCCTCCCCGGGGTTTGGGTTTGTGGTGAGCAGGACAGAGGGCAGGTTTTCTTCCCTGGCACAGCTCGGTCCATCCCTGAGCAAGCGCGGCAAGGCAGTGTGTGTGACACGCCTTCCCCCTCGGCAGCTCCCTGGAATTTGCACGCTCGGATCTTTGTGTTTCTCTGGCCTCTCGTCCACCTTCCCTAGGTTTAGGTCCACCATCCTCCTCCTCCTCCTGCACTGCCTCGAGCTCTACCACCTCCATTACTGTTTATAACAGTGTATTTATTACCTACTGTACATACTGTAATGTTTTGTAAGTTATTAATTTATATGAATTAGCATCGCCTGTCGGCGGCGATGTTAATGGGGTAGAAAACTCGGAATAAGAGTTGCCTTTTTTTTCTTGTAACCTTTTGTATTGCATAAAGTCCAAGAACCTGAACATAGCTGAAGAGACAGACACAACCCAGGAAGGGCATTCGGGTGGCAGCCGCCCGCGGGGAGGGGACACCGCATCCCAGGGCAGCGGATTTGGGAATCTGCCAGGAACGCAGAGAGGGGGAACCCAACAAAGAGCTCCCCGCGCCCGGGCCGGCTTTTCAATGTCACAATGTTCCAATTTCCGAACAACCCAATGTGAATCTCTATGACAAAACAAAAATGTGAACTGATGTAATAATTGTGCTGTGAAACTTCCTCTGACAAAGCTTGTCCGGCATCGTGAGCGGTGTCAATCTCAGTTTGTAAAATATGTTTCAAGCTTTTTGGTCCAACTCGTGACTAATTAGTTCATGACAATAGCACAGTTGTGCATGATCAATGGGTTTGTTTGTCTGTTGAACACTGCATTGTTCCAGGTGGTTATTTTATTGTTCCCCAAAGTTTCACACTATGTATGTTATAGTATTCTATATTGTGTTCAGACGCATTCTTAAGAGATTTTTATATGAAGTGAATAAATGAAAGCATGACCCAGCCTGCAGCTCTCTGGGGGGCTTTTGTCAACAAGGCAGCGTGGGCCGTGCCACCACTGCTCAGGGGACAGAAAATGGGACCCTCCAAACCCAGAACCCTCCAAGGGCTCAATCCCAGAACCCTCCTGGGGCTAAAATCCAGAACCTTCCTTGGCCAAAATCCAAAACCTCCCACACCCAAAATCCAAGATGTTTCACAGCTGAAATGCAGAACCTCCTACAGCTGAAATCCTTTTCCTTTGGCCAAAGCCCAGGACCCTCCTACAGCCAAAACCCAGAACCCTCCTGTGGCCATACCCCAGAATCTCCCATAGCTGAGACCCAGAACGCTCCTGGAACCCAAACCCCAAATCCTCCAATGGCTGAAACCCAAAACCTCCCATGTCCTAAACCCAGAACCCTCCCATGGCTCAATTCCAGAGCCCTCCTACAGCCAAAACGCAAAATCCTCCTGTGGCTGAAACCCAGAACCTCCAATATCCTAAATGCAGAATGTCCTAAACCCAGAACCCTTCCATGTGCTAAACCCTGAACCTTCCATGCCCTAAACTCAGAACCTTCAATGCCCTAAACCCAGAGCCTCCAACATCTGAAACCAGAACCTTCCATGTCCCAAACCCAGAATTCCCATGTCCCAAGCCCAGAATCTCCATGACCAGTGCCCAGAAGCTCCCATGGCCAGCTCCAGGGCCTGCATTCCCAGTGTCCCTGCTGGAGCCGCTCCTCAGGGTGGCACAGGAGCGTTCCCGGTGGCGCGGGCACCGTCCCTGGCACGCCGGGCCCTTGTCCTTCCTCTGTGGCAGCGCAGGCGACAGGAAGGCAGCGCAGACAGGAAGCGCTGGCCCGGCCCTCGGCCGCTTTCATGTCCCGGCCTGACCCAAAACAAGCGGCTTTCCAGTAAAAAACATCCTGTGCCAGGGCAGGGGAGCGGGGCCGCGCTGCCGCCCTCGCCGCGGGTGACACCGGCCCTGTCCCCTGGGGCTGCCCTGCTTTCCCTGCATCCGCTGCCTCCGAGCGCAGTCATGGAAAACCAGCGTGGATCTCATCCTGCATTCCCTCCGTGGGGCCAGGCCACCTCCTGTCGCACCCCTGCTGTCCCAGCAGAAGGGGCTCCAGCCCGTGGATCCTGGGGGATTCTCCCAGGGTTTGAACCTCTGAAACTCCTTGGTGAAAATTCCCTGGTAGAAACTCCTCGAAGGGCCAGTAGTGATTTGTCTTTCCCAGTGGATTAACAGAATCCCAGAACTGGTTTGTGTTGGAAGGGCCTTGAATCCCACCCATGGCAGGGACACCTTCCCCTGTCCCAGGTGCTCCAGCCCCAGTGTCCAGCCTGGCCTTGGGCACTGCCAGGGATCCAGGGGCAGCCACAGCAAATCTGGGCACCTGTGCCAGGGCCTGCCCACCCTGCCAGGGAACAATTCCTAATTCCCAATCTCCCATCTAAATCTCTCCCCTTTCAATTTAAACCATCCTCCCTTCACACCAACTCATCCTTCCCACATCCCTGGGCTGTGGCAGCTGTGCCCTGCCTGCGGCTCCTGGGGATGTGCAGGGATGGGAAAGGGATGGGAAAGGGATGATGGGGCTGGAAAAGCATCGGCATTTCAGGGGGGAAAACATGAAGCCGGGAGAGAGCAGCAGTGCCAGAAAATGCTACAGCACAAAACCCACGTGGACCCTTCTGCTTTCCCTCTGTTTTCAGGGACATTGGCTGGCTCAGTGTCCTCTGTTCCTCAGGGGATGAGGATTCCAGTGCTGCAGCACCCTCACACCCAGAGCTGGACTGGCTCGCATTCCTTCAGCATGGGAAGCTGGAGCAGGGATGTGACGCTTCCTCCTCACTCCGGAGTGGAGCTGGTGGGGCTGTGCCCCCTCCCAGGTCACCTCCAGGGGCTCCCAGCAGCTCCTGGTGCGTGTGGGGTGAAGGGGAGGGACCCCAGCTCGGGGTCTGCACCTCCTGGGACGGGGATGTGCAGGGATGCACAGGGGATGCTCAGGGATGCACACGGATCCGTCCCCTCCCTGCTGCCACCATTAACCACAGATGTCACCGGAGCCCTGAGTGACAGCTGGCCCTGTCCCCAAGGACATCACTTCCCACTGAGGCCACGGAGCCGGGATTTCAGGGGGATTTCCACCAGCCCTAAACCCACCCAGGGCATCAACCCCAGGGATGAGCAGCGGGAGCAGATCCAGCCCTTCCCAGGGTGGGGGGACAGGGGTCCCACAGAGCCCCTGCCCCTGCCAGGAAACTTCTGACCCCAGGTCACCGCTGTTCACAGAGACTGTGATGCACAGAAATGAAATAATAACCCAGCCCTGGTGCTTTTTCCCAGCTCAGCCTGCTCTCCTGGGGGGCAGCTGGAATTCCATGTCCTTTTTCCCCCCATTCTGTGGGAGTTGGGGATGAGTGTGGCTCCCCAGTGAGGTGTGACAGAGCCAGAACCAGGGACAGGACAGAATGGCCTCAGGTGGCACCAGGGGAGGTTTGGGTTGGATATTTGGGAAAATCTCTCCATGGAAAGGGTGGCCAGGCATGGGAGGAGCTGCCCAGGGCAGCGCTGGGTCCCCATCCCTGCAGGGATTTAAAGCCCATGGGGATGTGGCACCTGGGGACAGGGCAGTGGTGGCCTCACAGGGCTTTTCCAGCCCCAGTGATTCCAAATCTTCCTGTCCCTGCTGTCCCTCTGTTGGGACGGAGCATTCCCAGGCTGAGGATCTGCAGGGTGCCAGGAGCTCTCTGCCAGCCGAGGGCGTTTGGGTGCCCCTGGAGCTCACCTGGCACTGCAGCGGGGCAGAAAGGAGAAGTGAAAATGGGAAGTTCCCCTGACCTTTGTGCAGTCACAAACAGGAAGGAGCCGGGGCAGGCACACAAAGCTCGGATTTCACCGGGGCTGGAGGAGGCCGGGGGCTCGCAGGGAGGGGAGGTGGCACTGCCACCCTGGCACAGGGGACACTGCGGGGACACGGGGCTGCCCAGGGGGGACAGGCAGGCTATGGCCCGGCTGATGAGATTTAAGATGGGTTTGGGTGTTTTGGCTCTCCCCAATGTCCCTTTTGGGGTGACACGAGGAGCCCAAATCAAGAATTCCCATTGCCAAGGTCTCCCTGTCCCGAGCCCGGTGCTCAATGTCCCGTTCTGCTGAGGGCATTTCTGCCACCATTGTCCCCTCCGCCCTGCTGGGGACACGGGGACAGCAGCGCTCTGCCCGCGGGTGCGGGGTGGGCTCGGGGGGGACGGCAGGACCAGGGGAGCGCGAGGGGCCCGCACATCTGTCCGGCCCGGCCCTGCGCATCTGTCCGGCCCATCCTGTCCCCGCACATCTGTCCGACCCATCCTGTCCCCTGCACATCTGTCCGGCCCATCCTGTCCCCTGCACATCTGTCCGGCCCATCCTGCCCCTGCACATCTGTCCGACCCATCCTGTCCCCGCACATCTGTCCGACCCATCCTGTCCCCGCACATCTGTCCGGCCCGGCCCTGCGCAGCTGCACAGCTCCATCTGCCGAGCTCCGGGCGCTGCGCAGGGAGTGCAGCTCCAGAGCACCGGGAACGGGGAATGTCCGCTCCAGGGACACGGCGGGGACGGGACGGGCCCTGCGGGGCTCGCACAGCGCGGGCGGCACAGCTGGGACTGCCACAGCTGGATCCCTGCACCGTTGGAATCCCGCAGAGCTGGATCCCCGCACAGCTGGGTCCCTGCACAGCTGGATCCCCGCACAGCTGGGTCCCTGCACAGCTGGGTCCCTGCACAGCTGGGTCCCTGCACAGCTGGATGCACATGCCCCAGGGCTGCCTCTGCCTCTGCTGCCCCAGATGTTCCCCAGCACTGCCCCCACCTCTGCCCCCTCCCCATCTCGTTGCTTTTCTATGAATAAATGAATTTTAAGGAGAACTTAATGCTCTTTATTAGCCGTGGGCCAAGCAGACAGGCCCAAAGGTGATCAGGGCAATACCCAAAGACACCTTAAATTTTAATTTAATGAAAGACTCCACTGGCATTTCTGAAGCTCTGGATTATGTCAGGGCAGAATTTGTTTCTCTGGGTTTCTTGGCACAGCTGTGAAATTTTACTGATGGATGAGCTCCTGCAGCTCTGATCCTGGGGCGCAGGGGGATGATCCATCCCCATCCTAAAGCACATCCCAGGCTGACGCTGCCAGGGATCAAACCCCAATGTGCTCAATAACATTTGGGGTGAGGTACCTGGTGTGACACGGGGGTGCTGCCTGCAGCCCCAGGCCTGCATGAGGGCTTTGCCAGTGCTCCTGAAGGCCTTTTTTGCCCCCAAAAAACAAGGATTAATCAATGATCAGCATTGTGGAGCAGCCGCAGCTGGAGCCCGAGGGGGCGGCGCTGATCGCCCCGATCAGCCCCGTTATCAGCGCCGAGGGTGGGGCTGGGGAAGGGCAGGAGCGGAGCCAGGTGGGATCCCTTGTGGGGCGTGCAGGGATGGTCCTTTGGGGTTTTGGGGGCTGCTGGTGAGTGGGGGGTCCTGGGCCTGGTTGTGGTGAGGATTGGAGCAGGAATCCAGTGAGTGTCTCCACCAGAAATTTCTTTTTCCCAGCGCTGTTCTCCAGCCCCATCCTGCTCTCCCCCTGCTGTGCCCCGGGCTGGGGGCTCATTCCCACATCCCTGGGTCCTCCTGGGAGCAGCTCCCAGCATGGGAATGGCTCCGTGGCTCTCTGGGCCTGGGAAAACCGAGGGTTCATGGAAGGCAAGGGCTGAGCTGGGAGCAGCAGCAGCCCTGGGCAGCCCTGGCATGGGCTGGGGGCTGGCAGGGGCTGCTCCCATGGATTTCCCACCCCTGGCATGGGCTATTCCCATGGATTCTCCTGCCCTGGCATGGGCTGGGGGCTGGCAGGGGCTGCTCCCATGGATTTCCCACCCCTGGCATGGGCTGGGGGCTGGCAGGGGCTGTTCCCATGGATTTCCCACCCATGGATTTCCCACCCCTGGCAGGGGCTGGGGGCTGGCATGGACTGCTCCCATGGATTTCCCACCCATAGATTTCCCACCCCTGGCAGGGGCTGCTCCCATGGATTTCCCACCCCTGGCATGGGCTGGGGGCTGGCAGGGGCTGTTCCCATGGATTTCCCACCCCTGGCAGGAGTTGCTCCCATGGATTCCCCAGCCCTGTTCCTGCCAGGATACTCTGGATGCCCATGCAATGCTTTGGATGCCCACAGCACGAGGTGGGGCTGCCCCAGCAGCGTTTGGGGTTCAGCCTCAGGGGGTGGCACCTGGGGGTCTCGGTGGTGCCATTGGGTTTTCAGGAGCTGGGGCATGGATTGATGCCCTCTGTGCCCTCCTGAGCTCATGGAGGGTTGGGTTCAGCTGCTCCTGGGGGTTCTCCCCTCTCACAGCCTCCTTCCCTGATAGGGAGATTCTTTGAGGAAGGAATCCTGGAAATTGGCTCCAGGCAGAGCTCAGGGCCCAAAGGGGCTTTGGGAGAGCTGGAGAGGGACTGGGGACAAGGATGGAGGGACAGCACACAGGGAATGGCTGGAAGCTGAAAGTGGGTAGGTTTAGGTGGATATTGGGCAGGAATTTTTGCTGTGAGGGTGGGCAGGCCCTGGCACAGGTGCCCAGAGCAGCTGCCCCTGGATCCCTGGCAGTGCCCAGGGCCAGGCTGGAGCAGCCTGGGACAGTGGGAGGTGTCCCTGCCCGTGTCCCCTGTACCCCGGTTTTACAGGGAAAAAGGGAAAAGGCTGAAAATCCCGGGAGCTCCATCCCACAGCTCCGGGCTCAATCCCGGTTCAATCCCGCTCCCACCCGGTTCAATCCCGGCCCACCCTGCGGGGCGATGCCGGCATCCCTGGCTGCCGCTAATGCCGGGATTGGGGTTTTATTTAGCAGCAAATGCGGGCGCTGGGCGGGCCCGGGCGGCTCCCGGGGCGCTGCTGTCACATGGAGGCGCGGCTGACTCTGCCCGATGAGCGATGAGCAATGAGCAATGCTCCGTGCTCGGTGCTCTCCGTGCTCTCCCTGCTCGCCGTGACTCATTTGCTGCCGCTCTTCTTATTTGGAGGTTTTTTTTTTTAATCCTCAGGCCCTTGGCTTCATCTGCTGCCGGCAGCTCCTCACGCCTCTCCTCCGGGAGCTGCTGGAGATTTCCAGGGCTTTTCATGGGGATTGTCCTTGGGGCAGCTCAGCGGGGCTGGGGGGCGTTGGGAAGGCGAATTCCAACGTTTGGGAATATCAGGTTTGTCTGGGACAGAGGGGTTTGGTGGCAGCTGCACCCCCAGGGACTCGGGAGTGCTCCAGGCTCTCCTGTGCCGCCTGATTTTTGGGAAGAGCCGTTCCAGGAGCAGCTCTGTGGGTGAATTTGGGGCCCAGTTTTGGTCAGGCCCCGTGGCAGGAGGGGTCTCACAAGGCTGAGCTCCCCCATGGATCCAGGGAAAGCTGGAGCAGCCCAAGGATTCCCAGGGTGATGGGGAGGCTGCCCAAAGCCAGGGCTGAAATGGGGAAATTTGGTAAAAAGGATTTTTGTATCCACAGCCTGGCCTGGGAGGGATTTGCAGGGAAATCCTGGCTCTCCTTGGATTCAGGAATTTCAGCTCTCTGGAGCTGTGGGAGGGGGCACTGCCTCTGTCCTGGATGTGGCATCACAGAATGCCCAGATTTAGGATTGGAAGGGCCCTAAAGCCACCCCAGCCCTGGCAGGGACACCTTCCCTGGGATTGCTCCTGGCCCTGAGCACTGCCAGGGATGGGGATTCTGGGGCTGTGCTCGGTGGGTTTTGGGGGATTTGTGTCATTTGGGTGTGTCCAGGAGGAATTTGGGCACGGAAGGTGTCTGTCCATCCCTGGGATGCCCTCCCATGTGTGCCAGCCTGGCTGCTGGGCTGTTTGAGGGCGGGGACAGTGGGACATGGCAGGGGACAGTGGGACATGGCAGGGGACAGTGGGACAGCCCGGGGGACAGTGGGACAGCCGGGGAAAAACAGGGGACATGGCAGGGGACAGTGGGACATGGCAGGGGACAGTGGGACAGCATTCCTGGGCTGTGCCCAGCCCGGGATTACACCACAATTCCCGAGGGCACTGGGCTGCTGTCCCTGGGCTGGCAGGTCACAGCAGCTCCGTGCAGGGATTACAGGAACCATCTGCTCCATAATCCCGTCCCCGTGGCTGCTGCTGGGGCATTTCCCACCGGCTGGGCTGGATACACACACCCTGCTGAGCCCCTGTTCCCTCCCTGATTTACCCAGACCCTTGCAGCTGCTTGGCTTTTGGGTTAATTTTTTAAATGGGAGAGAAAAATATTTTATTTATTTAATTTTTTACTATTTTAATAGGGCGAAATTTGATGTTTTTATTAATGAAAAATAGCTTTTTCCTTTTTTCAATGGCAAAAACGATGTGGGCATTGCTGCGGAGCGGGGAGAAACGCTGCCGAGCCGCGGGGCCGCCGGGGATGACCCTGAGGATGCTGATGCAGGGCGGGCGGCACAGGGGGAGTTTCCATCCCCGCTCGCTCCGCGGTCACGTTGAAAATCCACGCTGGGACGCGGGGCTGTGCCCAGAGCGCCACTGCTGCGCCCTGCGGGGACAGAGGGACAGCGGCGGCTCCTCCGCGGGCAAAGGGGCCACAATGGTGCCCATCCCGGCTTTTCGGGGCGCTGATGGTGCCCATCCCGTTGGGTTTTTTGGTGGTTTTTTTTTTGTTTGTTTGTTTTTTGGGGTTTTTTTGGTGGTTTTTTTTTGGTTTTTCCCGGGCGCTGGGAAGCTGCAGGGCCCCGGCCCGGGCTGTCCCCGCTGTCCCGTCCAGCCCCGATGTTCTTTGGGATGAGGGTCCCGTGAGGAACCTGGGGGGTTCGAGCCCCTTTCCTGCCAGGAAAAAATAAAATAACCGGACTGTGGGAGCTGGGCAGGGCCGGGTTTGCCAGGGACGGTTCTAAACCCCGCATTTTCTTGGATGAACCAGGGATCCCAATGATTTAGGCTGAGCCACCCCCGACCCCTGTGACGGGTTGGGAAGGGGTGAGAGGGCCGGGGGTGGCATCGCGGGGGGACACGGGGCAGGGTGGCATCGCGGGGAGCACAGGGCAGGGTGGCACTGTAGGGGACACGGGGCAGGGTGGCACTGTGGGGGACGCAGGACAGGGTGGCATTGTGGGGGGACACAGGGCAGGGTGGCATTGCGGGGAGCACAGGGCAGGGTGGCACTGTGGGGGACACAGGGCAGGGTGGCATTGGGGGGGGCACAGGGCAGGGTGGCACTGTAGGGGACACAGGGCAGGGTGGCACTGTAGGGGACACAGGGCAGGGTGGCACTGTGGGGGACACGGGGCAGGGTGGCACTGTAGGGGACGCAGGGCAGGGTGGCATTGTGAGGGGACACGGGCAGGGTGGCACTGTAGGGACGCAGGACAGGGTGGCATTGTGGGGGACACGGGGCAGGGTGGCATCGCGGGGAGCACAGGGCAGGGTGGCACTGTAGGGGACGCAGGACAGGGTGGCACTGTGGGGGACACGGGGCGGGTGGCATTGTGAGGGGACACAGGGCAGGGTGGCATTGTGGGGGACGCAGGGCAGGGTGGCACTGTGGGGGACGCAGGACAGGGTGACACTGTGGGGGACTCAGGACAGGGTGGCACTGTAGGGGACGCAGGGCAGGGTGGCATTGGGGGGAGCACAGGGCAGGGTGGCACTGTAGGGGACACAGGGCAGGGTGGCACTGTAGGGGACACAGGACAGGGTGGCATTGTGAGGGGACACAGGGCAGGGTGGCACTGGGGGGGACACAGGGCAGGGTGGCATCGCGGGGAGCACAGGGCAGGGTGGCACTGTGGGGGAGCACAGGGCAGGGTGGCACTGTGGGGGACGCAGGGCAGGGTGGCACTGTGGGGGACGCAGGGCAGGGTGGCATCGCGGGGAGCACAGGGCAGGGTGGCACTGTAGGGGACACGGGGCAGGGTGGCACTGTGGGGGACGCAGGGCAGGGTGGCACTGTAGGGGACACAGGGCAGGGTGGCACTGTGGGGGATGCAGGGCAGGGTGGCACTGTAGGGGACACAGGGCAGGGTGGCACTGTGGGGGATGCAGGACAGGGTGGCATCGCGGGGAGCACAAGGCAGGGTGGCCCCGTGGGGAACACAGGGCAGGGTGGCACTGTAGGGGACACAGGCAGGGTGGCACTGTGGGGAGCACAGGGCAGGGTGGCACTGTGGGGAGCACAGGGCAGGGTGGCACTGTAGGGGACACAGGGCAGGGTGGCACTGTGGGGGACGCGGGGCAGGGTGGCACTGTGGGGGACACAGGGCAGGGTGGCACTGTAGGGGACACGGGGCAGGGTGGCACTGTAGGGGACACGGGGCAGGGTGGCACTGTGGGGGACGCAGGACAGGGTGGCACTGTGGGGGACACAGGGCAGGGTGGCACTGTAGGGGACACAGGGCAGGGTGGCATTGTGGGGAGCACAGGGCAGGGTGGCACTGTGGGGGACACGGGACAGGGTGGCATTGTGGGGGGACACAGGGCAGGGTGGCATCGCGGGGCCACGGCCCGGCCGCAGCGCTCGCAGCCCCCCCGGCGCCTCCCCGGCCTCTTTTGTTCCCCGCTCCGCTCTCCCCTCATGCGGGATGAATTCTGGGCGCTGCTGGAAGCGGTCGGGAGGAATTTCTCCCGCATCCATCCTCCTGCCGGGCTGAGCGCTGCCCCGCCATGCCAGGGATGGATTTGTCCCCGGGATCGGCCCCGCCGCTCCTCCGGCCGGGATCCATCCCTTCTCCCATCGCGCCTCTAATCTGACAGGAATTAACCCGCAATAGGATTAGGGAGGGGAAGTGCGTCACGAGGTGCGGGCAGGGGCTCTGCTTTTGGGGAAAACGGCGCTGGGGAGGGCGGCAAAGGGAGGGGGGGGAAAAAGGAGAAAAATCTGGGAAATAGGTTGGAGCGTTGCCGGGGGTGTGTCGGGAGCGAGCGCGCATGTGAGCAGTGCGGGGCGGGAGGCGGCGAGCCCGCCTCGTCCTCCCTCCCTCGCTGCGAGCATCCTCCGCGCTCAGCCTGGAGGTGATACAGGCGCAGCAGCATCCATGGCCTGCCCCTAGCCACGGCTCTCCTTCCTCCTCATCCTCCTCCTCCTCCTCCTCCTCGCGCTCCCCGCGCCGGGCCGGGCGCTGCTGAGCGGGATCCGCACTCTCCTGCGTTTTTCCAGGCTCCTCGGAAATTGAGGAATGCAATTCTGCCACCATGATGGAAGGTAGGTGATGTGATGTGATGTGATGTGATGAGCCGGGCGCGTTCTCCGGCGCGGGGGGGGAGGCACCGAGCCGTGCCCGGGGGGCTCCAGCCTCTCCCGAATGGAATGATAACGCCGATAATGACAATAATGACAATAATAACGCGATCAGAGCCTCCCCTCCCCCTAATCCCGGCCGCTCGGGCTCAGCCGGGCGGTGATATAATATCGAGCCCGGCAGGTTATTTGCAATTCCATCCCCAGCCCTGTGTAGGCAGCTCGGGCTGCGCGAATTCGCTCCCGGCTTTCCGCCGCTTCCTCCGCCGCACAGCCGGCTGGATTCGCGTCCCCAAATCCCGATTTTATCCCGCTGTGCTGCTCGGGGATGGGATATTCGGTGTTTTCCCTGGATGGACGAGCATCGTTTCTGTGGGAAACCAGGGAATCGCGGCTCCCGATGGGTTTTTCCTTGCCGAGCCGTGGAGATGCGGGTCGGGGGAAGGAGGAGAGGCTGGATTGGGAATTTCGGCATAAAAAAGGGGATGAGGAGGAAAAATGGGCTGCAGGCTCAGGATGCTTCAGGGAGCTGTGTCTGATCCTGTGTGGGAAAAGCCTCTGGGCATGACAGGAATTTCATCCTCTGTCGTCTGTCTCGGCCGTATGTAAAGCTCTCCTTTATTATTTATCATTTTAATTCCTTCTGGAGCAGGATGCAGGGAAATGACGCCTTGGGTTTAATTGTGTTTTAGCAGAATGGATGCTCCAGGGCCAGCAAGAGCAGAATTTGTTGGATTTTAGGGGATTTCTGGCCCGTTGGTGGCAGCAGCAGGGCCTGGCTTGCTGGAGCCTCTTCCAGCCCAGGGAGCTCCCTGGAATGACAGGCAGAAATTGGGGAATTGCTTCCTGGAGCATCCCCCAAATCTGGGGCTGCCCCCTGCCCAAATTCCCCCGGAGAGGCCTCGGGATCCACGGGATTTCTGTGGGTTTAGGATGCTCCCCTGGCCTGGGCAATTGGGGAATTGTCACGGCCGTGTGGGCACATGGAGCAGCCTCTGCTGGGTTTGTTTGGTGTGAGGGAAATGAGTTTTGGTGTCCTTTAGATCCCAGGAAAAGCCTTCCCTGCTCTCCCTGGTGCTGATGAGAGTCACAAGCAAAAGAGGTTTTAATTTTAGCCCATGACATCAAACCCATCCCACGACAGGAGCAGGTCATGGCAGGGAAAATGCCATTAAAAACCTGCCTGCTCCCAAAATTCCAACGTTTATGGATGAATGAATGTGGATAAACTGGAGCTGCCTTGTTGTAGGCCTTGGTTGGGGTTATTTATTCCGTTTTGAGGCTGCTTGGGGGAAGTAAATTGGGGTTTTGAGGCTCTTTTGGGATTCGGGGTTTTTGGTTTTGGGGTTTTTGGGGTTTGGTTTTATTCCTTGAGGGTTTTGGCCTGGCAGGAGCTTTGGTCACGCTGGGGATGGATCCAGGGCTGGGATGTTGGGCTCTGGCAGAGCTGGAATCACCTTCCATGACCCAGCCGTGCATGGGGGAAAATGAAACACTACTCATAAAAAGTGAATCATTAAACACCTTGAAACCTTCCCCAAGTGGTGGATGCAAACCTAGAACAGAAGTTGGAGAATTAGAAATAATTCCTGGGGTTTTTTTGAGTTTTGAAATAGTTGGAAATTGGTTGGGTTTGTGGGGGAGTGGAACTCCAACCCAAGATCCCCCTGGTCCCTTGCAGGGGTGGTTTATTTAATATTAATACAATAATTTAATGGTTTTAACAAGCTTGGCTTAACTGGAGCCGAAACTTTTAAATCTGTGCAAAACACCAAGAGTTCCTCACAGTGAGCACTTTAAAGGGGTTTAATTATCATTGCAATTAATTATTTAAATAATTTTTCCTGCTGGATGGAGTGGTGGGCACTGAGTGGAGGGTGGATGCAGAACCTGAGGCCACCCATGGCCAGCAGGATGGACCTGGCTCATGGATTCTCTTTGGATCCTTTTCCTTGGGAAAAAGAGAATTTCCCTGTTTGGGAATGGTGCAGGATGAGCAGTTTTTGTTGGCTATGGGCGTTGTGCTCAATCCATGGAATATTTTGTCGTTCTTCTGGGAGATGGGACAAAAATGTTTCTTTTTTCGTGGGTGATCCCAATAACACTCAAAAAGCTCAAACTTGGGAGATATTTCCAGGCCCCAATCCTTGCTGGAGGACACCAAAGGTGTCTCCAGCAGTGGAAATTCCTCCACCTCCATGCAGGGGCAGGAACATTCCATGGATTTGCTGTGCTTGGCTTCACTCAGCTGGGTTGGGATGGGGATCAAACCCCTCGGAGATCCGACCACATGAGGGATGAGCGGGGTTTGGAGGTTTCCTGGGATTGAGGAATGAGCAGGGTTTGGAGGTTTCCTGGGATTGAGGAATGAGCAGGGTTTGGAATGTTCTCTGGGATTGAGGAATGAGCGGGGTTTGGAGGTTTCCTGGGATTGAGGAATGAGCGGGGTTTGGAGGTTTCCTGGGATTGAGGAATGAGCGGGGTTTGGAGGTTTCCTGGGATTGAGGAATGAGCAGGGTTTGGAGGGTTCCTGGGATTGAGGATGAGCAGGGTTTGGAATGTTTCTCTGGGATGAGGAATGAGCAGGGTTTGGAATGTTCTCTGGGATTGAGGAATGAGCAGGTTTGGAATGTTCTCTGGATTGAGAATGAGCAGGGTTTGGAATGTCCTGGGATTGAGGAATGAGCAGGGTTTGGAGGTTTCCTGGGATTGAGGAATGAGCAGGGTTTGGAATGCTCTCTGGGATTGAGGAATGAGCGGGGTTGGAATGTTCTCTGGGATTGAGGAATGAGTGGGGCTTGGAATGCTCTCTGGGATTGAGGAATGAGCGGGGTTTGGAGGTTTCCTGGGATTGAGGAACGAGCGGGGTTTGGAATGTTCTCTGGGATTGAGGAACGAGCGGGGTTTGGAATGTTCTCTGGGATTGAGGAATGAGCAGGGTTTGGAGGTTTCCTGGGATTGAGGAATGAGCAGGGTTTGGAATGTTCTCTGGGATTGAGGAACGAGCGGGGTTTGGAATGCTCTCTGGGATTGAGGATGAGCAGGGTTTGGAGGTTTCCTGGGATTGAGGAATGAGCAGGGTTGGAGGTTTCTTGGGATTGAGGAATGAGCAGGGTTTGGAGGTTTCCTGGGATTGAGGAACGAGCAGGGTTTGGAATGCTCTCTGGGATTGAGGAATGAGCAGGGTTTGGAGGTTTCCTGGGATTGAGGAATGAGCAGGGTTTGGAGGTTTCCTGGGATTGAGGAATGAGCAGGGTTTGGAATGTTCTCTGGGATTGAGGAATGAGCGGGGTTTGGAGGTTTCCTGGGATTGAGGAATGAGCAGGGTTTGGAATGTTCTCTGGGATTGAGGAATGAGCAGGGTTTGGAGGTTTCCTGGGATTGAGGAACGAGCGGGGTTTGGAATGCTCTCTGGGATTGTGCAAGGAGCAGAATTTGGACGCTCTCTGGGATTGAGGAGCGCTCAGAAGCTCCCTGTGCAGAGGTGAACATCTGGGCACGGAGCAGGTTTGACTCCTTGGGAATGCTCTGCTGCATCTCCAGGGCCTGGGGAGGCTTTGGGAATTTGGGAATGGCTGTTCAAGGAGGAGCTCGGATGTTGGGGAGATGGGAGCAGACGAGGTTCCTTTGGAGAAGCTCATCCCTGCTTTCCCTGGGTGCTCCCCCAGACCCCGGAATGGGAATTTCTTAGAACCTGGAGAGTTTGGTCATCAGGGAATTTCCATGGGAATGTTCTGTCAGTGAGATGGGATTTAAGGTCCCTCCCAACCCAAACCAGTCTGGGATCCTCTGGTCACATCCAAACTGGGAAAATCCTTCTGGAATCATCTTTTAGCCCTGGTGGTTTCCATTCTTGGATTGCTGGGCCCGGAGGCATCAATGGCACATCCCAAAAATCCTTTTTGTTGGTTGAAAATTGACTTTATTTTATTTTTGGATGGTCTGGTTTCAGTAAATTTTGTTTGAATGCAGTCAGGGTTGTCTGCAGGACTCAACAAGGAAATTATTTGGGAAAATTTGGGTTTGAGGAGGCAAAATTGAGAGTTTTGGGTTTGAGGAAGGAAATTTGGGGAGGTTTTGGATTTCAGGAGGCAAAACTGGAGGGTTTGGGATTTAAGGAGGCAAATTTGGGGGTTGAATTTGAGGAAGCCACCAGCAGGTTTGATGGAAATATCACGAATTCAGGCATGGATGGAAAACCATCCCAGAAAATTCCCAGAACACGGAGTCAGGAGTGTTGGGATTTTCTGGAGTTTGATCAGAAATCCACCATGCTCAAGGCCAGAGATGTCCATGGAGAATTTTGGGATTTTTTGGGGGGCTGATCCAGGTGGGTTTGAGCTGGCAGGGAGGAATTTTGTGGGAATGAGGCCTTGGAAGTGAAAAGCTTGGAAGAGAAGTGGGAAAAAGCTCTGGAGCTCTTGGGTTTGGGCTCAAAACAAACCAAAACCCCCAAAACAACACAACAACAAAAAGGAGGCAAAACCTGGGAAAAGAAACGTGGCAAAACCTAAAAGAAAAATAATATGGGAAAACCTGGGGGAACAAAAGTGGCAAAACCCAAAATAATAAGGCAAAACCTAAAAAAAAAAAAAGCAAAACTCCTCTTTGGGGTGAGCCCAGTTTAAAATGTGCCCTTGGGCATCTGGAGCTGGTGCCCAAACGCAGGAATTTGGGATTTCCTGGCAAGGCAGGAATTTCCTGTGTGATTCACCCACCTCATTCCTGTTCCAGGGATTGCAGGAGAGAAAATTCCAGACGGGGTCAGGGCTGCTCACCTTGGACCTCCCCAGGGCGGGGTTTTACCCCTTAAAAACGTGGATTTGGGGGAAATCCTGCCCTAATGTTGATGCTGAGCCCCCAGAGCTGTTGGAGGTGAAAAAATGGGATTTACCCAGAGTTTGTGGCTGGAATCCCAGCCCAGTTTTGGGACTGGAGAGGAGGAATGTGAAGGAAAATGGGATTTATCCAGAGTTTGTGGCTGGGATCCTGACCCAGTTTTGGGAGAGGAGGAACGTGAAGGAAAATGGGATTTATCCAGAGTTTGTGGCTGGGATGCTGACCCAGTTTTGGGAGAGGAGGAACGTGAAGGAAAATGGGATTTATCCAGAGTTTGTGGCAGGAATCCCAGCCCAGTTTTGGGACTGGAGAGGAGGAACGTGAAGGAAAATGGGATTTATCCAGAGTTTGTGGCTGGGATGCTGACCCAGTTTTGGGAGAGGAGGAATGTGAAGGAAAATGGGATTTATCCAGAGTTTGTGGCTGGAATCCCAGCCCAGTTTTGGGACTGGAGAGGAGGAACGTGAAGGAAAATGGGATTTATCCAGAGTTTGTGGCTGGAATCCCAGCCCAGTTTTGGGACTGGAGAGGAGGAATGTGAAGGAAAATGGGATTTACCCAGAGTTTGTGGCTGGAATCCCAGTCCAGTTTTGGGACTGGAGAGGAGGAACGTGAAGGAAAATGGATTATCAGAGTTTGTGGCTGGATCGTGACCAGTTTTGGGAGAGGAGGAACGTGAAGGAAAATGGGATTAACCCAGAGTGTGTGGCAGGAATCCCAATCCAATATTGGGCTTGGAGAGGAGAGCATGAAGGAAAATGGGATTTCTGCAGAGTTGGTGGCAGGATTGGGATGGGAGAGGAGGAATAAGAAGGAAAAGCTGGGGAGGAGGGGAATGCAGAGCTCCGGCCCAGAGCAGTGACCTGGAAGTGTTGGCAGAGCTGTCAGGAAGGATCCGTCTGCTCGGCACGGGAGGCACTGCCAGTTCTGCCTCTTTCCCATATATATCTATATATGCTTTTGCCATATAAAAAAATTCCCACATATATATGTAAAAATTTCCCCTATATATATATATATGTAAAAATTTCCTATATATATATACAAATTTTCCCATACATATATATATAAAATTTCCCATACATATATATAAAAAAATTCTCATACATATTTAAAAAAATTCCTATATATATATATAAAATTCCCATATATATATTAAAAAATTCTCATATATATATATAAAAATTCCCATATATATATATAAAAATTTCCCATATATATATATATATAAAAATTTCCCATATATATATGTAAAAATTTCCCATATATATATATGTAAAAATTTCCCATATATATATTAAAAACTTCCCATACATATATAAAAAATTCCCATATATATATATTAAAAATTTCCCATGTATATAATATTTCCCATATATATATATAAAAATTTCCATATATATATATAAAAAATTCCCATATATATATAAAAATTTTCCCGTATATGTATAAAAAATTTCCCATATATATAAAAAAAAATCCAATATATATACAAAAATTTATATAAAAAAATTCCCATACATATATATAAAAATTCCCATACATATATATATAAAATTTCCCATACATATATATAAAAAAATTCTCATACATATATATATAAATTCCCATACATATATAAAAAAATTCCCATATATATAAAAAAAAATCCAATATATATACAAAAATTTATATAAAAAAATTCCCATACATATATATAAAAATTCCCATACATATATATATAAAATTTCCCATACATATATATATAAAATTTCCCATACATATATATAAAAAAATTCCCATACATATATTTAAAAAAATTCCCATATATATATATAAAATTCCCATATATATAAAAAAATTCCCATATATATATATATAAAATTTCCTATATATATAAAAAAAATTTCCCATATATATATAAAAAAATTTCCCGTATATATATAAATTCATCCCATATATATACGAAATTTTCCCCTATATATATATATATAAAAATTCCCATATATATTAAAACATTCCCATATATATATATAAAAATTCCCATATATATATAAAAATTCCCATATATATAAAAAAATTCCCATATATATATATAAAATTTCCCATATATATTAAAAAAAAATTCCCGTATATATATAAATTCATCCCATATATATATGAAATTGTCCCCTATATATATAAAAAATTCCCATATATATATCTATAAAAATTTCTCCATATATATCTATAAAATTTCGCATATATATAAACAAATTTCCCATATATATACACAAATTTCCCATATATATATATATATTAACAAGACTTCCCATATATATATATATGTGCTAGATTTTCCCATATATATATATGCAATATTTTCCCATATATATATATATATATATATTTATTTTCTCATATAATTTTCCCATTTTCCCCTGCCAGCTGATTTTTTAACTCAATTCCCATATATATATAAAAAAAATTCCCACATATATATATATATATAAAAATTCCCATATATATAAAAAAATTCCCATATATATATATAAAATTTCCCATAGATATATATAAAAAATTCCCATAGATATATATAAAATTTCCCATATATATATATAAAAATTCCCATGTATATATAAAAATTTCCATATATATATATATTCATCCCATATACATGAAATTTTCCCCTATCTATATAAAAAAATTCCCATATATATATCTATAAAAATTTCTCCATATATATCTATAAAATTTCGCATATATATAAACAAATTTCCCATATATATACACAAATTTCCCATACATATATATATTTACAAGATTTCCCAAATATATATATATGTGCTAGATTTTCCCACATATATATATATGCAATATTTTCCCATATATATATGCAATATTTTTCCATATATATATATGCAATATTTTCCCATATATATATCTATATATATATATGCAATATTTTCCCATATATATATATATATATGCAATATTTTCCCATATATATATGTGCAATATTTTCCCATATATATATATATATATATATATATATATATATATATATATATATTTTCTCATATCATTTTCCCATTTTCCCTGCCAGCTGATTTTTTAACTCATTTCTTTAATACCATCCCACACATGGGATTTTTCTCTTTTTTTTTTTCCTTTTTCCCCTGATGTTTGGGAGTGCCTGGGGGTTGTGCAGGTGGATTTTTGGGGCCGGAGCACAAGCGGGGCCCTGTTTGCTGTGCCAGCCATTGAGCGCTCGCCCTTTGTGCGGGGCCGGGATCCCAGCGCCGCCTCTGCCCGAGCCCTTCCCAGCGCTCCCTGCTCTGCTGGGGAATGAAAGGGGCTGCCAGCTGCTTCCAGCTGCTGAGACCCGCAAAAATTCATTCAGTTGGGATTTTTTAATTAGTTTTTGGAGTTGGGGTTTTAATTTAATTTTTTTCCCCATTTAAATTTAATTTTTTCCCCATTTTAATTTAATTTTTTCCCCATTTAAATTTAATTTTTCCCCCTTTTAATTTAATTTTTTCCCCATTTTAATTTAATTTTTCCCCTTTTAATTTAATTTTTTCCCCTTTTAATTTAATTTTTTCCCCTTTTAATTTAATTTTTTCCCCATTTTAATTTAATTTTTTCTCATTTTAATTTTAATTTTTCCCCCCTTTTTAATGTTATTTTCCCCCCTTTTTATGGTTTTTCCCCCCTTTTTATGTTTTTCCCCCCTTTTTACGTTATTTTTCCCCCCTTTTTACCTTATTTTTCCCCCTTTTAATGTTTTTCCCCCCTTTTAATGTTTTTTTCCCCCTTTTTATGTTATTTTTCCCCCCTTTTTATGTTATTTTTCCCCCCTTTTTACCTTATTTTTCCCCCCTTTTTACGTTTTTTTCCCCCCTTTCTATGTGATTTTTCTCCCCTTTCTATGTTATTTTCCCCCCTTTTAATGTTATTTTTCCCCCCTTTTTAATGTTATTTTTCCCCCTTTTTATGGTTTTTCCCCCCTTTTTATGTTTTTCCCCCCTTTTTATGTTTTTCCCCCCTTTTAATGTTTTTTTTCCCCCCTTTTAATGTTTTTTTTCCCCCCTTTTAATGTTTTCCCCCCCTTTTAATGTTATTTTTTCCCCCCTTTTAATGTTATTTTCCCCCCCTTTTCAATGTTATTTTTTCCCCCCTTTTAATGTTTTTTTCCCCCCTTTTAATGTTTTTCCCCCCTTTTAATGTTTTTTCCCCCCTTTTAATTTAATAATTTTGCCCCTTTTAATTTAATCTTTCCCCCCTTTTAATCTTTCCCCCCTTTTAATTTTATATTTCCCCCTTTTAATTTTATATTTCCCCCCCTTTTAATTTTATATTTCCCCCCCTTTTAATTTTATTTTCCCCCCTTTTAATTTTATATTTTCCCCCCCCTTTTAATTTTATATTTTCCTCCCCTTTTAATTTTAGATTTTCCCCCCCTTTTAATTTTATATTTATTTTCCCCCCCTTTTAATTTTATATTTATTTTCCTCCCCTTTCAATTTTTTCCCCATTTTAATTTTATTTTTTCCCCCATGTTAATTCTTCAATTTTAGTGTTTTCCTTTAAAATTTTTAATTTTTTTTCCTATTTTACCTCTTGGAGCCAGAGGTTTTGGTGCTATCCCATAGGAATTCCTGCCCTTCTCCTCCCCTGCTCAGGGAATTTTGGGAATTTTGGGAAGGGAAATTCGCCAGCACATCCCAGTTTACTCTGGATTGCTGCTGGCAATGGGAAGTTTGTTTAAAAGCCGATTTTAAATCCTGAATTATCTGGGAAAAAAACATTCCTTACCCACCCCAGCCTTGGAAAACATTTCTGGGATTGGCACTTTTAAATTTGTGTTTGAATTCTGATTTTTTTTCTTTGGTGTCATTTGTGTTTAGTTTGTTTTTTAGACAACGTATTGAGGAAAAAAAATCTTAAAATTCTCCACCTACACCTGGTTAAGAATTGAAAAGCTCAGGCTGGGAATAATTTGTGGCAAATTTCAGGAATTTTGGGAAAATTGGAGCGGGAAGGATGAGATTTCCCAGGTGCACCAAGGACTTCAGGCAGCCCCACAAAGAAATTAAATAAATACATGAAATAATGTTAGATTTATGGAAACCATCAAAGTTGTGCCTTGTTATTAGAGTCGATATTAATCATTAATAAATAATAATAATGAAATCCTGGAATTATTTGGGTTGGAAACCCCTTCAATTCCCAATATCCCAGGTCATTCCCAGCCTGGCCTTGGACACCTAAACAGCCCCAAATTAATTAATACATAATCATTAATATAATTACTATAACATGGAATATAAAATAATAGAAAATATTGTAAAATACAATATATAAAGTACAAACCAGGTAATATACAATATTATTAAATAGCATAAAATACTATAACATGCAACGTGTAAGATATCTATATATATATATAGATAGTATATATATAATAGTATATTGTAAATATATATATAGATAGATATAATAGTATATTGTAAATAATATTATTTTGGGAGCACAGAATTCTTGGAAACAATAGCTGGGGAAAAATAATAACTGGGAAACAAATATTGACCGGGAAAGAGAATATTGAGTGGGAAATATTAACTGGGAAAGAAAATATTGAGTGGGAAATATTAACTGGGAAAGAGAATATTGAGTGGGAAATGTTGACTGGGAAACAAATAATGAGTTGGAAATATTGACTGGGAAACAAATATTAAATTATTAACTGGGAAACAAATATGGAGTGGGTAATAATAACTGGGAAACAAATAATAACTACTGACAGGAGAAAAATATATTAACTGGGAAATATCAACTGAGAAAGAAAATATTGAGTAGGAAACAAATAATGAGTGGGAAATAATGACTGGGAAAGAGAATATTGAGTGGGAAATATTAACTGGGAAACAAATATTAACTGTGATGCAAATATTGAGTGAGAGATATTAATTGGGAGAAAATTATTAACTGGGAAATAATAACTGTGAAACAAATATTGAGTGGGAAATATTAACTGGGAGAAAATTATTAACGGGGAAATAATAATTGTGAAACAAATATTGAGTGGGAAATAAGTGGGAAAAAAAAACAATTCCTGAGTGGGGAAAAATCTGTTAACTGGGCAAAAATGTATGAACTGGGAAATATTGAGTGGGAAACAAAGACTGAGTGGGATTGGCTTTGGGCTGCAGGGGGAAGGAAATGGGGATTTGGGGTGTGCCAAGGACCAAAAATTCCCATTTTTTTACCCAAATCTGCTGGTGGCGTCCAGGCTGTGGGGATCTTTGGGGTGACCTGCAGAGCCCCAGAGTTGGGATGAGGATTTGGGGCCTTCTGGGGTTTAAAGCAGACAGGACTCAGTTTTTTAATGTGGAAAAAGCTAATTATTCATTCATTATTCATTCCTAAATCTGATATCGTTTTCAAAGACTTTGGTTTTGACTGGAATTGGCTGTAATTTTTTTGCTGCTTGTCCCATTGGTTACAAGGTGCACGTGCAAGGCTTTTTAATAGATGTTTACGTTATTTTGGTGGATTCTTATGGGCCATAGTTATTGTTTATTATTATTTGTTATGACAGGTGTAGCTTATTTTTCTTGGCAAGAATTGCCTGTTATGCAAACTCATTCTTGAGATTCTTTCTTATGGGAATTAACTGACTGCACTTAGCTGAGGTGGCAGGCCTAAACCACAATTTTATGTTTTTTCTTTTATAATAATTTTATTTTTATGTAGCATTACCCTGCCTTAGAATTGAATTTACTGCGTGGCTTTTCCCTGTGGGAATACCTGAGGATTTCGGGAGTTTGTTTTGCTGCGCTGGGCACAGGCAGGGTTGTTCTCTCCTTGGATTCCCACATTTCTGGGCTCTCCCAGGGAATTTGGGAGGAGTTTGCAGGTTTGAGTGTGTTGGACAAAGCAAAAGTCAATTTTTAAAATTCAATTTTAAGGCAGGGTGATGCTACCTACAAAGAATTCCATTATTTGTAGGCAAAATTTATTTATAATTATTTATGTATATATTTATTACATATAATTAATAAATACATATATGTATATCTATTATATATTTATTTTTATCTATTTATACTTATTTACATTACAATAAATACCTACAAAACTATTACCAAAGAAAGGCCCTGATAAAATTTTGGTTTAGCTAAGTGCAGTTAGTTAATTCCCATAAGAAAGAATCTAAAGAATGAGAATCAGTTTACACAACCTAATCTTGCCAAGAAAAATAAATTACACCTGTCATAACAGAAGATCCATCCCATAAGAATCCACAAAAAAATAATGTAAACATCTCTAAAAAAGCCTTGCACGTTCACACACAGGCACCTTCTAGCCAATAGGATAAATAGCAAAAATATTACCAGCCAATTTCAGTCACACACAAAGTCTTTAAAAATTATAGAAATGTAATCTTTATAAATAAAATTAGCTTTTCCTATATGAAAAAATGATTCAGATTTTCCTACATGAAAAAGATGATCCAGCTCTGAAAACCCCCACACCCAAAACAAGAAAAAAATCCAACTTAAGAGTGATTATTTCATTTTCCTCCTCCTCTTCCTTCTTTCCCTGCTCCTGAGTGTGTCACAGATAAATTTTATCTTTGTGCACAGATGAAGCAGAATTCATTTAAAGCATTTTTTTCCCTACTTCAATCATCACAGAGAGCATCCACACTCTGCCTTTCCTCTTGGAGAGGAGTTTTCCCTATGAGCTCCAAGCTCCTAAGGGAATAATTTTCCCTCCAAAAACCTCACTCAATATTTAAAATTTAAATTTAGAAATCAGTATTTGGGGGTCCAGAGGCAACCTGGGGCTGGAGGGTGAAGGGTTGGATTTGGGGGAATGGGGTTGGTTTGCTCCTAGAATTCAGATTTTGGTGCAGAAAATGATGTTGGTCCTTCTTAAGAATAAAGCAGAGAAAAAAAAATCCGAGTTTTAAAATAGCAGATTGTGTTTCCCAGGTGGAATTCTTAGGGACAGCAGGAAAAAAGGGGTTTCTGGGTGGATGGTGCTGGGTTGGGAGAGGCTTTTGTGGCTGAGGTGGGGTCAGGCAGCAGCAGGGCTGGCTCTGCCCAGAGAATTCCCCCCGGAATTCCCATGGCTCGGGCCGGGGAGCTCATGGATGAGGTTTGATCAGGTTTGGTGAGGATCAGTCTTGCCAGGACAGGTCTTGGGGAGTTTCAGCTCTGGAAGCTCCTGGCAGGGACTGGAGGAGCAGATCCCAACCCAGCTCAGTGTCTGCTCCTCTGGATGGGGAATTTTCCTGTGCAGGGACTCAGGAGCAGATCCCAACCCAGCTCAGTGTCTGCTCCCTGGATGGGGAATTTTCCTGTGCCAGGGTTTGGAGGAGCAGATCCCAACCCAGCTCAGTGTCTGCTCCTTGGATGGGGAATTTTCCTGTGCAGGGACTCAGGAGCAGATCCCAATCCCAGCTCAGCCCCTGCTCCTCTGGATGGGGAATTTTCCTGTGCCAGGGACTCAGGAGCAGATCCCAACCTCAGTTCAATCCCTCTCCTCTGGATGGGGAATTTTCCTGTGCCAGGGATTCAGGAGGAGCAGATCCCAACCCCAGCTCAGCCCCTGCTCCCTGGATGGGGAATTTTCCTGTGCCAGGGATTCAGGAGGAGCAGATCCCAACCCCAGCTCAGTTCCTGATCCTTGGATGGGGAATTTTCCTGTGCCAGGGATTCAGGAGGAGCAGATCCCAACCCCAGCTCAGTTCCTGATCCTTGGATGGGGAATTTTGCTGTGCAGGGACTCAGGAGCAGATCCCAACCCCAGCTCAATCCCTCTCCTCTGGATGGGGAATTTTCCTGTGCCAGGGAGAGGAGGAGCAGATCCCAACCTCAGTTCAATCGCTCTCCTTTGGATGGGGAATTTTCCTGTGCTAGGGATTCAGGAGGAGCAGATCCCAACCCCAGCTCAGTGTCTGCTCCTCCAGATGGGGAATTTTCCTATGCCAGGGATTCAGGAACAGATCCCAACACCAGCTCAGCCCCTGCTCCCTGGATGGGGAATTTTCCTGTGCCAGGGGCAGGAGGATCAGATCCCAACCCCAGCTCAGCCCCTGCTCCTCCAGATGGGGAATTTTCCTGCTCCAGGGACTCAGGAGCTGCTGGAAATGCCATCCTGGGGTTGTCCCCTGAGCTGTGTCACTCACAGGGGGTTTTGGGGTTTGCTCTCAGCTCCCCTCTCCAAAGGCAGAGCTCCTTTTGCTTCCCCTTTCCCAAAGATCCCTGTTTTCCCTTCTCCTGGAGCCAGCAGCCCTCCAAGCAGATGGAACTCTTACATAACCCACATTCTGAGCACATTTCTGCCACTTTTGGGGTTCTGCTCCAGGGGACACCAAGGAGCAGCCCAGCCCTGAGGCCCTCAGCCCCCTGGGTCGGTTTGGGATTTGGGGAGCAGGATTCTCCAGGGGACAAAAATGGGAATATTCTCTGTTGTTAGGGACTCACTGAGCCTTGGTGGGGATGGGAAAGGATGGATTTGGGAAAGCAGAGCCAGGAACGGGGCAGGATGAGCCTGTGGGGCTCAGCTGGTTTTATGGGATTCATGGATCCCACGGGCTGGAAAACCTGGGATAAGGGAAGATGTCCCTGCCCATGGGGTGAGCTCTGAAATCCCCTGCAGCCCAAACCCTCCTGGAATTCTGCAAATAGAGGGAAAACCTTGGGGGAACCCACTGTGCTCCTGGGGCTCTGGAATTCCAGGATTTCCCAGCTGGCTCTGGAATCCTTGGTGCCAGGCATTGAGCAGATAAAAACCAGGGCTGAGCACAACCAAACTCGGGTTTAAGCTGGGTTTTAACACCCACGAGGGATTTTCCTCCTTTCTGCAGTGCCCACAAACAGTGTGGGAAAAGAGGGAGTCATCAGGACAGAAATATTGGGAATATTGAGTGGGAAACAAATATTAACTGGGAAATATTAACTGTGAGAACAATATTGACTGGGAAACAAATATTGAATGGGAAATATTAACTAGGAAAAATATTCAGTGGGAAATATTAACTGGGAAATATTAACTGTGAAATATATATTAGCTGGGAAATGATAAGTGCAAAACAAATATTGAGTGGGAAATATTAGCTGGGAAATCTTGACTGTGAAACAATTAACTGTGAAAAAAAATTAAATGTGAAAAATAATATTAACTGGGAAGTAATAACTGGGAAACAAATATTAACTGGGAAAAAATAACTGTGAAATTAATATTAACTGGGAAAAATCCCCCTGAAATATTAACTGGGAAATAATAACTGAAACAAATATTAACTGGGAAAAATTTAAATGTGAAATTAATATTAACTGGGAAAAATCCCCCTGAAATATTAACTGGGAAATAATAACTGAAACAAATATTAACTGGGAAAATATTAACTGGGAAATAATAACTGAAACAAATATTGAGTGGAAAATATTAACTGGGAAATAATAACTGTGAAATAAATATTAACTGGGAAACATTAACTGTGAAACAATGAGTTGGGAAATAATAACTGTGAAACAAATATGGAGTGGGAAATAATAACTGTAATATTTATCAACTGGGAAATATTAACTGTGAAACCATTAACTGGGAAATATGAACTGTGAAACAGATATGGAGTGGGAAATAATAACTGTGCAATATTGAGTGTGGAATATTAAGTGGGAAATAACAGTCCCACACACTGGGAGGGAGTTAATCAGTGTCAAATGAACAAATAAATGGCAGAAAGAAATGTCCCCCCAAGCTCCTGGCAGCCCCTCAGTTCTGAGACTCCCTGATCCCCTGGTTCTGGCTCTTCCCTTTTCTCACCCCATTTATGGGCTGCAGCCAGGGAGGCACTGAGGAGCCCTGAGGAGGATTTATTGTGGTTAGATTAATAATTCCTTTTCCCTGTTGCTCCCCAGGACTGAAGAAGCGCACCAGGAAGGCCTTTGGCATACGCAGGAAAGAGAAGGACACTGACTCCACGTGAGTTATTGGGGCTCAGGAGCCTTTCATGGGCTCTCAGCAGGAATTTGGGGCATTCCAAATTTGTTGTTGCCATCCTTGGGTGGAGTTTTATCAGCAGATGCATTCCAGCTGTTCCCTGCATGTGCAGCAAATCTGGGATTTCCTGGGAGCTCTCAGTGTGTGGGGGATTTTTGGGGAGCGGTGGAAAAGGAGGACTTGGAGTTGGAGCAGATTCCTCTCTGCCCTTTAGAGCTGGTTAGAGGTGGAAATTGGATTTACACAGATGTTTGTGCAGGGTGTGGTGGCTGGGGAAGGTGCAGCACAGGGATTTTGCTTCCCAGAAAACATCTGGATTCCTCCCACAGCTGGTGGGAGGTGCTGTGTGTGAGGGCTGAGCCTGGGCTGGAGCCCCAGGAGGGGCTGAGGGAGCTGGGAAGGGGCTGGAGAATCGGATGTGGCACTTGGGGACATGAGGTGGCCTTGGCAATGCCGAGAATGGTTGGGTTTGATGATCTCAGAGGGCTTTGGGGTGGGTGACCCCAAGTGCTGTGGCACCATGTCCTGGGGACAGCAGGGGACAGGCACCAGGGAGTCCCCTCCTGCAGCTCTGCTCGGGTGTTTCATGGGCAGCAGGATCTCCGAGGTTTTTCCTTTTATTCCATTTGGATTTGTTTCCCTGAGCTGTTTTGTGTCCTGCTGGGAGCTGCTTGGGGGTTTTCCATGCCACGGTGACAGGCCTGGCCCTGGTGGCACTGGCACGTCTGCCGGGTTTTACCTGCTGCAAAGAGCAGGGACACACGGAGCACATCCCCAAAGAGGGATGTGCAGCCCCGAGGTGCCATCCTGCTGTCCCAGGGATGTGGCTGTGGGACAGCCGGGAGCTCCAGCTGGGAGTGAGTTCATCCATCCTTCATCCCGATGGGTGGGAATGAGGCTCCTTTGCTTCTCCTCCCCTTGGGAATCTGTTGGAGCTGGGGCAGGGCTCTGCCTTATCCAGCGCTGGGATTGCTCAGCTCCATCCCAATCCTGTCCCGCTGCTCCCTCTGTCCCATCCCAGTCCCTCTGCTCCTTCCACCCCATCCCATCCCAATCCTGCTGTTCCCCCCATCCTGATCCTGCTGCTCCGTCCATCCTCACCCATCCCATTTCCGCTGCTCCCTCCTTCCATTCCATCCCTGCCCCGCTGCTCCTTCCACCCCATCCCATCCCAATCCCGCTGTTCCCCCATCCTGCTGCTCCATCCCATTCCATCCCAATCCCGGTGCTCCCTCCATCCCATCCCATTCCATCCTGATCCCAGTGCTCCCTCCATCCTCATCTCGATCCCGCTGCTCCCTCCATCCCCATCCCGATCCCGCTGCTCCCTCCATCCCGATCCATCCCATCCCGTCCCAATCCCGATCCCGCTGCTCCCTCCATCCCGATCCATCCCATCCCGTCCCAATCCCGGTGTTCCCTCCATCCCATCCCATCCCATCTCCATCCCCTTCCCAATCCGCTGCTCCCTCCATCCCGATCCATCCCATCCCGTCCCAATCCCGGTGCTCCCTCCATCCCATCCCCATCCCAATCCCGCTGCTCCCTCCATCCCGATCCATCCCATCCCGTCCCAATCCCGGTGTTCCCGGCGGGCCCGGAGGGATCCCCGGCAGCCGCGGAGGTCGCGGCGAGGCCAGCCCGGAGCACGCTGCAATTAGCAGCAGCAGCAGCAGCAGCCGTGATTAGCGCGGCGGGGTCACGGCGCGGGCACGGCCCGGGGGCTTTGGGCGCTCTCCAAATCCCCGCGGGCAGCAGCGGGGATGGAACCGGGAGAAAAGAGAGAGGAGAGAGGGATGGGACCGGGAGAGAAGAGAGAGGGGATGGGACCGGGAGAGAAGGGAGGGAATGAATTGGGAGTGAAGGGAGGGATGGGACCGGGAGAGAAGAGAGAAGGGATGGGACCAGGAGAGAAGAGAGAGAAGGGCAGGGATGGAACCGGGAGAGAAGAGAAAATGGGATGGGACCAGAGAGAAGAGAGAAGGGATGGAACCGAGAGAGAAAAGGAGGGAGAAAAGAGGCAGGGATGGAGCGGGAGAAGGCAGGGATGAAGGGGATGGAGCGGGAGAAGGCAGGGATGGAGGGGATGGAGCGGGAGAAGGCAGGGATGGAGGGGATGGAGCGGGAGAAGGCAGGGATGGAGGGGATGGAGCGGGAGAAGGCAGGGATGAAGGGGATGGAGCGGGAGAAGGCAGGGGTGAAGGGGATGGAGCGGGAGAAGGCAGGGATGAAGGGGATGGAGCGGGAGAAGGCAGGGGTGAAGGGGATGGAGCGGGAGAAGGCAGGGATGGTGGCATCTGCCACACCCTGCGGCCACCCCCGGCCACCTCCCTCCCAGGACACTGCGCTGGGGTCCCTGGAGCTGCTGCTGGGTCTGGAATGGTTCTGCTGGACCTGGAAAACGCCTCCCCAGCAATTCCAGCCGGGATGGGAGCAGGAGATGACACCCCTTGTGCTGGTGATCGCGTAGCAAGGGGGGAACATAACAGCAAAGGGATTTTTGCCACTTCCAAAGGATTTCTGGGAATTTTGTGCAAGGAGATGGAGCCTGAATAGGAGAGATGGGGCACAGCATGGGTTGATTGGAGACCTTTCCTGGCTGGCGTTATTCCCTGTGGAAGCAGGCGCTCCCAGCAGCGTTCCCTGGTTCCCCAGCCAGGTGTGAGCGGATCGCGCTTCCCTGGCGGTGCGGGAACCGGGGATGTGCGGGACGAGCCCGCCTGCATCCCACGGACATTCGCATTCCCTGAGTCCCGGCATCCCTGCAGAGCTCCGAGAGCCGGCCCCGATCCCAAATCCCATCGGCAGCCGGGATCAGGGTCTTGGGGAGCCTCGGCAGAGCAGTGTCTGTCCTTCTGGCAGAGTGAAAATCTGGAATTCCTCCAGTGGGATTCCTGTCCCCTGCAGGGGATGGACACGGGGCAGGGATGTGGCTGTGGGATGGTGCAGGAGCCAGCTGGGACAGTGCCAGCCCCAGCACTTCATTTCCTGATAAACCTGAACACTATCAGCTAATAGCAGGAAGGAAAAAATTCCGTGACCTTGTGTGGGCTCCACAAGGCGCAGTAACTCAGATGTGCTGATAACTCCAGGTTTTGCTGCCGTGAATTCATTTTAAAATTTAAAAATGCATTTCCCTGAGTTATTTGGGGGTGGTCTGGGCACTAACACAGCTCCTTTTTTTATTCTTTCCAGAGGGTCGCCAGACAGGGACGGCATCGTGAGTATTGCCCAGCGTCACCTCCCCTCCCACCACCATCAGCATTTGTGAGCAGTTTTCTGTTTAATATAGAAAATAAATGTAAAATAAGGCCAATTCCAGGTTTGCTATAAAAACACCAACAGGGGGAGGCCTGAGGAGCACAGGGGCACAGGGAGCAGGTGTCCTGCTAAATCCCAGCTCCTCATCCTCGTTTCCACCCCTGCTAATTGGCTTGGGCCAGATTTGCTGCCTGAGGAGTTCATTGCCAGAGCAGCTGTTTCCAACCTCTATTTTTATTTTCTATATTAACCTGAAAACAAGGAGATGTTTGTGGTTTGTTGGTTTGGTTTTTTTCCTTTTAATTATTGCTGCTTTTATTCCTGGTGTTAGACTGAAATGTCCCTGCTAGAGCTGGGTAGGAGATGGGCCCTGTCTCCTTTAGTGTTTGATATAAAAAATATTCTGGGTTCTGACTGGGCTTTATTTCTTCAGCAAATCCAGATTTTAGAGTTCCACCTCAAAATAAAGATGAGCCCCTTGTGAGGCTCAGCAGGGAGAGCAGTGCTGGGGTATCTTTTAAAAGATAAAAATTTGTGGGCCAGGCTGCTCCTTGCAAGAAATAATTTTAGTTTTCCCCCCAGTCTGACCCAAAATCCTTGGCTTTGGGCAGGCTCTGTGTTTTTAAGCTGCTTGTTAGGAAATAGAGATGAAAGTAAAGGTAGTTCCTTCAGCAGGGCTCTATTCAGCAGACATAAATTAATAAAGAGCAGGTTTAGGCAGGATAAATTAATAAATAGCAGATTTAGGTTGGACATCAGGAGGAATTTGTGCACAGAAAAGGGTGTTCAGGGAGGTTTGGAGTCCCCATCCCTGGAGGTGTCCACACCTGGATGTGGCACTTGGTGACAGGGTGGGATGGGCACAGCTTGGGCTGGATGATCCTGGAGGGTTTTTCCAATTTTAGTTCTGGGAATATCCCCAGGCTGTTCCCTGTTCCAGCATAAATCCCATGGGCAGCTTTTCCTCGCCAGGTGTGGGCAGAGGGACCTCAGGTGTCCTCTCCAAGGATGCAGAAATGCAATTTTTAGGGGACAAAACGAAGTTCCTGGAGGTGTTTGAGGCAGAGGGATTGGCGATGGAGAAGTTTAATATAATTTTTCATCCTCCAGACCCTTTTCCACATAATTTTTGCGGCTACTGGAGTGGCCAGAATGCAAATCCTGACTGCTGAATAGAGCCCACAGGAAAATCCACCTTCAATCCTGGTGGAGCCAGAGCTGAGCCTTCCTTTCCTGACAAATCCGTGTTCCCTGCTTCCTAAAACTCACTTTTGTGCACTTAAAAAGAAAACCCCCCAAACCAGCCAAGGAGCAGCTGTTTTAACCCTTTTTGTGCCACCCCCACCCTTGCAGCAGCCCAGCCCTCATCCCAATGATCCAACCTCCAATAGCAAAGCCGAGGGCACGCGGGAAGGAGGAAATAAAAACGGGGTAAGGAAAACTGAGCTCGGCCCCCAGCTCCCACAGGGCTGTGGAAAACAGGGAGCCACCCTTGGTTTGGAACCCAGAGTGCAGGAAAATCCCTTCAGGGTCAGCCCGGCCTGTGGAAATGGGGTTAAACACAAATGGATGGGGGAAAAGCAGGAATGCCCTGGAGCAGTGCCCAGAATTCCCACAAAATAGAACCCAGGGGAGGTTTTCCCTCCTCAGCTGAGCTCCAAGGGAGCTGCTCCACCCAGAGCTGTGGAGGTGAGGGGCTGCACCCAGCCCTGGACCAGGGAGGGCATCCTGCCAGCCCCTCGGAGGGAGCTGGGATGGGAATGGTCCCTCTGGAAGCTCAGGGGAGCTGGGTTGTCCCATTCAGGTGCCCAAAATCACGGTGGCCGTGGGACTTTGGGTGGGTTTGGGTGCCCAGAGCCAACCAGGAAAGGATTCCAGAGGTGAGGGGTGCCTGGAGCCTCTTCCAAACGGAATTCCCTTGATGCCAAGCAGCAGTTCCTGTGTGTGTTGGTGTTTCATGGCATGGACTCATCCTTCCCGCTGTTCCATCCCAAATTCACAATTCCTGGCATGTGGGATAACGGGATCTGACTCCTTCTTGGGATTGCTCTTTCTTGGGGAAGGGGTTTTGTCCCCCAGGAAATATTTCCTGAGAAGTTTCCTTGCTTGACTGGTGTTGGGAGCTTCCCAAGGGCTGGGAGATCCCAGCACAGGGAGAAACTTTCCTCACTTTTCCCTAGGGAATGTTGAATGTCCACCTAAGCAATATTCAAAACTCTCTCCCCTTTCATCTCTCTGGGATGGGAGAACCCCAGAGGTGGGGAATGCTGTTGGGTTTGTGCTATGGGTGTGGGATAACAGCATCTGCTATGGGATGTGCTGTGCTCCTGCTTCCTCCATTTGAACTGCGGGAATTTTCCTTTCCAGAAGAAAACCAATGGAGCCCCAAATGGATTTTATGCAGAGATCGACTGGGACAGATATGTAAGTGTCCCCTGGAGCTTCCCTGCCCCAGCTGCATCCCATGGGGACCCCAGGCTCTTCCCACACTCATTTTGGGCTCTTTGGGTGAAATCAGCTCTGTCCAGACCCCAATTCCATACCTGCAGCTCAGCCAGAATTCCCAGGGATGAGGTGGCTCTGGGGAGCTCTGTCCTGGCCCATGGGACGTTGCAGTTTAGCCAGAGAAAACTTTGAATCCTCAACAAGGATTAAAGCTTTTCCTTCTGCAAAATGAATCGTGGAATTTGAGGTGCCCTGTGCGGCCCCAGGGGGTTGGGCTGTGCAGGACATCCTTTCCCACAGGAGGGAAGAGCTGCTCCAGCTTTCCAGGAATGAACAGTCCTCATTTTCCTGTTTGGGTTTTTTTCTTTTGTTTTGTTGCCTATGCAGAACTCCCCTGAGCTGGATGAGGAGGGATACAGCATCCGACCTGAGGAACCAGGATATATCCTTTGGTTTTGGCTTTGCCTCTTGGGTTACAGCCTGTAACAGGAGCTGGGCTCACAGGCAGGCCCCTGGCTCTTTTTATTTCACTGTTAGTATTTATTATTAATTATAATTCCTTATTTCCACTTTTTGATTTCCATTTGGAGCTGGCTCTCCACAGATAAAGCTGAATCACCTGAGGCATTTGAGTTGTCTTTGACTCACTGCTGTGAAATGAGTGGGGGAACATCCCATGGGACGCTCCATGGAGACCAAAATGTCTGTGATTATCCCAGAGAAAAGGAGGATCAGGGAGGAGCTTCAGGTGGGGTGGGAACAGGGACAGGAGCAGGAGGAGTGGCCTCGAATTCCAAGGGAGGTTTATGTTGGATATAGGGAAAATTTCTCCATGGAAAAGGGTGAACAGACATTGGAACAGCTGCCCAGGGCAGGGGTGGAGTCCCCATGCCTGGAGGGATTTAAAATCCATGTGGATGTGGCACTTGGGGAGCTGGGGCAGCACTGGGGCATGGCTGGACTGGATTGTCTCATAGGGCTTTTCCAACCTGAACAACTCCATGAAATCCAGACATGGATTCATAAATCCAACCCTGGGCTGGATTTATCCCTGAGAGCAGCAGTTCCTCGTGCTCTGGCTGCACAGGGATGCAGCAGTGACAGGCCCAGCACAGGATTATCCCCTCCTCATTTTGGGATCAACATTTTGGGATCACCAGATTCCTGCTCTCCAGCAAGCTGGGAACACCGAGGGAGGAAAATTCCTTAACTGAGCTGTACCTACCAAAGGAAAGCACTTCTACTCCTCCAGCGAGTCGGAGGAGGAGGAGGAGGCGCACAAGAAATTCAACATCAAGATCAAGCCCCTGCAGGCCAAGGATGTCCTGCGCAGCGCCGCCACCGTGGACGAGCTCAAGGCCTCCATTGGCAACATTGCACTTTCTCCATCCCCCGTGGTGAGTGCCCCCGGCCTTCCCCGGCCTTCCCCGGCCTTCCCCGGGCCCTGGTGTGTCCCTTTGCAGCTGCCAGATAAATTTGGTGATGTTGGTGCCTCATTCAGGCTGCCCCGGAGCCGAGGCTGGGCAGAGTTCCAGAATAAAGCAGGGATTGATTCCAAGCATCTCCTCCATGGATCCACCGTGGGCAGCACCAGAGCCCAGCCAGGGCTGCACCCAAGATGAACCAAAATGGCCCCAAAATGCACGAGGGGCACGGGCTCTGTCCCTGGGATCAGTTCTGCTCCATTTGCACCTTGCAGTTCATTATCCAACCAAGCGTTTATTATGGCAGCCCCTTTTATAGGGGATCCAAAATTCCTATGGATAGCTGATGGGTCAGGGTCTCTGCACCACCCAGGCCCTCAGCCAGTGGTGAGTTTGCATTTAGGATCAGATGGGGCTGGCTGAGGGTCCTGTGTAGGTTTGAATCCAGCCTATCCTTGCCTTGTCTGGGGATTTGTTTTGCTTCTAAGCTGGTGAGGTCTGATATGACCAAATTTATCTGGCAGCTGCAAACCAGCTGCACTGTGGCAGTGGTGGTGCACTGGGATCATCCCAAACTTGGTGGGAGCTGATGTTCCACTTGGCTTTGGCGTCCTTGTTTTGGGGTCTGGTCTGCAGGTGTTGCTCAGGTTTATTGAAATGATGTTTCCAGTCCAAAACATCTCAAAAATTCCCTTTCCTCCTCGTAAAAGAGATCAGGATGTGTTATTCCCTGTTGGTTTTTTTTGGGTTTTTTTGTTTTTTTTTTATTTCCCCTCTCTTATCCTCATTTTTCAATGAGGAAAAAGGGGAATTTCTATCAAGGGGAATTTTCAATCATCATCATTCAGGGTCTTGCCCTGACTCCCAAGCCAAGGGAAGCATCTGTGGGGTTTTAGAGGGATGTTTCCCACCCTGGAGGTGAATCCAGGTTCCTGGAAGGAAAGGTCATTTTTCCTTAGTCCATTCCCCTGTGCTTTTCCTGAGGCTTGTTAAGATTCCTGTTGGCTCATCCCAATCTGTTCAGCCATGAAAAGATTGGATTCTGGGCTTTCAGGAGGTTTTGGTGTGGGCTGAAGTGACTTCCCAGACAGAGCTTTCCTTGATTTATAAATAACCTGGATCTGAAGTGTGAATGGCTCTCCAAGCCAAAGTCAAACAAAATCCGTGTGCTTTGTTTCTGCTTCCCAACCAGGGAGTTCCTGTTTGGCATTTCAGGATTAGAAATGGCAGTTGGATGCTTTGGGAAGCACAAAAATAAGGGGCGGGGGGAACCCAACCTCAAAATGAACAATGTAATACTGATGATAATAATTATAATAATATTAGGAAAACCAAATTCTTGTAGAATGTGCCTTTTACCAAATAGGATTTTTGTCTCCTCTTTCCTGTGGTGTTTTTCCTGCTGAGGTTGGGGGGTTTGGGAAGGGTTAAGGAGGATCCCAGTGTGGGACAGGCTGAGGGATTCGGGTGCTGGGCTGGAGGGGATCCCTGGGGCTGGGCTGGAGCCTCCCTGGGATGTGCTCAGGGAAAGCCCCCGAGGCTGGGCAGGAGGATCCCAAAGCCAGGACGTGCAGCCAAGGGAGCAGATGGGCCAGGAAAGCACCAGAGCCCCGGGCAGGAGCTGCCTGCAGGAACCTGCAGGAATCCCAGGATTCACTGCCAGGCATCCACAGGAACTCCAGCACTCACTGCCAGCTCCCTGCCCTCATCCTGGGCTTGTCCTCGCTCCCAAGCCAGCCACAAAGCCCTGCTCTGGAACTGCTGGGAGGGAGATCATAAATCCCATGGATTGGGCTGGGAGGAACCTAAAACCCCATCCCAAATCCCACCCCATTCCATGGCAGGGACACCTCCCACTGTCCCAGGCTGCTCCAGCCTGGCCTGGGGCACTGCCAGGGATCCAGGGGCAGCCACAGCTGCTCTGGGCACCTGTGCCAGGGGCTGTGTCCATAGTCACCCTCATTGCCAGCCCTCTGCACTGGGAATTCTGGTGCCTTGACTGGGAACGGCTACCGGGGCCTGTCATGATAAAACAATGGAATTCACCCCCTAAAATGGCTCAGACACAATTTTTCCATTTCCAAATGCTCCCTATCCCTCCAGTCTCCCATGTGAAGGGTGAAGCTGGAGCACTCCTGTCACTCTCTTTTGTCTTTAACCTGACACAAATCTTTGATTCCTCTTTATAGAAAAATCCCTCACCTTCTAATTCCTTCTTTTTTTCTTTCTCTGCCTTCTTTTAGAGGAAAAGTCCGGTAAGAAATGCAATTTTTACGTCCTGGAATATTTTAACCCAGCTTTGTGTGTGCTCTTGTCGTGTCTCTAGAGCTGAAATGCCAAAAGCAAATAACAAATCCTGCCCTTCTAGAATGAAGTTTAATTTCCTTTATCGCTGACTTAGAGCATTTTAAAATAGAATGTATAAAAATAGAGCTGGGCCTGGCTCTGAGAGTGCTTTGGGGGTGTAGTTTGGGTCCAAGAATTTGGACCAGGTGTGTAAGGGCTTGGTGTTACCTGGATTGGGGCGCATCCAAAGGGAGGAGAAGGCAGGAAATCCATCCCTGGTGCCATTGGGGTTTCTCCAAGAGAGCTCAGCTTCCAGGGAGGAAATCCCCCCATTTCCCAGGTCCTGGGTTCCCCTGGGGGGCTGTCCCAGGGTGACCCACGAGGTGTGGCGGTGGCAGCTGGGCCCTGGGGTGCTGACGTGTCACTCTCTGACCAGGTGTCTCTTCTCTCCCCTCTCGCTGACCGCAGCGGCGCAGCCCGGTAAGAACTGGGATGGGGTCACAGGGGTCCCTGTCCTTGCTGGGCTCTGGGGGGGCACAGGGCGTGGGGACAGCTGCCAGGGGGGGCACAGGGTGTGGGGACAGCTGCCAGGGGTGCCACACAGCCCCTCATGTCACCCCAGTTGTGACCGTGTTCACAGGGGTCGGAGGATGAGGGGAGAGACGAGGATCTGACTCCGTGTTTCAGAAGGCTGATTTATTATTTTATGATATATATTATATTAAAACTAAAAGAATAGAAGAAAGGATTTCATCAGAAGGCTGGCTAAGCTAAGAATAGAATAGGAAAGAATGATAACAAAGGTTTGTGGCTCAGCTCTGTGTCCGAGCCAGCTGACTGTGATTGGCCATTAATTAGAAACAACCACATGAGACCAATCCCAGATGCACCTGTTGCATTCCACAGCAGCAGATAATCATTGTTTGCATTTTGTTCCTGAGGCCTCTCAGCTTCTCAGGAAGAAAAATCCTACAGAGAAGATTTTTCATAAAAGATGTTTGTGGCACCCAGTGATAGCACAGGGGGCTCTCAGTGATGGGGATCCCTGGAGACCCCGCTCTGGCTCTGGGGTGTCCCCGTTCCCATGGCTGGGAGGGTTTGGCTTCTGCCCCACGAGCCCCTGGCACAGCTGGATGGCAGTGCAGAGTGCCCATTCCCAGAGGATGTGCCCATTTGTGCCCATTCTCAACCCCTGTGTATGTGGCACTGGGGACAGCAGAGCTGCCAGCAGTGCCTTTGTGTGGCTCAGGAATTTTCTGCAGGGTTTTCTGCTCCCTGGAGCTCAGGCTCCTGCAGGAAATGTCCCCTCAGACAGCTCCTGCCACCTCTGCTGGGCTGCTTTGCTCCTGGGGTGACAACTGCCACACAGTCCTGTCCCTGTGCATGCCACTGATCCCTGTGTTTCTCCTTCCAGGGGACGATCAAAAGGAATTTATCCAGTAAGTATCTCCTGCAGTCCATCAAACCAGCACTCCTTGCACCTGCTGGGAGGGTTTGGGGAGTGGGGGTGGGAAAAGAGTGAGTTAAATTTGGTTTAAAGTGATCCTGCAGAGCTGGTGGCTCCCAAAAGCTTTCCCTGGAGAAGCTGTGGGGGACATCTGCAGCAGAGAAGTTTCCTGATTCAGCTCTGTACAGAAATAAATTGGAGTTAAAAGCAGATTTTTGCTGCCAGGATCCCTGCACAGCAGGGTGGGTGGGACACCAGGTGTGACCTCCCCCCTGCCAGCAGGGCTCTGGGGGCCAGGGGGATGCTCTGGGGTGGGAATGGCTCTGACTCTCATCCATGTGTGTCCTGTCCTGTCCCAGGTGAGGAGATCACGCGGCCCCGGCGCTCCACGCCCACGCCAGACCCCGCCAGGTCAGTGCAGATCATCCTTCCCAGGCTCAGGGCCCTCATCCCACCTGGGATTGGGACATTCCCACTTGCACTGTGCTGGATGGGGAGCTGGAGGGGGCAGATGGGGTTTTGGGAAGGAATTGTTCCCTGGGAGGGGGAGGAATGGAATTCCCAGATTTGCTCTGGCTGCCCCTGGATCCTGGCAGTGCCCAAGGTCAGGCTGGAGCACCCTGGGACAGTGGGAGGTGTCCCTGCCATGGCAGGGGTGGAATGGGATGAGATTTAAGGTCTTTCCACCCAAAACCATTCCAGGATTTTGGCAGGACTGAGGGGCTGGTGGTGGTTGGGATGCTCAGTGCCCATCCCTGCTCTCCACCAAAAGCTCCAAGGACATTCCCTGCTGGAAGGCACCTTGAGCCTGATCCATAGGGAGCAGGCCAAGCTTGGGGGGGTGGGGGGGATGTATTGATTCAGGACAGCAAACATGCAAGTTTTTATGGAATAAAGCCAAATCTCCCTGGGAATGTGCCCCGTGCAGCTCCAGGGGTCAACTCAAGGTGTGTTGGAGCAGAGCATGGCCCAGACCTCAAGTATTTATTTTTTTAATCCTTTTCCATGGAATTTTGACTAAACCCAAAGAAACTTAGTGTCCCAGCAGCTGCTGTGGCACCACAGGGTTGGCACTGGGGTGCTGCTCCTTTCCCTTGTCCCCATCTGAAACCCTGTGTTTGGCCAGCTCCTCCTTGGTCTGGGGTAAAAAATGTCCTCAAAAATATTTGTGTTTGCCTCAAAGATGGGGTCAGAACCCAGGCCTGCCCCTCATGGCTGCTCTGTGCTCCTCTAACCCCACAAACCCAGACCTGTACCTCAAGGCCACCCTGAGCTCTCTAACCCCACAGAACCCCACAACCTGTCCCTCATGGCTGCTCTGTGCTCTCTCATGCCCACAACCCAAACCTGTCCCTCATGGCTGCCCTGTGCTCTCTCACCCCACAAACCCCACAAACCTGCCCCTCATGGCTGCTCTGTGCTCTCTCACCCCACAAACCCAAACCTGCCCCTCATGGCTGCTCTGTGCTCTCTAACCCCACAAACCCAGGCCTGCCCCTCATGGCTGCTCTGTGCTCTCACCCCACAAACCCAAACCTGCCCCTCATGGCTGCTCTGTGCTCTCACCCCACAAACCCAAGGCCTGTCCCTCATGGCTGCTCTGTGCTCTCACCCCACAAACCTCAGCTGTCCCTCATGGCTGCTCTGTGCTCTCTCACCCCACAAACCCAAACCTGTCCCTCATGGCTGCTCTGTGCTCTCTCACCCCACAAACCTGTCCCTCATGGCTGCTCTGTGCTCTCTCACCCCACAAACACAAACCTTTCCCTCATGGCTGCTCTGTGCTCTCAAACCCCACAAACCCCACAAACCTGTCCCTCATGGCTGCTCTGTGCTCTCAAACCCCACAAACCTGTCCCTCATGGCCGCTCTGTGCTCTCTCATGACACAAACCTGCCCCTCATGGCTACTCTGTGCTCTCTAACCCCACAAACACAAACCTGTCCCTCATGGCCGCTCTGTGCTCTCTCCCCACAGCAAGAAGGCCGGGGAGGATCCAGCAGCGCTGGCCCCGCTCTTCGGGCCCCCGCTGGAGTCGGCCTTTGAGGAGGCCAAGCTGGAGGGTGAGTTTGGGGCATGGAGGGGGAATTTGGGGCTGGGGTGAGGGCATTTGGGACATGACAACTGAGTTTGGGGCCATGGTGGGTGAGTTTGGGGACCTGGTGACTTTGGGGCTGGTACAGGTGAGTTTGGGGCCATGGTGGATAAGTTTGGGGCATGGCAAGTGAGTGTGGGAGACGTGGTGATTGAGTTTGGGGACTTGGTGAGTTTGGGGCTGGGGTGAGGGAGTTTGGGGACCTGGTGAGCTTCGGCCCAGGGCAGGTGAATTTGGTGACAGGGCAAGGGATTTTGTGCCCATGGGTGAGTTTGGGGCACGGCAAGTGGGTTTGGGGACTTGGCGATTGAGTTTGGGGACAGAGTGAGTTTGGGGCTGGGGCAAGGGAGTTTAGGCTGTGGTGGGTGAATTTGGGGACCTGTGAGTGAATTTAGTAACAGGGCGATTTTGAGGCCTTGGTGAGTGGCTTTGGGGCCATGGTGGGTGAGTTCGGGGACATGGTGAGTGACTTTGGGCCACGGTGGCATCTCCTGTCAGGGATCTGGGAAGGTTCTCCAGCCCTGGCAGGAGTGGAGTCCCCATTCCTGGAGGGATTTCAGAGCTGTGTGGATGTGGCCCTTGGGGACAAGGTCAGGGGTGGAACTGGCAGTTCCATGGGCTCCGAGGGCTTTTCCAAGCTGGACAATTCCCAGATTCCCAGGTTCCCAGCCCTCCTGCTGGAGGAAGGAGCCCAGGCAGGGGTTGAAGGACAGGTGACCATGTCCAGGGTTAATTCGGGCTGGGTGGAAACAGCAAGTGCTTAAGTCAATAAGTTAATTATGAGGTCTGGGAGAGATCCTGACAGGGAACAGCTCAAGAACATCAAACCTCAGCATTTTCCAGCCAAACCTTCACCCTGGAGCAGGGGGGTTTAACTCTACCCAGGATTCTGGAGGCAGCTGTTGGACAAGCCTTGCACCCCTCCATGCCTAGGAAATGCCATCTCAAAAATGTCATTTTTCCCTCCTTTAACACAGAGACACTTTGCTTCCATCCAAATCTGGTTTTTCCCAGCTTTCCCAAAGCACAGGAACCTTGCAAGACTTGTTTTCCCCAAAACCAACCCAATCCATGCCCTGGAGCGGGTTCTTCCCAGAGATCTCCTCCTCCTCCTCCTGGAGGGCCACTGCCCTCGTTATGTCCCGTCATTAACGCCTCCAGTTAATTCTTTTAATCAAAGCAACGTTTCAAAGCAGTTCTCAGCACAAAAACTCTAAGAAATCTAAATTATATACAAAAATATCTTCTTTTTTCCCCCCCTTTATTCTCTGGGATTACAATTATCTTTTAATTTTGCTACCTGATGGGTTTTTTTGTTTGCATATCCTAAAATTCCAGACCACTTTGGCCATCAATACAATGTTTTCCTTCCCATAATAAGCCTCCAAATCCATCCCTGGCATTGTTTTGTTTGTCAAGCAGCATAAGTGTCAAACTAATTGCACGTCCTGCTTCAAAATCAGACAGGATTTTAATTATCCACCGTTACAGAACCCCCTGTCCTTAATTAATGAGGTTTCTGTCACTGTCTGGGCCCTCTTTTCCCAGAGCCTCAGTGTCTCATCCATGTGTTTGGGTGATGGGAAGAAAATATTTGGGTTTTTCATTGCTTTCAAATGTTTACTTTTGATTTTTCAGCTGCTCTGGACCAGCCTGAGATATGGGGGTCAGTCCAGCCCATCAACACAAACGTAGAGTCCCCAAAACTTCCAAGACCTTTCCCAACTGGAAGTAAGTGACCATGGAAATAAATTAATATATCCAGAAATCAGGTCAAAGATTTGAGCTGTCCTCATCCAGGCTGTGCAGTTCCGTGATATTTTAAATTAAAGGAGATTTTTTTCCCTTTGTTTGGCTCGGGTGACAGCACTGTGGGGTGGAGGAGGGAGTGGGATTGATAAGGGCTGCAGGGATGGGGTGGATCCTGATCCTGCACGTTCATGCCGAGGTTACTTGGCTGGAAAAGTGGGAAGCACCGGTTTTTCCAGGATAACATCAGGGAGAGCAGCTCAGCCCCAATCCCGGATTTTTATTGCAGCTTTCCCTCTGCCCGGGGCAGCTGCGGAGCCGTTTCCTCTGCAGAAATGCCCCTGTAAAGCACAGCTGGTTAATTAGCCGCTGTTAATTAGCCCCAGGGTTGCCGATCCCGGATCCACATCCTGGATCCACGTGGGATGGGCACGGCAGAAAGGCGGAGGCAGCTCCGTGCCTCGGAGGATCCAGGTTTAATTAAAATGCTAATTTAGGGGGTTGAAACAGCAGATGTAAAAAAAGGGGGAAAATTCCATCAAACCCGACAGAAATGGCTTCCCACTGCCAGAGGGCAGGGAGGGGTGGGTATTGGGAAGGAATTAATGGGATGTTGGGAAGAATTCCTCTTTGTGGGAATGGAGAGGGATGGGATGAATTCCCAGAGCAGCTGTGGCTGCCCCTGGATCCCTGGCAGTGTCCAAGGCCGGGCTGGACATTGGAGCTGGGAGTTCATCCCTGCCTTGTCCCCTTTTTCCCAGCGATCCCGTTGACATCCCAGGGGCTGTCCCTGTTTTCTCTCTGCTGAACTCTCTCCCCTCTCTGTGCTCTCTTTCAGCCCCTCCGCCGCTCCCCCCGAAGAACATCCCGGCCACGCCGCCGCGCACCGGCTCCCCCCTGCCCCCGGCCATCGGTAACGGCTCCGGCTCCGGGGGACACCGGGGACACGGGGACAGCCCCGGCTCGGGGGTGGGACAGGGACAGCCCCAGCCCTGTGGTGGCACTGGGGGTGACACATCCCATCCCCAGCTCTGGGGGGACAGGTCCCTGTCCCCGTGGCTGCATTTTGGGCATGGATTTGATCCCTGTGCATCCTCTGCCCTTGGAGTTCAGAGAATCCCAGACTGGGCTGGGCTGGGAGGAATTTCTGTCCTGTCCCAGGCCGCTGCCAGCCCCGGTGTCCAGCCTGGCCCTGGGCACTGCCAGGGATCCAGGGCCAGCCCCAGCCCTGAGGTGTCTCAGTGGATGCTGCAGTAGAAGCAGCACAAAGATGGTTTTGCCTCCCAAGTCGGTCTCACCCTGGTGAAATTAATGTTCTTTACACCATCCCTGCCTTTGGGAATGCAGTGCAGGATTAGCCTCAATATCCTGCTGAAAACCAGGATATATTCCCAATTCCAGAGCCCTGCACAGCCTGTGCTGAGGAAACCAGAGCTGTGCAGGGTCTGCCTGTGGCAGGAGCTGCTCCTGCCTTCCCTGCCTCCAAATCCCTGCTGAGAGGTGGGAAAAGCCCCCCTGACCCTGCAGCCCGGGAAATGGTGCTGGGAATGAAGGACAGGGAAGGGAAATGGTGCTGGGAATGAGGGGCAGCCCGAGGGCAGGGATGGAAAGGTGTTGGATGCAGCCAGAGGACATCAGGAGCTGCTTCCAGGCATATAATTCATGGTGCTGGCTGGTGGGAAAGCAGGGTCTGAGCAGGGCAGGCTGGTGGGGCCAGCCAGAGCCCCTCGGGGGGAAAACCCTGTGCCACGAGGAGCCCCTGCTCTGTCCATCCCCATCTCATCTGTGCTCTCAAATCCCGATTTTCCAGGCTGGCAGGGTGTCCATGTCCATCCATCCATCCATTCCCAGCAGCAAATGCCTGATCATTTGCTGGGCTGTGCCTTGTGTATTTGTGAAGCAAATGGCTGAGGTCTGGTTTTGTCTGGTTCAGCAAATCCCTATTTTATCCCCCCCACCCTAAATGTGGATCCCCAAAACAGAGGAGCAGGGATGGGGTGATGCTGCCATGAAGATCCCAGAGGGCATTTAGTGTCAGCCTGTCCCTTCCCTGGATGTGAAATGCTTGGCTGGTGGATCTGTGGTGGTTCTGGAGTCAGGTGGGAGTGTTGCTGTGTGGTGGCTCAGTGAGCAGAGCCCTGAAATCCCCATCTGTGTGTGCCCTAAAATCCCGATCTGTGCCCTAAAATCCTGATCTGTGCCCTAAAATCTTGATCTGTTCCTGCTTGTGGCTGGATGCATTCCTTGTGGCTGGAATACACTCCCCGTGTGCATCCTGTGCTGCATGCCCAGACTCCAGCAGTGTCCAACCAGCATGTCTGAATATATGTATTTATACCTGAGTGTTTATAAATATATATATATATGGAGAGAGTGGGGCGTGCCAGAGTGCTGAGTGCACACCTTTGGTACCTGCTGATAAACCAGAGTTGCTGATAAGGACGGGATGTGGTTTAGAGGACACAGAAGGCTGTGAATTTGGGATTCTTGGCTGTGAATTTGGGAATCTTGGCTGTGAGTGCTGGCTCGTGGTGGTGCATGCTCCCTCCTCCAGCCTTTGGATCCCGCGGGATTCATTCCATGTCGCACCTGGCTGTGCTGGAAACGTTCTTGCCCATGAATTATATAAATACAGATGAGAAAAGGTGATTTTAGAGCCTCTCCCGTAGAAGTAGAGCCCGTAGAGAGTAGCGCAGCCCTCGCTTAACGCCCGGTGTAAAATAAACCTCCTCTGACCGCAGGAGGGGACCAGGCAGCAGCAGCAGAGCCCAAACGGGACAAACTCCCGTCCATCAATGACTTGGACAGCATTTTTGGCCCCGTGCCGTCCCCCAAATCTGCTGCTGCCACCGCGGAAGACAAGTGGGTCAATTTTTCCGATCAATCCCCGGAGAACGCGCCTCCGGAGCTGTCGCCCCGGGACAAGGCGGGGTCCCCGGCGGGCAGCCCGGCCAGCGCCCCGGCCGAGCCTCCCCGCCCGCTGCCCTCGCCGCTGCAGCTGGAAGACGCTCCCAAGAAGCTCCCCGAGCAGCCCCACGTTAAGGACGATTCGGCCGAGCCCGTCGCCTCTCCCAAAGATTTTGGGCCGGGCCAGAGAGGGACCCCGCCGCCCCCTCCGCCGCCCACGTACCGCGCCGTGGTGTCGTCGCCCGGACCGGGCGCCAGCACGGGAAGCGCCAGCGGTACGTGCTGAGCTCGGGTGTGCTGCCGTGTGGCCCCGGTGCCCCTCCCGCCTGGCTGTGTCCCTGCGGCCGTGCCCTGCTGCCCGCCCGTGTCCTGCGCCTCCCGTGTGCTTCCCTCCCTCCCTGTGCGCCTTTCCCGGAGCCTTTCCCGGAGCCCTTCCCGCCCCAAACCGGGCACGGGCTTGGTGGTGTTGTCGTTGTTGTTGTTGTTGTTGCGGTTGTGCTCTCCGTGGGGATGGAATGGTTCAGGTGAACGGTCTGAGCGAGCCTCAGATCAGGGCTGGGGTGTTTTGTTTTTACCACGTCCTCTCACCCCGGTAATTCCCGGTGGGAATGGTGCTCGGCTCTTCCTGGCTCTGGGTGTGGATGGGAGATGTGTTCCGGGGTGAACCTCTCCCCCGGGAGAAGCTGCTGGCTCTGCCTGCTTTCACCTGATTAATTATAGATGTTCATTAAGGCAAACGAGCCGGGGAGGCTCGGCTTACTGGCACTCCTTGCCTGAGGAGCTGCAGCCTGAGCCCAGCTCAGCCCTGTGCTCCCATCCTGCCTCCACCAAAGGTGATTTTGGGGGCAATCAGAGCCTTGAGGAACCTGCACTGGTGGTGGGGTGGGTGTGCAGCCCCCCAGCTCCGTGTCTGACCCCTGCCACCCTCCTGGTGGGAGCTCGGGGTTTGTGTCACTGCCCGTGGGATTTGTCACGGCCAGGAGGGTGCCCTGAGTGTGGCTGGCGCTGCAGATGTGGCTTTGCTTCAGTGCTGGTGGCTTTTCTGTGCTGGCTCGGGGGGGTGGGCAGAGGGTCCCTGTGGGGGCTGCGGGGTCCAGCAGGAGCTGGAACTTCTCCAGGAGCTTCCAGGAGCAGGAGACAGCAGGATCCATCCCGCACTGCTGTCCTGCCTGCTCCCAGCTGAGCACAGGATGGAGGCGTGCCAGGGCTCCTCTCAGATGGAGGAGCCTGGCCCAGAAGATCCACAGCCCTGCTCCAGGAATTGCCTCCTGTCTCAGCAGCTGGGCAGCAATGGGAAATGAAAAATCCACACAAAAATGGTGCAAATCCTCCAAAGGCTGCAGCAGAGTGTGCAGCACGGCTCCAGCACCTGTGCCACCCTCTCTCGCCTTTCCAAGGCTGGTTTTGGGGTGCTGTGGAGCAGAGCCAGGCCAGGATCTGCCCTCAGAGCCCTGGGTGTCACCAAGGCTCTGTGCAGGGTCACGGTGGAAGGGACCTCAAAGCTCCCCTTGTTCCAACCCCTTCCACCACCCCATGCTCTCCAAGGCCAGCATTCACACACATTTCTGATTCCATGCGGGTTTCCACATGCTGTCAGTTTCTGCAGTAGGAAATGTCCATTCCCTCGATGGAAGCCACCATCTGGCTGGGATTTGGCTACCTGGTGGCCACAGAACCCTCCACACTCAGTCCTGCAAGGTTATTTTCCCTCAATATTTTCTATTTTCTCTGGCTTTTCTTGGGATAAGGAAGGAAAAGTTCAAACTTTGGTTCCCAAATTAGGCTTTGAAATAAAAGTGGCTTGAATCTTGGAGTTGTGCAGAGGAATGACTGGAATTTATTCCCTTTAAGCCAGGCCCTCTCTTGTCTGAGCCTGCTCTCCTTCACCTCTTCTTGTTTCTATAAATCCAGCTTTGATCTTTCTTTGCTAAATCTGAGCTATCACCCAAAGAACTCAGGAAATTATTCTCTTGTAAGTGGGGAAATTATTAAGTTATCTCAGTCTGAGCCATGGAGCTGCTGAGCTCCACAGAAGCTGGTGACAAACACTGGCTCAGCTGTCCTGGCACTGAGCTCTGAGCTCCCTCCCATTCCTGCTGCCCTTCATGTCCTGGTGCCCCCTCTGCCTGCTCTGCCCAGCTCCAGGTCTTGCTGGGCTTCTCCTGGAAGGAATTCCTGTGTGTGGAGCCAAGCAGGCTCCTGGATCTCCCGTGAGGCACCAGTTGGAATTCCCATTTGGTCACAGGAATCCCCCTCTGCAGCAGGGTCTGTGAGCCCTGAGCTCAGCTCCCTGCTTTGGGAGTCTCTTCCAGCGGGTTGGGAGCTGCTTGTGCTCCCAGCAAATCCCAGAACCTTCCTCTTCCACCCTTCCCCTCCTTTGCTGGGCCAAGCTTTGCCCTGTGATGAGGATCTGTTGTATTTGTGGGGTGCCCCGTGGCAGGGAGGAATGATGAATATGACTCCACGTTCTTAGAAGGCTAAATTATTATTTTATCCTTATAAATATTATATATTTATATAATATAGTTATATTATATATTATATTACAGAATATTATATTACAGAATATTATATTACAGAATATTATATTACAGAATATTATATTACAGAATACTATACTATATTATATTACAGAATACTATATTATATTATATTACAGAATACTATACTAAGGAATACAGAGAGGATACTTACAGAAGGTTAAAAAGATAAGATGAAAACTCGTGACTGTCTCCAGAGTCTTGGTACTGATTGGCCAACAAGTCAAAACAATTGACATGAAACCAATGAAACAATCTCCAAACACATTCCACATGTGAGCACAACACAGGAGAAGCAAATGACATAAGAATTTGTTTTCCTTTTTCTCTGAGGCTTCTCAGCTTCCCAGGAGAAATGCTGGGCGAAGGGATTTTCCAGAAAATATGACTGTGACAAGGATCCCTACCTCCCGGTTGTGCCAGCCCTGGAGCAGTGTTCCATCCACCATCCCATCCCTCCTGCCCGTATTTTTGGGAAAGCTCTCTGATGTCAGTTTTGCAGAGGGACCCGGGCACTGGGCAGCCGCTGCCAGGATCCCATGGGCATCATCCCTCCTGGAATGTTCCGTGCACAGCAGCCGGGCTGTGCCCCCATCAGGGGCAGCTCCTGGGCTGGGCAGAGCCCGCGGGCACTCACGGCTCCCGTTGTTTGTTCCTTGCAGGTTCCTCGTCCCCAGCCCGGCCCGGCACGCCGCTGGCCCCGTGTGGCACTCCCCCGCCGCCGCCGCCCCGGCCCCCGTCCCGGCCCAAGCTGCCCCCGGGCAAGCCCCCCGTCAGCGACGTGGTACGTGGGCAGGGCTGGGGGCACGGCAGGGCACTGCCAGGGGCGGTGGGCGGCGTTCCAGTCGGGAATGGGGCAGCAGAGCCGCGGGCACCGGGGTGGGATGGGCTCCTCTGGGATTTGGGAATCCCCGTGGGAAGGGCTGTGCCACCTCTGCTCTGCCAGCCTGGTGATGCCAACCATGGTGCTCAGCCAGGGCAAGGGCGGGGAGTGGGCTGGGGTGGGAATGTGCCCCGGGAAGGCTCTGGGGGCAGAGCAGGGCAGTTCCAGCATCCCCAGGAGCAGTGCCAGCTCAGGGCAAGGGCTGGGGTGGGAATGTGCCCCGGGAAGGCTCTGGGGGCAGAGCAGAGCAGTTCCAGCATCCCCAGGAGCAGTGCCAGCTCAGGGCAAGGGCTGGGGTGGGCTTAGGTGGGAATGTGCCCCGGGAAGGCTCTGGGGGCAAAGCAGAGCAGTTCCAGCCTCCCCAGGAAGGTGCCAGTCAGGGCAAGGGGTCTGGGGTGGGAATGTGCCCCGGGAAGGGCCTGGGGGCAAGCAGGCAGTTCCAGCCTCCCCTGGAGCAGTGCCAGCTCAGGGCAAGGGCTGGGGTGGGCGATGGGAATGTGCCCTGGGAAGGTCTGGGGGCAGAGCAGGCAGTTCCAGCCTCCCCAGGAAGCAGTCGCTGCTCAGGGCAAGGGCTGGGGTGGGAATGTGCCCCGGGAAGGCTCTGGGGGCAGAGCAGGGCAGTTCCAGCATCCCCAGGAAGAATGCTCATTCAGGGCAAGGGCTGGGGTGGGAATGTGCCCCGGGAAGGGCCTGGGGGCAGAGCAGGGCAGTTCCAGCCTCCCCAGGAGCAGTGCCAGCTCAGGGCAGGGGCTGGGGTGGGAATGTGCCCCGGGAAGGCTCTGGGGGCAGAGCAGGGCAGTTCCAGCCTCCCCAGGAGCAGTGCCAGCTCAGGGCTGTCCTGTGTGCCACCCCAGGCTGCTCCAGGTAAGGCATGAGGGCTTTGGGGTGATGCTGAGGGTACAAAATGACCACCAAAGGATCCCTGAGGGCCTGGGGAGCTGGCACCTGGTGGGCACTGCTCCCTGCCCAGTGCCCAGCCCATTCCATCCATCCCACAGCCCCTGGAGCTCCCAGCCTCGGTGTGGATGGGTGGAATCTCCACACCCATCCCCACAGTGTTGGGGATAATCTATTTTCCCAGCTCCAAGCAAAAATGCCATTGGTACTAAAACAACTAAAGTAATTCCAATTTTCCCTCTGGGGCACCGGCAGAGCAGTCAGGAGGGTCCAGGTGAAATTTTATTTGTTTGATGCAAATGTTTTTGTTTAGATTTTATTTAACTTTGTGTTGTTTTATGTTTCTCTCCAGTCCAGGCCTTTTAGCCCTCCCATCCACTCCTCCAGCCCTCCTCCGATAGCACCTTTAGCCCGTGCTGAAAGTACTTCTTCCATTTCTTCCACCAATTCCCTGAGTGCAGCCACCACTCCCACCGTTGGTAAACACACGCAGCACTGCTGTTCTTTCACCTTTCCTAATCCTCCAGTAACTCCTGAGGCCTCTTCATTCCCTAGGTCACTCTTTGGGGTTGGATTCTTAGTTTCCATCAGGGTTTGAAATGCTAAAAGGGATTTGAGGGGGGTGATGGATCAGGAGGGTGATGCTGCGAGGGAAGTTTTTCCAAATGTTGTGGGAAATGGATGTTTGGTGAAAGTCAAGGGAATTGTAACAGAAAATGTGGTTCTGGGCTGTAATTTGGGGCAAAATAAGCTTTTTTTGCAGGGGAGGCTTGTGCCTGGAGGAGAGTGGGGCTGGAAGCCAGACCTTGGGATCCAGGGATATTAAATCTCTTGGAACGTCTTTAATTCAAACTTGCCCTTAAAGCAGTAACAGAAAAAGGGTCTTGGAAAAGAAGGTGGCTTTTCCCAGCCACTTGCCATGTCCGAGGGCAGAACCAAACGCTGCAGTTTTCCTGGGAAAAGTGGGGTTTGCCAAACCCCGGGGCTGAGATGAGGGATGGGAACCGAGTCTGGCTGGCAGCTCCCAGCTCCAGGCGCTGGGTCCCCCCACGCCTCCCCCTCCATCCCCTCTGTCCCCTCCTGTCCCCTCTGTCCCTGCTGCCGGCGCTCCTCCTCCTCTTCCTCCTCCATCCCTGGCTGCCAGCCCCTGCCCCTCGCTTCCTGCGGCTCCATCTCCTCCAGGATCACCTCCCTCCCTTGTCTTTTCTCCCCAACCCTCTGGAAAAGCCGGCCTGGCGGGAGTTCCCGTGCGCCCGGCCCTTTGTCACCGCTGTCCCCGCGGGGAGCGGTGGCACTGCTGTCACCACCCCCCCGTGACGGCGCTGTCCCCGCCGTGCCGCTGGCACCGAGCCCTCCCCGTGGCTTTGCTGGAGTCTCGACTGCGTCTCCGTCCTGTGTCACCTCACTCTCGGGTGTTGTAGGTGCCTGTTCCGGCTGTTGGTCACTGTCACAGCGCCTGGCTGGAACAAATGTCACCAGGACAGCGAGCCCTGAGCGTCCCCTGTGCCTGTGGCAGTGCCTGGGGGCACGGTGGCCACAGGGACACGGCGTTAGGGGAGGGGACAGCCAGGCTGAGCACAGGGACAGTCCCAGGGGCTGCGGGAGGCTGGGAAGGGCAATGGGAGTGAGCTGAGCTCTGCCACCCCAGCTCCCTCAGGCTCTCCATTTAGATTTCTTATTTTCTCTGATATTTTTGGGATCAAAAGCTGCTGTTTGATGATTTAGTGACCTCCCCGTGCTGAGCAGAGGGGATGAGGTTGCTGGGCTGGGGGAGAAGTTGGGGTCCCACACTCTCTATGGAGATTTCCTTGGAGCAGAGCCAAAATCGGGGCTCTGGGGTCACCCCTGGCCAGGGAACTCCAAAGGGGGCAGTCAGGAGGGGCACCCCAGATTTTGTAGGTGTTGCACTTCCAGCTCCATGCAGAGATTATACCGAGTGGGAAGGGACCCACAGGGATCATTGATCCAACTCCTGCCCTGCACAGACACCCGACAATCCCACCCTGGGCATCCCTGGCAGTGCTGTCCAAACACCCATTCCCTGGGGATCTGGGCAGTGCCAGCACCCTCTGGATGAGGAACCTTTTCTGCGGGCATCCAGCCTAAACCTTGGGAAAAGCTGGATGGGGACAGACAGAGACAGACAGGGTTTGGGGTGTGCATTGGGAAAGTGTCTCCTTGTCCCCACCGAGGCCAGGGCGGGCGCTGGTGCTGGGTGAGCATCCAGGGAAACCCACAGCAGAGGAGGGACACATTCCAGTTCCCATGAGAGGAAAAGCTGGGCTGGGAGGTGTGCAGGGATGGGCAGGTCTGGGATCAGGGACCGCTGCAGGTCCCGGGGGGCTGGGACACCTGGAGCCTGGCTCCAGCGCATTCCCCATCTCCCGTGCCCTGTGGCAAAGTCCCACGGAGCTTGTCCGGGAGCAGGGGCAGGGCTGCTCCATCCCCGTGTCCTCCGTGCTGTTCTGGTGTGCTTTCCTCGTTGGCTGCATGTCAGTCTGGACAATTCCTGGCACAGCAAGGAGCTCTGTGGTTCCCGTGTCGGTGCCCCTCCGTCATCTCTGTCTCTGCGTTGGTACAAGTGCGCTGCTTGGTTTCACTTGGGATCCGTGTTTTCATTCTTTTTGTGCTCTTTCTTTTCCTTTCTTTTCTTTTCTTTCTTTCTTTGTTTCCTTTGCGTTTCTTCTGCTTGTGTTATCAGAGGATGATGCTTTTATTGACAAACTGCCCGCGTTTGAGGGGCGCAGTGAAACGCCGGCAGGTACTGTACTAGCAGGGAATTGCCGAGAATTCCGCCCTCGGAGCGGCACCCACCGCTCGCAGCACCTTGCATGACAGTTTCTCAGTGACTCAAAGGACTCGGAGGTGGAAGGTTGGCACCTCCCGAATTCCAAAAGGTTCATTTAGCAGCTCCAAAAGCTGTTCGCCCCACGCCCCCCTCCGGCCCTCACATCCCGAGTTATGGCAGCGTGGTGGAGCGCAGGGAGCTGGCTGTGATGGGAAGGGAAGGCTCCAGCTAGGATCCGCTGCTCTGTGTGCGTGTGTCCGGTTCTCTGCAAGTGTCGTGTCCTGAGGTGCGAGAGCAAACAGCCACGTGTCACTGTCCCTGAGTGTCACTGCGGGGCGGCGTGCGGAGCAGCATCCGCCGGGAATGCTGAGCAGCGCCGGCCCCGCTCCGCGCAGGCGGAACCCGGAGCGCATGAGCCGACAAACCTCTTCTACCGCGGCCAAAAAAAAAAGCGAGAGCACCCCTGCGAACCGCTCGCCCGGCGGGCAGAACGACTCCTCCATCTGGGCTTCCATAGCTTTGCTTCCCGCTTTCTGTCCCCCAGCCGGCGGCCGCTGTCACGCCCCTGTCCCTGCACGTGTGACCGCCCTGCAGCGCCTCGCCCCCTCCCCGTAGCGACATTAATGACCTGCTCTGTGACTCACACTGTGTCCTTCTCTCTCCCTCTCCTTAACCTTTCCCATCCCGCTTCAACTCCTGGCCATACAGAGAATGAACAGCCTTCCCTCGTTTGGTTTGACAGAGGAAAGTTTTATTTGACTTTCGAAGGTAAGTAGTGCAAATCACAGCCGGTAACCTCTCGCTCCCCTCGCTCTCTCGCTCCCGGGGTTCCCTTCCAAGGCTCCATCCAATCCAGCTTTCCGGGCTCCATCCAACCCAGCTGCCCGTGCGGAATGCTATGGCTACTTAGATGACATCGCCAGTCCGACCGGAATCGGTTTGATTTGATTTGGTTTGTGCCATTTGTCCCGCTGATCTCTTTTTATTTTTTGCCTCGTTGATTTCATTTTCAAAAAAAAAAAAAAAATCCGGCCCAAGCAAGCCAAAAAGCCCAAAGAAACATTGCGAATATTCCTAGACGGAGGTGAAAACCAGGGAGCGGAGCCGCTTGCGCTGCCGAGAAAGCCGACCCTGCCAGGCTCCCGGAGCTGCTGCGGGCAATTCCAGCCCCGAGGAGCCGCTGCCCCCTGCGCTCCTCCGGGCAATTCCAGCCCCAAGGAGCCGCTGCCCCCTGCGCTCCTCCGGGCAATTCCAGCCCCAGGAGCCGCGTCCGCTGCCCCTGCGCTCCTCCGGGCAATTCCAGCCCCGAGGAGCCGCTGCCCCCTGCGCTCCTCCGGGCAATTCCAGCCCCAGGAGCCGCTGCCCCCTGCGCTCCTCCGGGCAATTCCAGCCCCGAGGAGCCGCTGCCCCCTGCGCTCCTCCGGGCAATTCCAGCCCCAGGAGCCGCGTCCGCTGCCCCCTGCGCTCCTCCGGGCAATTCCACCCCCAGGAGCCGCTGCCCCCTGCGCTCCTCCGGGCAATTCCAGCCCCGAGGAGCCGCTGCCCCCTGCGCTCCTCCGGGCAATTCCAGCCCCGAGGAGCCGCTGCCCCCTGCGCTCCTCCGGGCAATTCCAGCCCCAGGAGCCGCGTCCGCTGCCCCCTGCGCTCCTCCGGGCAATTCCAGCCCCAGGAGCCGCTGCCCCCTGCGCTCCTCCGGGCAATTCCAGCCCCAGGAGCCGCGTCCGCTGCCCCCTGCGCTGCTCCCGTCCCGCTGTGGGCACGAAGGGCTCCGGGATGCGTTGGCACTGCCAGCACCGCCCGAGCCGGGCCAGGCTGTGCTGCTGGGGCGCTCGGCTGCAGCTGCTGGAGGTTTGGGGTCCCTCGTGGATGAGGAGCGCTGGGGAGGGGAAAACCTCCCGATGGTTTGGGGCCGATGGCACCTTCTCCGAGCTGTGTCACATCCCAGAGAGGACAATCCCCCAGGCTTTGGGGGCAGCCTCATCCTGCAGGCACGGAGCCAACATTTCCTTTTAACAGCAGAAGGAGAGGCAGGGGTTTGCCTGCAGCGGGGAGGGATTCCTGCAAATCCCAGGGAAGCACCTGGGAGCTGCCGTGGTGCCTGCAAAGGAGGGGCCTGGGGTGGCACTGCCTGGCTGGGGAGCTCAGGAATGGCCCAGGATGGCAGGGCCTGGCTGCGGATGGAAGGGATGGCCCAGGATGGCAAGCTGCTGGGGAGCTCAGATGGCCAGGATGGCAGGCCTGGCTGGGATAAGTGGCCCAGGATGGCAGTGCCTGGCTGGGATGGAGGATGGCCCAGGATGGCAGGGCCTGGCTGTGGATGGAAGGGATGGCCCAGGATGGCAGGGCCTGGCTGTGGATGGAAGGGATGGCCCAGGATGGCAGGGCCTGGCTGTGGATGGAAGGGATGGCCCAGGATGGCAGGGCCTGGCTGTGGATGGAAGGGATGGCCCAGGATGGCAGGGCCTGGCTGGGGAGCTCAGCAGTGGCCCAGGATGGCAGTGCCTGGCTGTGGATGGAAGGGATGGCCCAGGATGGCAGGCCTGGCTGGGAGCTCAGGACTGGCCCAGGTGGCAGTGCCTGGCTGTGGATGGAAGGGATGGCCCAGGATGGCACGCCTGGCTGTGGATGGAAGGGATGGCCCAGGATGGCACAGCCTGGCTGTGGATGGAAGGGATGGCCCAGGGTGGCAGTGCCTGGCTGTGGATGGAAGGAGTGGCCCAGGATGGCAATGCCTGAGTGGGGAATGGCTCAGGACTGGCCCAGGATGGCAGTGCCTGGCTGTGGATGGAAGGGATGGCCCAGGATGGCAGGGCCTGGCTGTGGATGGAAGGGATGGCCCAGGATGGCACGGCCTGGCTGTGGATGAAGGATGGCCCAGGATGGCAGGGCCTGGCTAGAGATGGAACGGGATGGGCCCAGGATGGCAGGCCTGGCTAGAGATGGAAGGGATGGCCCAGGATGGCAGGGGCCTGGCTGTGGATGAAGGGATGCCCAGGATGGCATGCCTGGTGGGGAATGGCCAGGATGGCAGAGCCTGGCTAGAGATGGAAGGGATGGCCCAGGATGGCAGGGCCTGGCTGGGAGATCAGGACTGGCCCAGGATGGCAGGGCCTGGCTGTGGATGGAAGGGATGGCCCAGGGTGGCAGTGCCTGGCTGTGGATGGAAGGGATGGCCCAGGATGGCAGGGCCTGGCTGTGGATGGAAGGGATGGCCCAGGATGGCACGGCCTGGCTGTGGATGGAAGGGATGGCCCAGGATGGCAGTGCCTGGCATGGACTCCTTGGGCTCATGGAGCAAACCCATCCTGGTGACAGTGATGGCTGAGCAGCAGCAGAAGGCAGGGATCGAGTGGTGACCAGGGGTTTAGGTTCTTCCTTTCCTTCTTTTTCCAAGGTCCCCACTCTGACAATTCCTGCTTTGATGTCCGTACTCTGATGGCATCTCCCTGTTTAGACCCAGGAGGGCTCACGCAGGAGCTGCTTCCTCCTGGTGCTCGGGGCAGTTTTGGTGTCTCCAGCCAAAATCCCTGTTTGCATTTCCTTTCTCAGGGGCTTGTTGGGAGCACTGGGAAGAGCTGAGGACAGCAGGGACAGCGTTATCCCTCAGCAGGAACATTCCAGCTCCACATTCCCCTTGCTTCCTCCCCACCAGCACTGCACACCTGGGGATCTTCCTGTGCCTTGGAATCTTAACCCTGTACTGGAATTCTTGGGCTTGGTTCTGGTGGTCTGGAGCTGGGGTGGGATTATTCTGGGAATGCAGGAGTGTGGCACTGCCCCAGGATCATCCCACAGCCCAGCAAGGAGCTGTCTCACTTCCTCATGCTGGATTTCCTCATTGAGCTCTAAATGTTTAAACCCGACTTGAAAAGAAAAAAATACAACCTTCATGTGCAGGGAAGTGAGAGGAGATCTGCTGAGTTTGGTGTCTGGAACTCAGGGCGTGGAATGCCAGAAGAGAAATTATGGTTTCCTTCTGGATTTGGTTGTTTTGGGTTTTTTGGGTTTTTTTGGTGGCAAGATCCACGTGCTTGATGAAGGTGGGGCAGTTTGTCCCTGTGTGGAAGGAGATGTGGTGATGCTCTCATGTTCTGGGATCACTGGCTACTCCACAGCTGCATTTTCCACCTTTTGTAGGGAAAAATAAGGCAAATTAAGCCGGTCTGCTGCTTATGGTTGGATCCAAAGCTCCATAAAGTGGATTTATTTTTTTCTCTGTTACTATCAGGTCATTTGTGCAACTGAAATGTTTATAAAAATGACTTTTGAAGCAGGAGCTGAAAGGCAGGTTTGGGGTGGAGCTGTGCCAGCACAACTGCATTTGTCTCTCAGGTTTCTGGACAATAATTGCAACGCTTATAATAGTTTATAGTTTTCTTTCTTTAGTGAAAACATGAGTGTAAAAATTAATTTATTCCCTGAAGCCATGAAGAGAAGGATTTACGGATTCATGAGGGAAGAGTGGAGGGAACCAAGAACCCCAATTCCACCCACACAGCCTTCAGCCCATTAGAAATGAGGAGGTTTTGTTGTTGTTGCTGCTCAGATGGACTCACATTCTGCAGCAGCACTGACACAGCCAGAGCACACAGCCTCAAGGGAAATACAGGCTGGATACAGGGAAAAGCTTTTTCCAGCAAGGTGATGAAGTTCTGGAATGGCTGCCCAGGGAGGTGGTGCAGTCCCCATCGCTGGGGGTGTTTAACACAGCCTGGATGTGGCACTGGGGGCCAGGGTTGAGTTGGGGTGTGGGGCTGGGTTGGACTCCATGATCTTGGAGGTCTCTTCCAACCCAGTGATTCTGTGAATTTTGGGATTCTGTGAGTCTGTGGTTCTGGGAATTCTGTGAATTTCCAGGTGGATGCAGTGGGAATGTCCCACTGCCAGGGTATTGGCTGTGTTTGATGCTCTGAGGGGTCGCTGCTGTGGGTGGGCAGCAAGGATTTGCTCCCAGTGGTGTCTTTGGGAAGCATTTTCAGAAAATGTTGTCCTGTGTGTCCCCTCAGTCCTGGAGTTTTGGGGTGTGGTGTCCTGTGGTTTTGGGGACCATGCCCTCATCTGGAACTGTCCGTTCTTCAGTGGGAATTCCAGCAGGGAATCCCTGATGGATATCCTGGGCTGTGGGCTCAGAGCGGGAGGCTCTGGGCTCGTTAGGATAATGAATGTGTGGCTGTGGGTCTGGTGTGTGGGTGAGGCATCCCAGGAACAGCAGGACCCACTCCCTGAGCACCCCCATCCCGGATTGCAGCTGCAACCCCTCATTCCCTGATTCCCCCGGGGGTGGCACCGACAGGGACACGTGTGGCTGCATCAGTGTTTGACACTTTTAGGCTGCATTAGGCACTGCAAGGGAAAATCCCTCATCTGAGCCTCCAGGAAAGAGCACTTAGGATTTATCCATTAACGTGGGTGCCTCAGGGAGGTGTGAGGGCTCCTCCCTGCTGGTGGAAACCATCATTTCTCCCATTAATGTCCTCAAACTCAAAGTGTCATTGAAGTGACAGAAGTGCTTCTCCCAGGGGATGTTGCAAATCCCAATTTCCTGCTCCCAACCCCCTGTTTATTCCCAGAGCAGCAGCAGAGGAGGAAGGGAAGGGACCATTTCTGAGGATAGCCCAAGCAGAAGAGCTCACCATGAACGTGACACGTTTTGCTCAGCTTTGCTTCCCCCTTATCCTCTGCCTGTGGAAGTGCTGCCCTTCCCAGGGCTGGTGTTGGAATTCCTGTGGTTTTGGAGTTCCTGCAGCTTTGGCTGGAGCTGGCAGGTGCTCGTGTGCTCTGAGCAAACTCTGGGATGGATATGTCCCCCTTTCCACCTGCCCGGCAGGATGGTGATGGACTGAGGGGGTCCCTGGATAAGCTGCCCCTCTGGAGTCCTTTGCTGCTCCTTTTTAGCAGATTTGGGGCAAAATAATCCTTGTGCTTCACCCGGTGTACAGGATGTGGTGTTTGAAAAGGTTCCCAAATGGTGCATTGCAGGAAATGGATGAGGCTGAAGGGCAGGAGTGACCTCTCTAGGATTTTTGGGGTGTCTGTGGGATCAACACCCAGACATCTGGGCTGATCTTTGGATACTTTCCGTGGGGCAGAGGTGTGGGCTTGGCTGTACCAACACCTTGGTGGTGGGCACAGGACTTGTGGTCCCACAGAGGGTTTCCAGCACACCTGGAGCTCCTGAGGAGCACTTGCAGTGATGATTTCATCCTCAATTTTCTTTTGGAAACAACAATTCCTGGCCAGCAAAGGGAAACCTGTGTGTGATTGCAGGGCTGAGTTATTTTAGAGCCTGGCAAGTGTCCAAGGATGCACAGCAACACCAAGGCAAGCTTTTCCCCTTTCCCAAATCACGGAATCCTAGAATGGTTTGGTTTGGAAAGAACCTTAAATCTCAGCTCGTTCCAACTTCCACTGTCCCAGGTGGCTCCTGTCCAAGCTGGCCTTGGACACTTCCAGGGATCCAGGGACAGCCACAATTCCTCTGGACAAGCTGTGCCAGTGCCTCTGTTTTTCCAGGTTTCTGATGATTTGCAGATTTCCTGTGGGGCACTGAGGGTTTCGTGGAGCGAGCGGGGTGTGGAGGATGCTCCAGGCATCCACAGGGCAGGAGAGCAGCGCAGAGCAGAGTGTGCTGGGGATGGCAGGAGCCCCCTCAGCTCGGGGGGACATCAGGGGGACACTGCCAGCACCCCGATCCCAGGGTGACACAATGAACCCCCCAGCCCCTCGTTGTGGGCCCCAAAAAGCGACTGCAAAAACTGTCATGCAAAGCCTGCCGTGAGGCAGCCCCGCATGCCGCTCCCGCCTGGCCTCCTCCATCCTTTTCTTTGCTTGCTTTCGGCAGCGGGGCGGGGGCAGAGCCATTTCCCAAACGTTCTAAAGCCTCATCCGAAGCCTGGGGGGTTCTGGTGGTTCTGTGCCCATGGAGTCAGGCTGGGGGCACGGCGTGGTGCCCGCAGGTGCCAAGGGGGCTCTTTGCTCTGTTGCAGGCTCGTCACGGGGCCCCAGCCCCCTGACCATGGGGGCACAGGACACCCTGCCCGTGGCCGCCGCCTTCACCGAAACCGTCAACGCGTACTTCAAAGGGGCTGACCCCAACAAGTAGGTGCCGACCCCCGGGCTGTCCCTGCTGTGGGGGGAATGAGGGGTTTGTCAGGTGCGCGGGGGCGTGAACGGCCCTGGAATCCGGCTATCTGGTGAGGGGCGAAGGCCAGGGCCCCTGCGCATCAGAACCCAGCCCCCCTCGGCGTCTTGGCCTCGGGCTGAGCTGGGGGATAGCTCGGAGCAGCGCGGTGAGAGACGAATTAGGAGGCGACCACTTGCTGGGGGTAAACTGTCGGTTTATTACAGAAGAACCAACAAGGAGGGGAAACACCCAGCAAATGGCCCCGAACAGGGGGCGGGAGAGGGTTTTAAGGGAAAAGGGGGGAAGAAGGCAGGGAAACCCGGCTATCCAATAGAAATACATATTTGGAGGTACGAAACATAACTGATATACTAAAGTAACCAACTGTTATAAATCATAGGAGGGGCTCCGGGGCTACAGCCAACCATACCTCCCAGAGAAAAGAAAATTCTCGAAACCTGGGAGGAGAAAAAGAGTGATTGACTGAGCCCAAGGAGGAAACAACTTTCACTTTATAAGAGAAACCAAGGGAGGAGCAGTTTCATTTCCATAGCAACCTAACTGGCAGGGTAGCAGCAGGAAGTAATACAGAAAATGGGGGGAGCAAACTAACGAATTTATGAACACACCACAGCAGTCAGGGATGAGGAGGGGACTGAGGCCTTCCTCTGGCTCTGGTTCAGGGCATTTTCCACATGCCTTCTGCCCCAGCTGGGCAGCCAGAAACTGATGCCTTGTGCAGGCTGCCCTAGAGCAGAGTCACAGAATAAAGCAGGGATTGACTCCAAGGATCTCCTCCATTGATCCCCCTTGGGCAGCACCAGAGCCCAGCCAGGGCTGCACCCAAGATGAACCAAAATGGCCCCAAAATGCACGAGGGGCACGGGCTCTGTCCCTGGGATCAGTTCTGCTCCATTTGCACCTTGCAGTTCATTGTCCCATCCCAGCTTTAGCCCAGGCAGTCCCACCCTGCTTGTTTTTCTCTCTCCAGCCCACGGGGTTTGTGCTCTGGGCTGAGATTTGGGTCATTTGTCCTTGGTGCCCAGCTGGAGCAGGAATTGTTTTGTCTCCTGCTCTGTGCACAGAGCTCAGCATCCCTGATGTGAGCCCAGCCCCACACACTAAAGCAGCACAGAATGTGAAAATACAAAAGCCAAAACCTGGGGCATCAGGACAGGAGATGCTGTGGCCTGGGGTGTCCAGGGGCAGGACACTGCTGTGGTGCCCCATTTAAAAATGTCCCTGCTGTGGGAAAGGGAGGTGAGGACTTTGTGTGAGGAATCTCAGAGAGCAGCACAGGAAGGGTGGCAGGGGGGCTGCAGCCTTCCCCTCCCGTGCCTGGCCAAAATGGGATGGCATTCAACAGAAATTTGGAGGGGTTTCCCACCTATATTTTAAGACTTCTAATAGATAAAACCCAAGAGGGCAGACCAAAGACAAAATAATTTCACTGAAATACTGAATGATAGCAAAAATAAGAAGCTTCAGAAAGGGTTTATTTAAGACCATCCCTTTCAGCCCTTGTGCTGCTTCTGCTCTCTCTGAGGCCCCCAGGGGCGCAGGTGTGTCGGGTGGGGAGGGGGCACTGTCCCCATGGTGCAGCCCCCCCTCGCTGCTGCATGGTGAGCCCCCTTTGCTCCCCCTGGCTCTGCGCGCCGGGCGCTGCAGGTGCATCGTGAAGATCACGGGGGAGATGGTGCTGTCCTTCCCGGCGGGCATCACCCGACACTTCGCCAACAACCCCGCCCCGGCCGTGCTCACCTTCCGCGTGCTCAACTTCAACCGGCTGGAGCACGTCCTGCCAAACCCCCAGCTGCTCTGCTGGTAAGTGTTCCCCAGCAGCGTCCCGGGGAGGGCGGCATTCCGGGAAAACGGGGAGTTGGCAGAAATACACGGCCTCAAGTGTGTTCCTTGGGAGGTGCACTGATTGTGGGAGTGAAACTCTCAAACACTCAAACACCTGATGAAATCCCAGAATGGTTTGGGTTGATAGATCATCAGGATTATCCTGGTATCAGGATTATGCCATGGGCAGGGACACCTCCCATGTCCCAGGCTGCTCCAAGCCTTGTCCAGCCTGGCCTTGGGCACTGCCAGGGATCCAGGGGCAGCCACAGCAAATCTGGGAATTCCATCCCAGCCCCTCCCCACCCTCCCAGGGAACAATTCCCAATTCCCAATCTCCCATCCATGGCTGCTCTCTGGCACTGGGAGCCATTCCCTGTGTGCTGTCCCTCCATCCCTGTCCCCAGCCCCTCTCAGCTCTCCTGGAGCCCCTGCAGGCCCTGCCAGGGCTCTGAGCTCTCCCTGGATCCTTCTCCTCTCCAGGTGAGCACCCCCAGGTGTCCCAGCCTGGCTCCAGAGGGGCTCCAGCCCTGCAGCAGCTCCAGGGCTTCCTCTGGATCTCTCCAGGTGCTGCTGATGTTGTCCCCAGGGCTGGGGCAGCTCTGCAGGTGGGGCCTCACCTGGGAGGAACAGAGGGACAGAATCACCCCTGGGGGATCAGCCCAGGGCTTGGAGGGCTCTGAATCCCAGTGGAGATGGATCAGGACAAGCCAGAGCTGGGTGGGAGGGAGCCAATGTTCCCCTGGAGGTGGGACTGAGTGCAGACCCTGTGCTGTGTAGAGCAGCCCTGTCCTGCCCAGGCAGGTTATCCAAAGGGTTCCTTCTCCTCTGTGCAGTGACAGCGTGCAGAGTGACTCCAACTCCAAGGAGTTCTGGGTCAACATGCCAAATCTGATGACTCACCTAAAGAAGGTATCGGAACAGAAACCTCAAGCCACCTATTACAATGTGGATATGCTCAAATACCAGGTAGGGGTTTTTTTGTGAGATAAAACCGTGCCAAAAAAAATTTAAAAATAGAAGTGTGCTGATTATGGCTGTAAAAATGGTCAATGTAAAATAAAAAATGGTAAATGTAAAATAAAAAATGGTAATGTAAAAGATGGTGTTTCCCTAGTGCAGAGTGGGGCTAATGTGAGGTGGGGGCTTGTTGTCCCACTGTCCCTTCTGTGTGGCCCTGGGTTGTCTGGCTTTAAGCCCAGTACTGAATTCAGGGGGAATTCAAGGTGTTGCCTCCAAGTGCGATGTCCGCGTCTGTAAAATGGGATTTCTCCCTTCAGCCCTACGGAAACTAAATGTTTTTTCTGTCATTTTGGAAGGTGTCTGCCCAGGGTATTCAGTCTACTCCATTAAACCTTGCAGTGAGCTGGCGGTGTGACCCTGCAAGCACTGACCTGCGCATCGACTACAAATACAATACAGAGGCAATGACCACGCCTGTAGCTCTAAACAACGTCCAGTTCCTCGTCCCCGTCGACGGAGGAGTAACCAAACTGCAAGCTGTGCTTCCTCCTGCTGTCTGGTAGGGATTGCTCCTCCTGTCCCTGCCCAGAACCCCCATCCTGCTGCAGGGGGTCTGTGGGTGGGAGCTGGGGACACGCTGGGGACCCAAACCTGCCCTCCTCTTGTAGGAGGAAATGTTAACCCCACTCTGATTCCCTTTCTCTTGCCATTCCCACAGGAAAACGGTCAGGGATGAAGGGACATGTGCAGGCAGCAGAGCATCAGCCCTTATTTTGTGTTTTGGCTGCTTTACCCAGGGTTTAGAGGGATGCACAGGCAGGCCCTGGCACAGGTGCCCAGAGCAGCTGGGGCTGTCCCTGGATCCCTGGCAGTGCCCAAGGCCAGGCTGGACACTGGGGCTGGAGCACCTGGGACAGTGAAGGTGTCCCTGCCGTGGCACTGGATGAATTTTAAGGTCCCTTCCAACCCAAGCAGTCTGGGATTCTGGGATCCATGGAAGGATGTGTGGCTGTCGCTGCCGTAGGCACTGGCACATTTCCACGTCTCTTGCTCACCTGCAATCCTCATAACAATCATACAAATATTTTGTTTGGAAAATAAAGTCCTTCTAAGACTACAAAGTCCAACCATGACTTGAACTTTCACTTGCTGTGAAACCCAAACCCAAGCTCCCAGAATTGCTGCTCCAGAGAGCAGCACCAGAGTAATTCCCCACACCCCAGCCTTTATCAAAATTCAAATTACTCCTTGGCAATTCCTTGATTCCTACAGAAATGCTCTTCTCCGTGTGTTTGCAGGAATGCTGAACAGCAAAGGATATTGTGGAAGATCCCTGATATCTCTCAGAAGTCAGAAAATGGAGGTAATCCTGCAAATATGCATGTCATTATCTCAGGATCCTTCAGGCAGGCACGGACCCGCTGAGGGTGCCGGCACATGAGCCCAGGGTCTTGCTGGGGACAAAGCCGTTTAATTTTGGAGCTCAAAAAGCAGGGCTAAGTGCCACCAGCGCTGCTTTGCCAGCCACCTTGGCATCCCGAGGGGCACTCACACACCGGGCTGGGATGTGGTGGGGTGCCAAGCCCTGAGCGAGGCTGGGGCCCTGTTGGGAGTGTTGCTGTGTCCCACGGGAGGTTTTCCAGGTGGGAAGCTGCTCCTGGCGCTGGGGTGTGTGAGCAGCCGAATGCTGCTGGGTGGATGAGGGGGTTTGGCTGTGCCCGCCCGGGTGATGCTGCGGCTGGGGTGGCGCTTTGCCCGCGCCGGGATGCTCCGAGTGGGCTCACCGGGGTCTGTCCGGTTCCCATCGCAGGTGTGGGGTCGCTGCTGGCGCGGTTCCAGCTGTCCGAGGGGCCGAGCTCGCCCGCCCCGCTGGCCGTGCAGTTCACCAGCGAGGGCAGCACCCTGTCCAGCTGCGACATCGAGCTGGTGGGCGCCGGCTACCGCTTCTCCCTCATCAAGAAGAGGTTTGCGGCAGGTGAGTGTCCCCCTGGCAGTGCCAGGGTGCTGGGAGCGCTGGTGCTGTGTGTCCGTACACTACAGCTCGGGCAGGGGGACAGACGGACAGACTGCGTGAAATAAATCCTGCTGCCACCCGTCTGGTTTATCTGGGCTGTTCGAGGGGCCTGGAAAGGCCCGAGGTGGCCTTGGGGCAGCCCGCGTATCGAAGGACGAGAAGAGGCTTCAGTTCTTCTTTCGGTTTTTATGTTTATTAATTGTTTATCTAAAAGATGTTCTTTCAGCCGAACAGAGATCTGCTCAGCAGCCAGCCATGAGCACACTGTGCTGCCCTCCAGGGCAGCCACGTATCTTTTATACCCATGGTTACGTGTACAATATTTATCATTTTTCCCCAATACCATTTATTCTTATAACTCGGTGCACTTTCAGTAATAACCAATCCAAAGGTGCCACCGTGGCCAAAGAAGATGGAGGAGAAGAGGAAGAAGAAGGAGGGCAGGACACGCCCCAATTCCTCCATCTTACTCCTCCAAACCCCCTGTACATAAATCCTAAACCCTGTGTCTCACCCTCTAATTAACTAATCCCTTCACCATTCACCCCGGTGAAGCCCTCATCCTTGTCGTCTCCTGTGTAGGACCAAAGTCCAGCTACCAGACACTTCTGGCAACATTCCAGGACTCCCGAGCCCCCCAAGGTGGTCTCGGTGGCTCAGCATCTCAGGACTGAGATCCTAAGATCCGACAGCCACCCGCCAGCCTGGGCTTCCATGGCTCATGCCTGCTGCTGCAGGAAAGGCAAGGGCTGGCATCTCCGGGGCATCTCCAGGAAGAGCTTTCGCCCCCTTGCTGCAGAGAATAACGAGGATTTTTCCTCATTGCTGCAGAGAATAACGAGGATTTTTCCTTGGGTTCATAACTGTAGAGAATAACAAGGATTTTTCCTCGTACTCATGGCTGTAGAGAATAACGAAGAGTTTTCCTCGTGCTCATGGCTGTAGAGAGTAATGAGGATTTTTCCTCATTGCTGCAGAGAATAACGAGGATTTTTCCTCATGGGTGCAGAAAATAACAAGGATTTTTCCTCATTGCTGCAGAAAATCATGAGGATTTTTCCTCATTGCTGCAGAAAATAATGAGGATTTTTCCTCATGGGTGCAGAAAATAACAAGGATTTTTCCTCATTGCTGCAGAAAATCATGAGGATTTTTCCTCACTGCTGTAGAGAATAACGAGGATTTTTCCTTGTGTTCGTAACTGTAGAGAAGAACAAGGACTTTTCCTCATTGCTGCAGAGAATAACGGGGGTTTTTCCTCATGGTTACAGAGAATATAGAGGATTTTTCCTCATTGCTGCAGAGAATAATGAGGATTTTTGCTCATGGTTGCAGAGTATAACAAGGATTTTTGCTCATGGTAGCAGAGTATAGCGAGGATTTTTCCTCATTGCTGCAGTGAATAGTGGGGGTTTTTCCTCATGGTTACAGAGAATATCGAGGATTTTTCCTCATTGCTGCAGAGAATAATGAGGATTTTTGCTCATGGTTGCAGAGTATAGCGAGGATTTTTGCTCATGGTTGCAGAGTATAACGAGGATTTTTGCTCATTGCTGCAGAGTATAATGAGGATTTTCCCGTGGGCAGGAAGGGCTGGTGGAGGTGGGCAAGAACTCCTGGGAATCAGGGCTGCTCCCTCCCCCCAGCTGATTTCTGATCCCGTTTCTAGGTAAATATTTGGCGGATAACTGATGGAAGCTTATGCAAGTCCATGGAAAATACTATGGAAAATACCCAAGGACTGCTGTGCGTGGAACGGGTTTTAATTACAGTTTAAGGAAAATGAACTAAATCCTGCACTCGGGACATTTCTGTTGGAAGTGTCGACAACTTTCAGCATTTTTTTTCCTTGGAAAACACCGTCTTGACCAGTCCTCCAGTATTTACTTCTAGATGTAACATTGTTAATGGTTTTAAAATGTAATTATTGTATTTGTAAATTGTACTCATTCCAGTAAGGCTGTATTTTGGCAGTTAGACACTTGAGTTTTAGCATTTTACCATTCATGAAATGGATGTAATTTAAACTGTGGTATATAAATCTAATAGTAGTACTGTTGAATGGCACAATGCTTACAGAGGTAGATTGCATTTTGTCAATATATACAATTTAAATACGATACTGGTAGCTGTTATGAAGGGGGTGCCTCATCAAAAGAGAGTTCAGTAGGGCCCACAGGCTGATTTAATTTTCCTTCAGTCCTTCGTACGTCTCACAGCAATCAATAAAAACCTTCAGGTTTAGCTGGTTTAACTCCAGAAAGATATCCTTGGAAAGGTGGAGGTTCCTAGGACATTCTCCCAGGAAGGAAATCTCACTTCTGCAAGGAGTATTGACTCCCAATTTCCAGCTCTGTGTTCTCTTACAGCTGCAGATTCCCTGTTGGAATCCCAGCAGCCCTTCCCTGCCCCGTGCCCAGGTATTTTGCAGGGATGCAGATGAGGAAAGAAGCAGCAAAGAGGCTGGGTGGTCCCTCTGAGCTCCCAGCACTGGCACAAAATGTCTCTGCTGGGATCAAGGATGTGTTTTCCGAGCTGCCTCCGGATGTTCCGTTGTGTTTTTACGTTGCTTTGCTGGCTTTTTTCTGCCTTTCTCCCCCATTTTTGAAAGCTCTACGGGTTTAGAAAATGCTTTAAAGGATTGCAGCCGCACCTGCTTCTCTGTTTCAGCACTGAGGCAGGGAAATGTGTATGGAAAAACACTGGGAAAGGATTCCCCAGGGAGCAGGAGCAGCCAGGGCAGGAGCCCAGCTCACCAGCACTGGGAGCAGCTGTCTTGTAGAGATGGGAAAACACATGGAAGTGTTAAACTGGAGAATGGGGCACAAAACATTATCCCTCTGTGTTTTCCCTGTCCCGCTGTGTGAGTGCTGCTCATTGCTGTGGATCTCAGCCCACTCCTGGCAGCACGGTGGGAGCGTTGGTGGCGTTCATGTGCTGCAGCCGGGCTTGTGAAACGGGAGAATTCGGCAATTTTGGGAAGAAAAATGAAGGAACCTTTGTGAAATTAAACACAGATGCACAGAGGAGCATCCGTGAATGGCGTGCTGGGACTTTGGGAATGTGTAAGGTGACAAAAAGTGCTGGTTTTCCAGGTGTTGCCAGGGTTAGAGTGGTGAATTTACACTGGAAAACAGCCTGGGCATGTTGGAAGTGCTCGCTCATGGAGCAGTTTGATGAAGGAAAACAGAGATCTGTGCCCATCGTGAGAGAAAAGAAGGAAATGTGGGGATGTTTCAGGTGTGAGGCGGCTCCCAGGCTGAGATTTGGGGTGTGAGCTGTGTGTGAGTTGACAGAAGGCAGCAGCAGGAAAGGAAAAGCACAGTTTGCTCCTGCAGCTTCCCACATCCTCACAGATTTTGGGAGTGCACTCCCCAGTGTTCCACTCCATGAATGATCTTCCCCCTGAACTGGAAATTTGTATAAAGTGTGCAGCTCACCCCTTTCTGACACAGAAATATAGGGGCAAACCCTAAGAATCAGGTTTATGGTGTGTACAATTGCTCCAAACCCATCCTTCCAAAAAAGTTCTATGGCATAGACCTGAAAAAAATGGATTTATAATGTAAATATTACCAGAACATAGAGATTTTACTTTATATTTCATTTGAAAGACAAGGTGTTTACATTAGCATTGGGTTTTTGAGTGCTTTTGAAACAGAAAAACCCATAACCCAAAGCTCCCAAGCTCACCCTGTTTGAGCTGGCGAACAAAACAGAGGTCAGTCACTTTGTGGGGACACAGCCCTCACGGCCTGGAGAGAGAGATGGGAACAGCCTGGGACATTTTGTCCTGTTTCTGGGACATGTGGGATGTGCCAGCACTGCCAGCCCCACAGGGACACGGCTCCAGGTGACACCAGCCCTGTGACACTGGGACCAAAAGCAGCGATTTGGGACAGGTTTTTCCACGCTGCTCTCGCCAGTTTTTGGCACAGGGTTTTCTCAGAGTGCCCTGGGGTTTGTTGGGAGCTTGGTGAGAGCTCCAGAGACCTGTAATGCTCAGGGCAATCAAGCTCTGCAGGCTTCACCTCGGCTTTTAGGAAGGAAAATCTGTCTATTTTCAGGGAATTCATCTGTTTGGGGTTGCCTGGCCCCTCACAGAGAGGTGAAATGGCACTGGTTTGGTTTGATACAGATCCCAGACTGGTTTGGGTGGGAAGGGATCTTAAAAATCATCCTTTTCCACCCTTGCCATGGCAGGGACACCTCCCACTGTCCCAGGGTGCTCCAGCCTGGCCTTGGGCGCTGCAGGGATCCAGGGGCAGCCACAGCAAATCTGGGAATTCTGTTCCAGGGCCTGTCCACCCTGCCAGGAAGCAATCTCTTCCCAATCTCCCATCCATCCCTGGGAGCCATTCCCTGTGTGCTGTCCCTCCATCCCTGTCCCCAGCCCCTCTCAGCTCTCCTGGAGCCCCTGCAGGCCCTGCCAGGGCTCTGAGCTCTCCCTGGATCCTTCTCCTCTCCAGGCTGGGCATTCCCAGCTCTCCCAGCCTGGAGCATTCCCAGGGGAAGCACCACAGCTCTGTTTCCCAGCAGGGCTTTTCCCAAGCCAGGCTGAGGCTGCAGAGGGGGCTCAGCCCCCTGGCACTGCCCAGCCCTGGCACCCTGAGCTCAGCAGCACCAGGATCCATCTGGGTGAGCAGAATAACAAATAAAAGGAGGCATTCAATCATAAATATGTGAATGCATGCACAGAGAGGCTTCAGCTCCATTCCTTCCGTGGGCATTTCCCTTCAGACTGTCCTCAGCAGCCTCTGCCAAAGGAATTTTCCCCTGGGAATTTGGCAGCCCCACACCTGCAGAGTCAAGGTCCCACTGGCAGAGCAGGAGTTTTTCCCCGTGGATACCTTCAGACTTGGAATCTTACGTGGTAGGAGCAGGAAGTCTTTTTTTACCACCTTTCTGCTGTTTGTTGCAAACAGTCACAATTGTCAGCCAGCTCATGGTGCTCCTCAAAGGAGACCTTTCAGAGCAGTTTCCTACTTTAACAATATTTCTTAATAACTCTGAAATCTCTCAATAGTAGTAAAAAACACCAAATACTGAGCTTTTCACTTGGTGTCTACATTTGTTCTTAAATATCACTGCCCTGTTTACATTCTTCTTGGTTTTGTTGTCATTCGGTATTCCAGTGAAATTAATTTGTCTTCACTCTGCACTTTCAGGTTTTATCTGTCATTTTTTAAAACATAAGTGGGAAAAACCTGCAAGTTTCCATTGGAATGCCCTCCCTTTTTAGCCAGGCAGAGCGGGGATGGGAAGGGAAGGTACAGCCCCCCTGCCACCCTTCCTGGGCTGCTCTCTGAGATCCCTCCAGCAGGAGCATCCTAAATAAAGAGTCACCACCCCTTTCTCCCAGCAGAAGCATTTTTCAATGGCTGGAGTGCACTGAAAAGGTGACAGATTTTTAATTTGCCTAAGAGAGAGTCAAACATTTTTTTTCCCCTACCCTTTTGTGGTTTTTATGTGAAAATATATTGGTTAAAACCCCTAATTTTGAAGCTAGTCATGACCAAAATACGTAATGCCATCCTGTTGTACTTTCCAGGTTAGAAATTACTGTCTCAAAGATTTCACTTCATAGCCAGATTTCTTCTGTTCCTCTTTTCCTCACGATTTCCCAAGGAAATGAATCCGTGTAGAGCCAGGGAGGTTTTATGATAATCAGGATTATTCCAATCAGGATTTGAATTCTTTCACTGCAAGGAAAAGATTTGCAGGAACCTGCCCTGCTCCTGCCTGCCTTCCCTTGTCCCTTTGGGAGGGATGATGCTGCTGGCAGTGGTTCTTGGAGCATGAATTGATGGTGGGATGCTCTTCAAAGGCCTGGGGACAAGCAGGACGTGGTGGAACACACCAGATCCCAGCGAGGCTTTGGGGATGCCCGGTTCATCCATTAGAAATCCAGGTTTTCTGGGACAGCGGGAATCGCTGTGGGTGTGCTGCCCCCATGTTGGGTTCCTCATCCATGCAGGAAGGGGTTTTTCACTCCCAAACGTCGTAAGGTTGATGAAATCCCCTGGATGCTTGGATGACATGAAACAAACGGAGATGTGGCGTGGTCTGAGCCAGGATTTGGGTTGGGATGTGCCAGGAAGCTCCCAGGGCTGGTGGGACAGCCCCACTGTGACACCCCAGCAGTGATCAGATACCCCCAGGTACCACTTAATGAACTCCCTCGTGTATAAAATGTTTATAAATATTTGTGGATGAAGATACACAGGTCTATTTTTAAGATTTAAGTTAAATAAGTTAATGAATGGCTGGCCTTTTCTGCCTGAACGTGCAATGAGATATAATATACCTTTAGTCTACGATGGCCTAGGTACTGCTTAGTCTGTGATGAAAACTTTGCTGCTTTCCTACTGTTCTCAGAGAAAAAAAAGACAAACAACCTATAAAAGACGTACAGGTTTGTTGCACAGGGACTACTGCAGCGAAGCTTTGTATTTGACCACTGGTAATATGAATGTGTTGTATTGACTTGTTGAAGATAATCATGAAACAACATATTTTAAATGTTACTTGCCTTATAGATTAGAGTACGACTATGTGGATATCATTTTTGTAAATACTGTTTTTTATAAATGTCTCTCCTCCATCCTCCCCGTCACCGATTTCACCGACTCTCAAATATGCAATTATTTACCATGCAGAGCGTTGTGACAAAGAAATCCCCACGTCAGAACAAAGTTTATTCATCCTATACATAAGAACCACATGAAATACCCAACTGAGTTGCAATTTAAATGTGATTATTATTATTTTTTTCCTTGAAAATAAACAAAAAAATGTAAAACATTTCTTTTTCTGAGCCAGTTTTGCTTCCACGTGCAGGAGCACCCAGAGGAGCGGGCAGAGGGATTGAAGGCTGGGCCAAAAAAGGGTCCCTGTCCCAAAAACCAGCATTGCTGCTGGAGTTATGTGCAGTGTCCCAGCATGGGGGCAGGTTGAGGGTGGCATGTGGGGACACACAAGGATCCACAGGGACTGTGGGGATGGATGGAGCTTGAGGGAATGAGGCTGTGGGGACATGAGGGATTGGGGTTGGGGGACCTGTGGAGGCCATGGGACACTTCAGGCTGTGGGACATGAGGGATTGGGGTTGGGGGACCTGTGGAGGTCATCATGGAGGGACCTGTGTCGCTTCAGGGCTGTGGGGACACAGGGGTTTGTGAGAATTCACAGGGATCACAGGAATCTGTGTGGGCTATTGGGACCCACGGGTGCCATAGGGACCCACATCTGGCGGGGCTGTGGGAACCCATGGGGGCCATGGGGACCTGAGGAGGTCACAGGGACCCTCAGGAGCCTTGAGAACATAAAAGAGCTGTGGGGACATGTGGGGACATTTGGAGGCCATAGGGCCACATGGAACCTTTAGGTTTATGTGGGGACATGTGGGAGCTGCGGGGATATGTGGAAATTGTTGGACCATGTAGGGACCTGTGGAAGCCGTGGGGACAGAGAGGGATCTGGAAAAGCTCTAGGGATACATGGCAGCCATGGGAACCATGGGGACTGTAAAGGAATCCAGAGATCTGCGGAAAACATGGGGACATGCGGGAGTCATGGGAACCTGTGGGGACTGTAGGGACACACAAAGAGCTGTAGGGACACCAGGGACTGCAGGAATACGTGGAAGCCATGGGGACTCACAGGGACCGCTGGAAACTATGGGGAGCCGGGGGAACCGCAGGAACTCACAGCCGTGAGGGTGGGAATGGCGGGGCCGGGAACGTGGGGGGACGAGGCGGGGAACGGGAACACGGAGGCAGGGAACGGGAACACAGGGGGACAGAGGCCGGGGATGTGGGGAAATGGAAGCGAGGAACGGGAATACGGAGGCGGCGAACGGGAATGTGGGGGGATGTAGGCCGGGAATACGGAGGGTGGAGTCGGAGAACGGGAAGGGGGCGGGCGGGCCCCGCTGCCGGCGCCGCCTCCCCTCACGCAGCTGAGGGCAATGGAGGGCGGTGAATCCCCCGCCGAGCCCGGCTCGGGTGGGTGTCGGTTGCCCCTCTAAAACCCTCCAGCGCTGCGCGATTGTTCCTTCCTAAACCCGGGCTTTGTCTCGCAGGGCCGGCCAGGCGCTTCCCGGTGGCGGCGGTGGAGGAGATCCTGAGGGATGTGCTGGGGAGCGCCCTGAGGGAGCAGCGCTACGAGCCGGGGCCGTGCCTGGAGGCGGCCAAGGACATCGCCGAGGTGCGACCGGGACGGGACACTTGTGCCTCCATGGGTGCCCCAAATGTCCCCCAAAATGGTGATAAGGTGTAAGATAAAGGCTGGAGGCGGTGTCAAGGTGCCGGCTGGGGTTGCTCAGAGGAGGGTGCAGACATATACGAGTTAGTTAATAGATTTACAGGCTGGTTTGAGTGGGGAGGGACCTTAAAGCTCATCCAGCCTCAGGGACACCTCCCACTGTCCCAGGCTGCTCCAGCCCCAGTGTCCAGCCTGGCCTTGGGCACTGCCAGGGATCCGGGGGCAGCCACAGCAAATCTGGGCACCTGTGCCAGGGAACAATTCCTAATTCCCAATATCCCGTCCATCCCTGCCCTCTGGCAGTTCAATACCATTCCCCCTCGCCCTGCTGTAAATCCATCCCCATTTTTGAACCCGTCTGGACTGAATCTGTTTTTCCCTGCAGGTCATTAAGGCGCGGGTCAAGGCGCTGGCGGTGCCCAGGTACAAGATCGTGGTGGTGGCACACATTGGGCAGCTGGGTGGGCAGAGCATGCAGATCAGCAGCAGGTGCCTCTGGGATCCCAAGAGCGACACCTTTTCCTCCTGCGTGTTCAAGAACACCTCGCTGTTTGCTGTGGCAAATGTCTATGGTGTGTATTTTGAGTAGGGAGGTAGTAGAGTTTAGCAGCAGGAGAAATTAATGTTCAGCTTAACTCTTCCTGGCTCTGTTGTTGAAAATATCTGAGAAGGATCAAGGTACTCTCACCTGCTTTGAAATGTGAGCCTGTGGGTGAGTGGACTAAGGGTCTTTCCCGCGGTTTTCTCTGAGAAGTGGCTTTCTATGGCATAGTTTTGCAGCTGATTGCTGCTTTCAGAACTTGCTCTGTAGGGGAAATATTTTTAGAATTTTGCCTGTAAGTAATGTTTTCTCTGTTCTTCTCCAGGAAACATTACTGGAAGTATTTGGATTAGGGAATTAACCATGGGTTTTGCCTGCCCACTTTTGGGGCTGGTACTGAGGGTCCTGAGTCTCTCCTGGTGCAGCCATTCCCCACCCAGGTGGGGTCTGGCTCACCTTGCTCTGAATCTGAAACCACACTTTTTGCTACCCCTCTTTCCCAGCTGAAACCTGCTGTTAGGTTTTCCTGAGTGAGAGAACAAACCTATCACAAGCTGCTTATTTTATTACATTTTAGGGGCAAAGCTGATACCAGAACAGTAGTTAGTTGGGAAGAAACATTTCATGTACTCATGACTAAAAGTTTAACTCACTGTAAACACTGTGAAATGCAGACACTCTGAAGCCACTTGCTGGTGTGCACTGTGACATTTAACACCCAAAACTACAATTAAAGAACACAACTGAAAGGATTGTGGTTTCTGTCATGGTTATTTTAATCCCTGGACGCTGTGACTCCGAGCTGCTGCGTTTCAGCACAGGGAGCTGATCTCTGTCCTGGTGCAGCCCTCGTTGCAGCAGGATGTGGCCAGCAGCTTGGCTGCCTCACGCTTGCTCAGCACAGGAACTCTGCTGGTGTTTTGCAAGTCTTGCTGAGCTTTGACGTCCTGGGGTTCTTCTCTGTGGATCCCCAGCCTGGGCTCTGGGCGTGGTGAGAAGTCAGCATCACCCTCGTCCTCGTGTGGGAAATGCTGGGGGTTTTCACTCTCTGGCGCAGGAAAATGAGAAGTTAAAAGTCGTGGGAAGATGAGTAATTTATGCTTTTTATCTTTACTAGAAAGACAGACCAAGCTACAGGCAGGGAGCTGAGTGTTGCCCTCTGATAAGAGCACCACATCACGGACTCCTCACTGTGAGGAATAATCTGTGATCAACGTGGTAAAACTGAGGAGTTCAGGGATTTATGTTGAAAAGTGTCCTGTGGTGCCTTGAGTCTTACACTGATATATTTGCTTCTCCAGGAAAAACTGATTTGGTGTGTCAGAGGCTCTTGACCAGCACGTTGAGCTGGACCTGGGGGGTTCCTGAATTGCAGGTGTTGCATTAAGGCATCAGCTACCCCAGAGTTCTGGTGTTCCCACAGAAATTACAGGTGTAATTTACAGGTGTAAAGGTGTAGCAGTTCTCATTTTTTAAAAGCAAGGCCCTTCAACAGATTTTGGGGAGGGGGTTGCCTGTGCTACCACTTTTGTGTTTGTTTAAAGCTGCTGTTACAAGAGACTTTTCCAAAAATGGAGATGTAGGAAGTGTAGAAAGCCTCTGTTGCTGTCACCTGCCTCCGTTATTTTCTTGTTCCCTATTTATTTTGATCAGAGTACACGTGTCTAGCTGTGCATGTAATGGTTGAATTTTCTGACCATCAAATCAAAATTTTCTGAGTATCAAGAAATGTGCTAGTAAGTATAAATATACACAAAAGCATGTGAATGTGCTTAAATTGCAGAGCAGACATTCAACATGCTTTAATTACAACGTTTTATAAAGTTTCTGGTTTCTAGTGGGGAAAATGGAGACCACAGCAAGACACTTGCACTGACTTCAGCAAAATTTGTCACTGAAATGCGATGGCAGATTTTCAGTGATAGCCTTGCCTTGGATCCTGTTCCTCAGGTGAGCTTAGAAAATCTTGGTCTGAATTATTTTTCTTTAGCAAAACAGCCCATGTGAAGGTGCTTAAATTGCAGAGCAGATATTCAACAAGCTTTAATTAGAAAGTTATATCAAGTTTCTGGTTTCTAGTGGGGAAAGTGAAGACCACAGCAAAACACTTGCACTGCCTTTAGTGAAACTTGTCACTGAAATTAGATGGCAGAGAGATTTTTCAGCCTTGCCTTGGATCCTGTTCCTCAGGTAAGCTTAGGAAGTCTTAGAAGTCTGAATTATTTTTCTTTAGCAAAGCAGCGCAGGAAGCTGAGCCAGACAAGCTGCAAGGAGAGGGAGCAGAGCACAGCCCGTGCTGGGGGGCTGGAGCTGCAGGGATTGAGGGGAGCAGGGGATGTGCTGTCCCCAGCCCCTGGGATGCCCTAGGATTCTCTGGGATGCCCTGGGATGGGTACAAGCAGGCAGGGCAGCCCCTGGGATGCCCTGGGATGGGTGCAGCAGGCAGGGCAAGCCCCTGGAATCCCTGGGATGGGCACAAGCAGGCAGGGCAGCCCCTGGAATCCCTGGGATGCCCTGGGATGGGTACAAGCAGACAGGGCAGCCCCTGGAACCCCATGGGATGGGCACAAGCAGGCAGCCCGGGCTCCATGGCTGTACTCACCCCGCAGGTCGCGGTCCCTTCTCCAGCGCGAGCCGCCGCAGGTGAACACCACGGCTCTGATGAAGTCTCTCCCACAGAGCCTCACCTTGCTCCCTTCCCCTGTCCCTTCCCGTGCCAGGAGCAGGAGAGCGAGGCAGCCCAGAGCCAGCAGCGTGCCCCTCATGCTGCCAACGTGGTGCTTCCCAGTGGGGCGTGGGGAATTCTGCTGGAGCCTTCCCATTTATACCGACGCTCTGTCCACTCCACTGGGTAACAGCTCACTCTGAGGGTGGCAATGTTTGCTGAAAACAAATAAACTGCTTGTTTCTGGTCATGGTTGAAGTGCTTTGGGATCTCAGTCAGGTATGAAAGATTTCTGAAGTCTACAAAGCTGCTTTACTGGGAACACCTGAGGTGTGACAGTTTATGGGGTATGGCTTGGGTGGATGCAGTTAATGTGTGTTCTGCCAGAACAGAAGGGTGTTTGTGGTGGGATTTGTCCTCAGTGGGTTTGGTGTCTGTGTTCCCCACACAGCCTGGTGCCCAGTCCTGACTGGGGTCTGTTTGTGTTGGTGATCCCAAAGAAGAATGGAATGAGCTCCTCCCCATGATGTCTGCATCGTGCACCTCTTCATTCCCCACCCTGGTTACTGCTAGCTGTGGGTGCTTGTGGGGAAACCCTGCCAGTGCCAAGCACTGCTGGCAAAATCCACTCCAGAGGAGTTTGTGCCATGTATTGCTATCCCAGCCAGGATTCCCAGTGTGCCAAGGACAGGACATGATCCTGCAGCACATGGAGCTGAGTCTCTGCTCTGGGAGCAGAGCTTGGTTCTGAGTTACTGGTTCCTAATGTTGGCTTTGGTGTATTTATGTTTCTATATAAAATCCTTGCAATAAAATGCTTCTAGGAGGAAATTTCTGACTTACATGGTCAGAAATTCCATATTTAAGAACAAAATACATGAGGAACTTTGGAGATCTTGAGCCCTTCCTAGCACCACAAGAATTTTCCAGCACCATAAAGTTACAGGTAATTGATTTTCACTGTGTGCAGGGTGGGTTATGATGTGTTACAGAAAGCTTGTTTTTTAGCAGTAAGCAAACAGTCACGGGCATGAATGGAAAATACAGGGTGTATTTTGGTTGGATTTATAATAATGATTAACAAATGATTCACCTTAACGAGTGTCTTTCCTTGAAACACACCAAGATGAATTTTATGTCGGGGGAAGTTTGCATGTCTCCTGTCAGGTGTGCAGCACACAGGAGGAAGTGGATGTTAATGCAGCACAAATGATCCTTAATTCAGTGCTGTGTTTGAGTGCTGGGTGTTTATTGTCAGGATAATGAGAGAGGCTGCATGTTCTGCATCCATAAAAGACAGGTTTCCATACATCATGTGCTCGGAGCAGGGCTACAGCTTGTGCTTAATCACTCCTCTGGAGATGCTCCCTGTTTCCTGTGGCCAGCAAGTGCCTGGAAATCCAGCTGGGTAATTTTTTCTGTTTCTTCTCAAAAAAGCCAGCCCGGGCAGCCAAACACTGCCTGCTTTCAACCCAAAGAGAAAATACTTTGGGGGAAAAGCAGAAAGGGATAAAGGCCCAAGGAGAAAAGACTGCAGAGACCTTTCCATGATCAGGATTCCAGAGGAGGCCACCCATGCATGAGCACTGGTGGTGCAACGAGGGGACTTCCAGGAGGAAATCGAGGCCGTTTGAAAGAAGTTTCTAAGCCGTGTGGCTTCAAAGAGAAACTTTATTGATTAAAAAAGATAACCAGTTTACGTTCACACTACAGCAGGTGTTTCCTGAAGGAGAAGGGATATCAGCTACTGTTTAACAGCTCCAGCAGGAGCAACAATGTCATACAAGGAGCCAACCTGGAAAACAAGAGGGAAAAGAGCTGATTCTTCTGTGGAATTCTGTTAAAGCTGGAAAACAGCACTTTTTGGCAGGGCAGGTTGGGTTGCATTTGCGATGCCCTATTTGGCAGCATGCAATCATTTATCTCATTTATAAAGGAAATGAATTCCCAGTGGTGTGGGCAGCAGAAGAGCAGGAACCACCACCTTTAACCCAGCATGGTGATCCCAGCTATTGCAGTACTGCCTGGCTGGGTGTTTCCCGGGATTGCCTGGCTGGGGAAGGAGCCCTGGCCCTGAGGAGGGCACGGCCGTACCTGTTGGGCGCTGGGGCCAGGCAGGCTGGGCAGCAGCCACACGCCCACCTGGCCGCGGCTGTCCCCCAGCAGCAGGCACTCGGCGTTGGTGGCGAACAGCAGCGAGCTCAGCGTCCCCTCGGGGCTGCCGGCGCAGCACAGCACCGGGTCGAAGCTGCAAGCCAAAGAGTCAATGGGCACCGTGCATGCAGCAGCTGAAGGGCTGCACATCTCACTCTAGGTTATCTCGGAAACTCGGGAAGGGAGGCAGGGCTTGGTTTGGGCTCTGCCTGCAGAAAAAATCCCAGCTGCTGTTAACTGAGATATCCTACTTGCCTAAAATCTGTCCTAACCTGGAGAGTGGTGGTTAATACTTTTGTTAGATGAATAATTTGCAGGATGTGGCAGGGCTCTGGATCCACCAGGGCTGCACGCTGTCAGTGACACAAAACCCAGAGCAGCTGGACAAGGTCACAGGTAACTCAGTCACCTCAACTTCAGACCATCCAATCTTTACCAAAGTAGCTCAGGTTTGTTATTTCTCTTCCTAACTCTGCCACAATTTCTGCAGAGAAAGGGCAGTTTTACACTTCATCAGCTCCAGGAGGCATCCAGCTCCTTCCCTTCTCACCCCAAATCTCTGGTAACCACCATGTGCTTTTACACAACGAGTATTTACAAACATGGAGCCGTAATGATCTGATAAAAACACTGATGAGGTAACAACGTGTGACAATTACATTTCAGCCTCTTCCTTGAGAAGAGCCCTTACTCACATGCTGACTCTCAGATCCCAGATCTCCACCCTCTTCTCGTTCACTGCTGCGAAGATGAGGGCAGAGTGTGGAGCCCACTTGATGTCGTGAACAACAGCTGTGACAGAGGTGAAGGTTAAAAGGGGTGTGTGGGAATCCCTGTGCCACAAGAGGATGCTCCAGTCTGCAGAGCAGCTGAGGAACATGTCGGTGCTGCTGGGATTCCAGGCAACTTTGTACACAGGGCCCTGTTTGGAGAGAAACAAAACAGAGCTGGGTGCTGCTGCAGAGCTGCAGGATCTCTTCTGGAGCTACCCAGCCTTCCTCCCACAGGTAAGACTATTTAACTCCACACGACAATCAGGTTTCTGATTGCTGTCTTAAAACAAAGCCAGAACTAAAGCTTTAAAACAGTTTATAGTACCAATTTTAATAAATTACTTGAAAAAGTCCTGACAGCACAGCAAGTAATCCTGTAAGACTGTGATGCTTTATGCTGTGGGAATTCATTACTCATAGAAGTTTAGGTTTCTTTTGTTGCAGATGCTCACTAAATATAAGCAAGGATTCCATTTTTGAGTTGAGCAGTTCCTGCTGTCCTTGCTTACAGTGTCACTCACCTCATGGCCTCTGTATGTGCCCAGAATCTGCTCCTTGCCTGAGCAAGAGCAGCAGTAGATGTGCCCCTCTTCTGTTCCAGCAAGAAAAATATCAGTGTCCTGAAAGAAAGGGCAAAGTGGCCTGGGTTGGATGGATTTATCACTCCTGCAGAAATCATCCAGGGCTGGAGGAGTTCAGAGCCAAGGAGGAGCTCCTGTGAGTGCTGGGGAAAGTGCAACCACAACGTTGCACATTTGCTGGGCGTGTTCTCCACCAATGCACAACGTGCTGGGGTTTGACTCCTCAAAATCTTGGTTTTTCAGCAATCCATGTGGAAAATGCATGAATTCTTCGAGTGCTCTGTGGAGGAAGGACTCAGCTGGATGAAGAGAAGCTCAGCTGAGTTCTGGATGTGGGAGGTGTTGGACAAATTCTCCCAACCCTGGCCATCACTCAGAGGGGAACTGCCCTGAGGCCTGCCCAAGGAAATGTGAGTAACGTGCCTGGGAGTGATGCCTGAAGTTTGAGCTTATTCACCTATAAATCCATTTCCCACCATTTACCCTATAAATCCATTTCCCACCATTTACCCTATAAATCCATTTCCCACAATTCTGTACTGCATTGGTACATAAATCTGAACTTCATATAAATGTTACCAAGTTCTCCTCACAGCTCAGGCACACAGAACAATCCTTTTCCTCTCCTCAGGCACACAGAACAATCCTTTTCCTCTCCTCAGGCACACAGAACAATCCTTTTCCAGCCCAGAACCAAGGACACCACTGCAGCTTCAGCCCCAAAAGTGCAAACAACAGGGAATGGAGGGGAGCAACCTGGGAGGTTGGGACTGCAGAACCTGGAGCTGGAATTGGACAATGAACTACAATATGGAAATGGACCAAAAAAGTGTGGTCCATTTCCATATTGGGGTTTAAAAAGTGGGGTTATGAAAGTGTGAGAACTTGTGACTCATTGTCCATCCTGGGTGTAGCCCTGGCCAGGCTCTTGCACTGCCCAAGGTGTATTCTTTGAAGGCCTTTTAATAAATCCCCTCTTTGTTCCTTTAACACTGCCCAGCCTGTGCTCCAGGCAGCCTCTCTGGGCATCAGGAGGACAGGGCTTGTTTTACCATTTCACCCATTTGGGGTAAACCTTAGTAGCTAGAAAGCAATTTATTTCAAAATTAATATCCTTTAAATAGCAGTGCCAAGTCCCTGGCTAGCTCCCACCTCTGCTGCAGAGTTTTCCTGGATAACACTCCAGCCAGGATGGGCTTTCTGAGCCTACCTTTGGATGGAAGTCAAAGCACATTCCAGCTGCCTGCTGTGATATGGGACCTTCACTTTTCCTTTCTCTCTCACCTGGCAATTTTTTCTTCTCACTTTCTGTTCGTTTGATTTGCATCACGTCTGTGCAGAGAGCAGGAGGCTTTGTCAGACAGGAGCGATCCCATGTGCAGCTCTGAGGTGTTTTGTGGGGTTACTGGTGTAAAGAATGCCAGCTGGGGTCAGAGAGAGCAGTTCCAGGGCTCACCAGAGCAATCCAGCCTTTGCTGAATGAACCACTGGGTCATCCTCCCATCTCCTGAGATGCACATCAGTCTCTCCTCTTTGTCACCGCCTGTTGCACCTTCTTCCTGTTCCACCCACTTCAGCTGCCACACAGGACCTTTGTGCTTATTTAGGGACGCACTGGGACAAAAAAACACATGTGGTAAATCACAGATGAGCAAAGGCAAGACAACATGTCTGAAAAATAATTAAGCTTCCACTTTGTAATGAGTGTTAAGTCTTATAACAGAAATGTTTAGCTTTTCTTTTTAAAAAATGGTCTGAACATTGGTTGTTTTCTCCAGGAGAATGTTTCCTTATTAAACATGTTTGATAATTAGTTTCAAGGCACTGTTTATGTGCTTGTGCCATGAAATCAGTCTGCACCTTGCAGGAAAGACTTGGGGAGGTGCCCTTAGGGCAGGTGCTTCCCTCATCACCCACCCCTCCCCTCTCTCATTTTCTTCTTAATTTCTGCTCACCCCTCACTTTTGTTTTGGCAAGGGGGATCAGAGAGAAAGCACCAAAAGCTACCCCTGGTTTGCCACAAGGATTTATTACCCAGGGCTGGACTGTCCCAGCTAGGACACAGAATATGAATCATAAATCCATGAATTCATAATTTATGGGGTAAATAGTTGTAGCCCCTTAGAGGGTGAGGGGCTGGCACTCCCTGTTGCCCTGTCCCAGGCCTGCTGGCTCAGGGGAAGAGGTGGAGGCCCCGCTGACCTGCTCCTCACTTTTGCTGATGTTCTCTCCCGTTTTGGCAAGAGGGATCAGAGAGCAAGCACCAAAAGCTACCCCTGCTGTGCCACAAGGATTTATTACCCAGGGCTGGGCTGTCCCAGCTAGGACATGGAATATGAAGCATAAATCCATGAATTCATAATTTTTGGGGTAAAGAGCTGTAGCCCCTTAGAGGGTGAGGGGCTGGCACTCCCTGTTGCCCTGTCCCAGGCCTGCTGGCTCAGGGAGAAGGCGGAGGCCAGCTGACTGCTCCTCACTTTTGCTGATGTTCTCTCCCGTTTTGGCAAGAAGGATCAGAGAACAAGCACCAAAAGCTACCCTTGGTTTGCCACAAGGATTTATTACCCAGGGCTGGGCTGTCCCAGCTAGGACATGGAATATGAAGCATAAATCCATGAATTCATAATTTTTGGGGTAAAGAGCTGTAGCCCCTTAGAGGGTGAGGGGCTGGCACTCCCTGCTGGCTCAGGGGAGGAGGTGGAGGCCAGGCTGACCTGCTCCTCACTTTTGCTGATTTCTCTCCAGTTTTGGCAAGAGGGATCAGAGAGCAAGCACCAAAAGCTACCCCTGGTTTGCCACAAGGATTTATTACCCAGGGCTGGGCTGTCCCAGAATATGAACTATTTATTAATGAATCTATAATTGATGGGGCGCATAGCTGCAGTCCCTTAGTGTCGAAGGAAGGAGACCAGGACATCAATTGATCATCACAGGCCCGATTTTATTGATCAGCACAGCGGGTTAAATACAGTTTGTAATGAACTTCATGCATATTGCAAAAGTTGAGCTCAGGATTGGTTAGTTAGATATCAGCAGTTACACCTACTTTTACATTCCTATGGTCCTACTTTTGATACTTTCTACATATTCTCAGGAGATATTCAGGACTAATCTCTACTCCCTCTCCTCATGTTGCAGCAAGGCCACTGATTGCTAATTGCTGACATCTCCTTTCAGCTTGCTGACTGCTGATTTCCCTCTCTCAGCTTAACCAGCGGCAATATGTCAGCATGGCCTTTCTCAGCTAACCAACTATTAATAAAACTCTCCACACCTTAGGGTCCCTGTTGCCCTGTCCCAGCCCTGCCGGCTCAGGGGAGGATGAGGATGAGGATGAGGAGGATAGCCCTGACCTGCTGTCCAGCAGCGCGGTGTCCTGGCGGCTGCGCACGTCGTACACGGCCACGCGGCCACTGGCTGTCCCCACGGCCAGCAGGTGGGGCCGGGCCCGGCAGAAATCCACAGCGGTGACGCCGTGCTCGCAGCGGAAAATGCGCTCTGGCCACTGCCACGAGAGAGCACAGCGAGCCCTGAGCCGGGCTGAGACTCAGCAAGGCCAGGGATGGAGCCCACAGCCAGCAGAAATGGTTCTCTATTCTCTAGGGCCATGCGTTTCTTGCTACAACTGATAAAACTAGGAAAAAGATAAAGACTGCGCAGAAATATGACACTGGAAAATCAGTTAGGTGAGGCTACTCCAAACCAAATTCATGAAAATATCTATGGTGGCAGCAGGGAATCATGAAAGTATTTGGTGTGACAAGGCTACTCTAAAACAAAAATATCATTGAGAAATATTATGTGTGCAGGCTACTCAAATAAGATATCCAAATGGAGTTTGGTGTGGCAAGGCTACTCTAAACCAATAAAATTACACAAACATATATAAAAATATCTGTGGTGGCAGCAGAGAATCATGAGAGTATTTGGTGTGGCAAGGCTACTCCAAACCAAATATATAGAAATATCTGTGGTAGCAGCAGGGAATCATCAAATTCATAAAAATATCTATGGTGGCAGCAGGGAATCATGAGAGTATTTGGTGTGGCAAGGCTACTCCAAATACATAAAAATATCTATGGTGGCAGCAGGAATATCAAATTATAAAATATCTATGGTGACAGCAGGGAATCATGGTGTGGCAAGGCTACTCCAAACCAAATATATAAAAATATCTATGGTGGCAGCAGGGAATCATGAGAGTATTTGGTGTGGCAAGGCTACTCTGAACCAAATATATAAAAATATCTATGGTGACAGCAGGGAATCATGAGAGTATTTGGTGTGGCAAGGCTACTCTAAACCAAATATATAGAAATATCTATGGTGGCAGCAGGGAATAATGAAAGTATTTGGTGTGGCAAGGCTACTCCAAATATATAAAAATATCTGTGGTGACAGCAGGGAATCATGAGAGTATTTGGTGTGGCAAGGCTACTCCAAATATATAAAAATATCTATGGTGGCAGCAGGGAATCATGAGAGCATTTGGTGTGGCAAGGCAACTCCAAACCAAATTCATAAAAATATCTATGGTGACAGCTAGGAATCACGAGAGTTTTTGGTGTGGTAATGATATATCAAAGATTTTACTCTGCCCAGTCTAAATTAGTCTAATACAATTTTGGCCAAGAGAAGTTCGTAGTAGAAATCAAACTGGAATGTTGTAATTTATGGCAATCAGAATTTTTTTACTTTGGGGACGCTTTGTAAGTGAGATTTCTGAATTATTTTTTTAAATGGCTGGTTTTAATGATTGGTTTTAAATGGATTTAAAAACCATTTTTTTAATGGTTGGTTTTAAAGGATCCCTTCTCAGATGGATCTGCAGAGGTGTAAATGTCACATCTATGAAATTTCCTCTCTTACTGACAGTGTTGTGAGAAGTTCGAGTAAATAACTGCAGCTAAAAGGGAAATACAGCAGAAATTGCCCAGAGAAAAGCAGATTGCAGGGAAAGCAAACAAAAGGGCTCGTTACCATGGGGTTCTTCAGTGACCAGCAGCAAACCAGGCCTTTCTTCTTACCCCGAGAAACAAACTCCCTGTAGCCCACAGCCAGCAGATCCTGCAAGCACAGAGCAACAGCAGGGCCCCAGATCCACCTGGAGCCCAGCAGGGCATTTCCAAAGCTCCTTTGTGTCTGCAGTAACAAAGCTTCTCTCCCGTGCAGGAGATACATTGCTCTATAATCATATTTTACTGTGCATTATTTAATAGAGTGCTTTTCATTTTCCCTTTCAGGGTCAGCTGTCAGAGCACCTCAGACTCCTGGCTTTCAGCTTTCCCCAGTCCAGTGAATTCCCTTCATTCCTTTCCATAGGCAGAACTAAAAACCAGCAGCCTTCAGCTCCAGTAATTTTTCTTTTCTTGCACTCAACAAGTAGTTTGTGGAACTCACATTTTAAAAGTAGCTGATTGTTTGCCCTGTATTCTAAGACTGAAGTCTCTAAATGTGTCTAACTTTTTAATATCTGGAGATTTGGTGCACTAAAAGCATGAAAAGCTTTGTTTTCTCTCTTTTTTTCCCCCTCACTGGGTTTCTGTTTCTCATCCTCAGCTGCTTTTTGCCTCTCTTCCATTCATTATTTTTGTTAAAAAGTGAGTTGAGAAAACATGAGTTTTACATGATTTAGGAAGCTTTGCCTTCTGTGCTGTTATTGTGCATCTTATCCTTAAATTTTGAGGAATTCTGCTGTTTTGGGAGGCTCCTGTTAGAGACAAAGACGTGGCGTCTAAACTACCACAAACAAACTCCATCAATGATAACAAAGTTTAGCAGCAGGGGTTAAATTTCAATTTTAGAACAGCCCAAGTCTACGAACATTGGTGCTCAGGGTAAACTGGAGCAATTAATGAAATTCTGGGCCAAGGAAAGCTGTGATGTGAGGGAAGCCTGTGGGTTAAAGCAGTGAGAGTGAGGGATTGGATCAGGATTTATTGCCAGCCCCAGCTGCCTGTCCCAGTTTGTGGCCAAATATCTAAAAATCAGCTCAGATATCAGCTCAGGAGGGTTTGTGCACTCACAGGGTTTGCTTTGTTCCAAGACATGCTGCTCACGCTGTGGCCCCTGGTTAAATCACACCTGTAGGACCACAGCAGCTCCAGCCTGGGGCCTGCCTCCTCTGCTGGGCCTTCAGCTGCCTCTGCTGCTTCCTCCTCATCCTCATCCTCATCCTCCTCCTCCTCCTCCTCTTCATCTTCTTCCCCCTCGGTGTCTGAGGTGACAACAGGTTCTGAAATGCACAGATGCAGAATCTGAGTGGAAATATTTCATTTACCTCATTATAGGTATAATTGCATACATATATTGATATTTATAATTATATTTATTATAATCAATATTTATTTTTACATATTATTTTATATATTATTTTATATTTATATATCATTTGATATTTATATATTTTTTATATTTATATATTATTTTATATTTATGTATATAACCTATGTAATATAACCTGTATTATTAAATATAACCCATATTATTTAAGCTGTACTATTATATATAACCTATATTATTATAGTTTATATCTCACTCCAATTATTCACACCAGAAGAAAAATTTGCCCTTTCAGCAAATATTTTGCAGAAGGAAGGGGAAAGGAAAGGAAAGGAAATTTCAGGAAATTTCAGGAAAGGAAATTTCAGGAAATTTCAGGAAAGGAAAGGAAATTTCAGGAAAGGAAATTTCAGGAAAGGAAATTTCAGGAAAGGAAAGGAAATTTCAGGAAAGGAAATTTCAGGAAAGGAAATTTCAGGAAAGGAAAGGAAATTTCAGGAAAGGAAATTTCAGGAAAGGAAATTTCAGGAAAGGAAAGGAAATTTCAGGAAATTTCAGGAAAGGAAATTTCAGGAAAGGAAATTTCAGGAAAGGAAAGGAAATTTCAGGAAAGGAAAGGAAATTTCAGGAAAGGAAAGGAAATTTCAGGAAAGGAAAGGAAATTTCAGAAATGAAATTTCAGAAAGGAAATGGAAATTTCAGGAAAGGAAAGGAATTTCAGGAAAGGAAAGGAAGGAAATTTCAGGAAAGGAAAGGAAAGGAAATTTCAGGAAAGGAAATTTCAGGAAAGGAAATTTCAGGAAAGGAAATTTCAGGAAAGGAAAGGAAAGGAAATTTCAGGAAAGGAAAGGAAATTTCAGGAAAGGAAAGGAAAGGAAAGGAAAGGAAAGGAAAGGAAAGGAAAGGAAAGGAAAGGAAAGGAAAGGAAAGGAAAGGAAAGGAAAGGAAAGGAAAGGAAAGGAAAGGAAAGGAAAGGAAAGGAAAGGAAAGGAAAGGAAAGGAAAGGAAAGGAAAGGAAAGGAAAGGAAAGGAAAGGAAAGGAAAGGAAAGGAAAGGGAAAGGGAAAGGAAAGGAAAGGAAAGGAATTAAGACATCCTAACTTCTAAAACTGTGGCTAAAATTGGCTGGGGACAGACAGCTGGATTGGGCTGGAGTGAGGCAGGTCTGCTGCATGTGGGTTTACCTACCCAGGCAAAAGTGAGGAATTTCTGTGGAAAATGAGGAGTTTCTGGCTGGAAAGAGGGTACTGAGCAAGGACAAACCTATGAGGACGGGAATCTGCCGATAGACCGCGAGCTTGGGCTGGAAAATGTTCTCCATGAGAATCCTCTCCATGACAACTAAATCCTGCTGCAGCTTTGCTGAGGTCAGGATTGCTCCTGAGGGGCATTCCTGCTCCCCGGGGCTCCTGGCAGGAGCAGCGCTGTCTGCAAAGGGGATGGAAGAAGCTGAATTACAGAATCCTGGCATATTCCAGGCTGGAATGGACCCACAAGGATCGTGGAGCCCAACAGAAACATAACATTTTTCTGATAACAGATAAATGGCATAGAAATGCTTTGAGCATGATAAAACTTGACACAGAAAGAACAAGAGATAAGAATTTTCCTCCACTGCAAAAAGCAGAGAATTAAAAAAAAATACTTTCATTGTGAATTTTTTCTTCCTATAATTTTCTTTTCTTATCATTTTATCATCTTAAAATTTTTTGTTATTATAATTTACTGATCTTTTTCAGCTACCTCTGGAATTTTTCACAAATGGTGCTTTGCTTCTACTTTTCAAAGTGAGTACCAGCCAACCCTGTCCCTGGGTATTTCTCTTTATTTAAGATGATTTCTGATGGCAGTGTGCACAGAAGTGCAGCCGTGCCCAAGATTCTTCAGCCAATTCTTGCAGGCAGTGTTTTCCAGGAAGTTTTCCCCACGGATCCCAGGGATGTGCCTGGTTTAGGAGGATGAGGAAGGGCAGGAATGGGAAATGTTACCTGTGGCAGAAGGGACAGCCCCAGCTGTGAGAGAGGTGCTGCTTGTCCCTGCTGGGGTTTTGGCTCCTTCTGTCTCTGCAGGTTCTGCTCCTGGGGCATCCAGGGGATGGTCCAGATCCCAGGGAGTCACCACCACCCCTGGCAATGAATTCCCTGTCACACAGGGCTCTGCTTTTGCATTATTATCTTCTTCTTTTACATTATTGCAGGGAGCTTCCTACACCCCAGCTGCTGGGCTGGGCTTTGGAACCACCTCTGCTTCCATAGATCTTGATATTTGAACTGCTATTTTTCATTTAATATTTGAATTTCGGCTTTTAATTGCCATCTTTTACAAATTGACAGAAAAGGTTGCCTGTGCTTAATAAGAATCATTAAAGCAGATTATTTTAAAGCTCCTCCTGTTGTGTGATGCTGCCATAGATCTTGATATTTGAACTGCTATTTTTCACTTAATATTTGAATTTCAGCTTTTAATTGCCATCTTTTACAAATTGACAGAAAAGGTTGCCTGTGCTTAATAAGAATCATTAAAGCAGATTATTTTAAAGCTCCTCCTGTTGTGTGATGCTGCAGCTCCATCAGGGTTTTTGCCTTGATGTGCTGAGGGGCTGGAATGAGCCCTGCTGATGCCACAAAACAAGTGGCAAAAAGCTTTTCAAAACAGATTATTATCTACTTTTGGGGTTTTACATACACTAACAAAGGAAAAGTGTTTGCAACAGCATTCCCTGTGATTTCTTTAGCCTCTTACACACAACAATAACATTCTCTGGGAGTGTTAACAACAATTTTATTGCAGTGGATTCAGTGTTCCAGCACTAAATTCAAGATTTACGAGGGGCAGAAAAGGCCACCACAACCCACAGTGTCCTGCCTGCACTCGGAGCTCTGCAAGTGGAAATTGAGGGAACGTTTGCTCAGAGATGGAAGTAAAAATTCCCTTTTGTCAGTCCCAGGTTTACCAGTAAAAATTCCAGTTCCCAGTAAAAATTCCAGTCCCAGGTTTACCTTTCTCTGCCACGGTGATGGGCTCACACTGCACCTCCTTGGTTTTGGCAGCTCCAGAGAAGGTTTGCACGATTTTTTCTTCAAAGTACTCACTGTCAATTTTAGCCTCACAAAGCTCTGTGTAAATCTTGTTCCTCTCCCTGGGAAACGAAGGAAGCAGTGCCTGGTGAGTCCCTGGGAAATCCTGCCTGGAATTCTCAGGGTCTGGAACTGTTGGAGATTTTTTCAGGGATGGCCTAGAAGGCAGCTGTGAGGAGCAGATTCTCACAGCCTGTTTCTGTGAACAGCAGAGGTTCTCAGGTTATTTTTAATTACAGGTAAAAGTGACAAACATGAAGGCCTTGAGAGCCTTGCACATCAGAGTTCTCAGGCAGCTTTCTCATAACAAGTGGATGTTCTATCTTTGGCTGTTTTGGGAAAGCAAGAATAATTTTGAGAACCCAAATCTTGGTATTGGAAACATAAGGAGGGGTTGGTGTGTTATCTCTGACCTATTGTGAGCTCAGATTTTGCAATATGCATGAACTTGATTAACACTGTTATAAAAGGTGCCTGATTGATTAATAAATGGGAGTCGATGCTGACCAATGCAAGGTGGGTCTCTCCCTCCAACTTCAATATGGAACAAGGAGAGGATCAGGAGAGGCTTTTCCATGTCCCCCATGTCCTGCTTTTGGATTGTTGGATAAAGGAATTTCAGCCTTTGTATTATTCAGCAGCTCGTTCTGATCTTTGTGATGCTGCTCTAAAACAGGAATGGCCTGTGCAGAACAGAGCCCAGAAAAAGCAAAATTCCCTTTCCCAGCTTTTTGGGGGATGCAGAGCCCTCACACCTGGCAGTGAAAGGCAGGAGACAAAAAGGAAACTTCTCCCACAAAGCCCTGGTGGCTCAGGGAGGACCAAGGGGAGCTCTCTGCTACCTTCAACTCTTGTTAATTAATGAATAATTAGAAGCCACCCACAAGAATCAATGCAGCACTTTGGAATGTCTTACTGCTCTCCTGAAAATCAAATTATCGCCCTCCTCCAGCCCTGCATTCTCCTAAGCTGCCACGGATTTTCAGTGGAAGGGAGGAAGAATTTCACCCACAACAGGGAGCTGTAGGAAATGGGTGCCAGCTGGGAAAAACACGTTTATTTTCTTGTGAAAATTTTAAAAGTTTCATAAAGGATAACAGGAGGTAAAGAACATAAAGATTAGCCAAGTGCACACTTATTTTTGGAGACACCTTTTAAATATTTTTTCTCTTACATTAGCTTGTTGCATATTCATAAATAATCATGTTGAGTAAACTTTTTCTTTATTAATATTCTAAGAATTATTTAGCATGGCTTCTCTTCAGTTCTACTTTTATATAGCGTCTGTATTTTTTGGTTGTGATTTTAGGTTTTTTTAAATTATAATATTTATGTTATTTCTTTATTTTAAATGTTTTATTTATTATTTTATTATTTTATTTAGTTTAGGTCCTGGCCCACACTGCCTTTAGACAGTGAGTGCTGATAGTTGGTATATTTGTAGTAGGTGTCTTCATTATGTGTTCATTGGATGTTATTTCACTACTATGTCTAAGCTTAATTAACATAAAATAAAAAGAAAAGAAAAATGATAAAAAGAAAATAAAATTTAAAATTACTGAATCTTTGTAGCAATATATATAATACATATATCAATATGTAAAAGCATATTAAAATATTAAAAAATATATATAAAAATATATATAATAATTATTATATATATAATATATAATATATAATTATAATAAATTATATATATTAAAATATATATTATATAAAATATATAAATATATAAATATAATCTATAAATATAATATATAAAATAGAATATGTAAAATACATGTTATATATTATATATAGCAATATATAAAATAGATAATATATATAGCAGTAAAATATAAATAAAAACTATATATTTAAGCAAAGTTATTTTAACCCTACATGTATTAAATCTATTTTAATATTGGCAATATATATATAAATATAATACATATAATATATATAGCAATATATATAAATAAAAAATATATATTTATAGCAAAGTTCTTTTAACACTACATGTGTAAAATATATTTAATATTTATATTTATATATGAACATTATATAATAAATATATATTATATTTATTATATATAATATCTATGAAATAGATATTTATAGCAAAGTTCTTTTAACACTACATGTATAAAATATATTTAACATTTATATTTATATATAAGCATTATATAATATATATAATATATATTATATATATTATATTTATTATCTATAGTATATATAATATTTATATAAATCTAAATGAAATAGATATTTTTATAGCAAAGTTCTTTTAACACTACATGTGTAAAATAGATTTAATATTTATATTTATATATAAACATTATATAATATATATAATATATTATATATATTTATTATATATAATATATATTATATTTATATAAATATATATGAAATAGATATATTTATAGCAAAGTTCTTTTAACACATGTATAAAATATATTTAATATTTATATTTATATATGAACATTATATAATAAATATATATTATATTTATTATATATAATATCTATGAAATAGATATTTATAGCAAAGTTCTTTTAATACTACATGTGTGAAATAGATTTAGTATTTATATATATATAAACGTTATATAATATATATATAATATATTATATATATTATATTTATTATATATAATATATATTATATTTATATAAATATATATGAAATAGATATATTTATAGCAAAGTTCTTTTAACACTACATGTGTAAAATAGATTTAATATTTATATTTATATATAAACATTATATAATATATCTAATATTTCTATAAATACATATTTATAGAAATATAAATGAACTAGACATATTTATAGCAAAGCTATTTTACCATGACACGTATAAAATCTGGTTTAATACTTGCAGTGCCATTTGTGACTTACAGCACCCGGGCAGCCTCCTCTGCCTCGGTGGACACGAGGGCCGTGGGCAGGTCCAGCATCCAGCGCGTGTCGGTCTCGGTCAGCAGCACCTCCACCACCTGCGCCAGCTCTGCCTCCGTCAGCGCTGCTTCCTCCTCCTCCTCCTCATCCTCCTCCTCCTGCTCTGCTGAGGGCCAGAGCACAAACAGCACCGTGGCTGCTCCAAATGAATGGGGAAATAATGCTGGGAACCCAATGAATCCCAGAATGTCACATGGGAAATGGCCAAATCCCAGAATGTCACATGGGAAATGGCCAAATCCCAGAATGCAGAATGGCACATGGGAAATGGCCAAATCCCAGAATGTCACATGGGAAATGGCCAAATCCCAGAATGTCACATGGGAAATGGCCAAATCCCAGAATGTCACATGGGAAATGGCCAAATCCCAGAATGTCACACGGGAAATGGCCAAATCCCAGAATGTCACATGGGAAATGGCCAAATCCCAGAATGTCACATGGGAAATGGCCAAATCCCAGAATGCAGAATGTCACATGGGAAATGGCCAAATCCCAGAATGTCACATGGGAAATGGCCAAATCCCAGAATGCAGAATGTCACATGGGAAATGGCCAAATCCCAGAATGTCACATGGGAAATGGCCAAATCCCAGAATGTCACATGGGAAATGGCCAAATCCCAGAATGCAGAATGTCACATGGGAAATGGCCAAATCCCAGAATGCAGAATTTCACATGGGAAATGGCCAAATCCCAGAATGTCACATGGGAAATGGCCAAATCCCAGAATGCAGAATGGCACATGGGAAATGGCCAAATCCCAGAATTGCACATGGGAAATGGCCAAATCCCAGAATGCAGAATGTCACATGGGAAATGGCCAAATCCCAGAATTGCACATGGGAAATGGCCAAATCCCAGAATGCAGAATGTCACATGGGAAATGGCCAAATCCCAGAATGTCACAACGGGAAATGGCCAAATCCCAGAATGCAGAATTTCACATGGGAAATGGCCAAATCCCAGAATGTCACATGGGAAATGGCCAAATCCCAGAATACAGAATGTCACATGGGAAATGGCCAAATCCCAGAATGTCACATGGGAAATGGCCAAATCCCAGAATATAGAATGTCACATGGGAAATGGCCAAATCCCAGAATGTCACATGGGAAATGGCCAAATCCCAGAATGTCACATGGGAAATGGCCAAATCCCAGAATGTCACATGGGAAATGGCCAAATCCCAGAATGCAGAATTTCACATGGGAAATGGCCAAATCCCAGAATGCAGAATTTCACATGGGAAATGGCCAAATCCCAGAATGTCACATGGGAAATGGCCAAATCCCAGAATGTCACATGGGAAATGGCCAAATCCCAGAATTTCACATGGGAAATGGCCAAATCCCAGAATGTCACATGGGAAATGGCCAAATCCCAGAATGCAGAATTTCACATGGGAAATGGCCAAATCCCAGAATGTCCCATGGGAAATGGCCAAATCCCAGAATGCAGAATTTCACATGGGAAATGGCCAAATCCCAGAATGTCCCATGGGAAATGGCCAAATCCCAGAATTGCACACGGGAAATGGCCAAATCCCAGAATGCAGAATGTCACATGGGAAATGGCCAAATCCCAGAATGTCACATGGGAAATGGCCAAATCCCAGAATGCAGAATGTCACATGGGAAATGGCCAAATCCCAGAATGTCACACGGGAAATGGCCAAATCCCAGAATGTCACATGGGAAATGGCCAAATCCCAGAATGTCACATGGGAAATGGCCAAATCCCAGAATGCAGAATGTCACATGGGAAATGGCCAAATCCCAGAATGCAGAATGTCACATGGGAAATGGCCAAATCCCAGAATTGCACATGGGAAATGGCCAAATCCCAGAATGCAGAATTGCACATGGGAAATGGCCAAATCCCAGAATGTCACATGGGAAATGGCCAAATCCCAGAATGTCACATGGGAAATGGCCAAATCCCAGAATGCAGAATTGCACATGGGAAATGGCCAAATCCCAGAATGCAGAATGTCACATGGGAAATGGCCAAATCCCAGAATGTCACATGGGAAATGGCCAAATCCCAGAATGCAGAATGTCACATGGGAAATGGCCAAATCCCAGAATGTCACATGGGAAATGGCCAAATCCCAGAATGTCACATGGGAAATGGCCAAATCCCAGAATGCAGAATTTCACATGGGAAATGGCCAAATCCCAGAATGCAGAATGTCCCATGGGAAATGGCCAAATCCCAGAATATAGAGTTTCACATGGGAAATGGCCAAATCCCAGAATGCAGAATTGTGCATGGGAAATGGCCAAATCCCAGAATGCAGAATTGCACATGGGAAATGGCCAAATCCCAGAATGCAGAATTTCATATGGGAAATGCCCAAATCCCAGAATGCAGAATGTCACACAGGAAATGGCCAAATCCCAGAATGTCACATGGGAAATGGCCAAATCCCAGAATGTCCCATGGGAAATGGCCAAATCCCAGAATGCAGAATGTCACATGGGAAATGGCCAAATCCCAGAATGTCACATGGGAAATGGCCAAATCCCAGAATGTCACATGGGAAATGGCCAAATCCCAGAATACAGAATGTCACATGGGAAATGGCCAAATCCCAGAATGCAGAATTGCACATGGGAAATGGCCAAATCCCAGAATTGCACATGGGAAATGGCCAAATCCCAGAATGCAGAATGTCACATGGGAAATGGCCAAATCCCAGAATGCAGAATGTCCCATGGGAAATGGCCAAATCCCAGAATGGCACATGGGAAATGGCCAAATCCCAGAATGTCACATGGGAAATGGCCAAATCCCAGAATTGCACATGGGAAATGGCCAAATCCCAGAATTTCACATGGGAAATGGCCAAATCCCAGAATTGCACATGGGAAATGGCCAAATCCCAGAATTGCACATGGGAAATGGCCAAATCCCAGAATTTCACATGGGAAATGTCCAATTGTTGGGTGCTCTTTACCAGACAAGCTCAAATCTGCCTCTTCCTCAGGTTCTGTCTCATCCAGGCCAGGCTTGGCTGGTGCTGTGTCCTGGGGTGATGCCCACAGGCTGCTGCCATGTGGCCTTCAGGGAGGAGAAACAAACAGAAATTGTCCCAAAAAACTGAAAAAAGTCATCATTTGCTGGAGGTACTTTGAAGTAATTATAAATATTTTTAATTTTTAGTATTTCTATTTAAATATTGTTAGTATCTATATTTAATTATTACTATTTTAATGATTAGTATTTGTATTTAAATATTATTAGTATCTATAATTATTAATTATTAGTATTTGTATTTAAATATTATTAGTATCTCTAATTATTAGTATTTTAATTGTTAGTGCTTATATTTAAATATTATTAATATTTATATTTAAATATTAATAATATCTATATTTAATTATTAGTGTTTTTATTAGTAGTATTTCTATTTAAATATTATTAGTATCTATATTTAATTATTAGTATTTTAATGATTAGTATTTGTATTTAAATATTATTACTATCTCTATTTAATTATTAGTATTTTAATTGTTAGTGCTTATATTTAAATATTATTAGTATTTCCATTTAAATATTATTAATATCTATATTTAATTATTAGTATTTTAATTATTAGTGTTTATATTTAAATATTATTAGTATCTATATTTAATTATTAGTGTTCTAATTATTAGTATTTATATTTAAATATTATTAGTATCTATATTTAATTATTAGTGTTTTAATGATTAGTATTTGTATTTAAATATTATTAGTATCTATATTTAATTATTAGTATTTTAATTGTTAGTGCTTGTATTTAAATATTACTAGTATCTATATTTAATTATTAGTATTTTAATTGTTAGTATTTATATTTAAATATTATTAGTATCTATATTTAATTATTAGTGTTTTTATTATTAGTATTTGTATTTAAATATTATTACTATCTATATTTAATTATTAGTATTTTAATTGTTAGTGCTTATATTTAAATATTATTAGTATTTCTATCTAAATATTATTAGTATCTATAATTATTAATGTTTTTATTAGTAGTAATTGTATTTAAATATTATTACTATCTATATTTAATTATTAGTGTTTTTATTAGTAGTATTTGTATTTAAATATTATTAGTATCTATACTTAATTATTAGTGTTTTAATTATTAGTATTTATATTTAAATATTATTAGTATCTATATTTAATTATTAATGTTTTAATTGTTAGTGCTTATATTTAAACATTATTAGTATCTATATTTAATTATTAGTGTTTTAATTGTTAGCGCTTATATTTAAATATTATCAGTATCGATATTTAATTATTAGTGTTTTAATTGTTAGTGCTTATATTTAAATATTATTAGTATCTATATTTAATTATTAGTGTTTTAATTGTTAGTGTTTCTATTTAAATATTATTAGTATCTATATTTAATTATTAGTGTTTTAATGATTAGTGTTTCTATTTAAATATTATTAGTATCTATATTTATCATTAGTGTTTTAATGATTAGCATTTGTATTTAAATATTATTAGTATCTATATTTAATGATTAGTGCTTTAATTATTAGCATTTCTATTTAAATATTTTTAGTATCTATATTTAATTATTAGTGTTTTAATTATTAGCATTTCTATTTAAATATTATTAATATCTATATTTAATTATTAGTATTTTAATTATTAGTATTTATATTTAAATATTACTAATATCTATATTTAATTATTAGTGTTTTAATTATTAGTATTTCTATTTAAATATTATTAGTATCTATATTTAATTATTAGTATTTTAATTGTTAGTGCTTATATTTAAATATTATTAGTATCTATATTTAATTATTAGTATTTTAATTGTTAGTGCTTATATTTAAATATTATTAGTATCGATATTTAATTATTAGTATTTTAATTGTTAGTGTTTCTATTTAAATATTACTAGTATCTATATTTAATTATTAGTGTTTTAATGATTAGTATTTCTATTTAAATATTATTAGTATCTATATTTAATTATTAGTGTTTTAATTATTAGTATTTGTATTTAAATATTATTAGTATCTATATTTAATTATTAGTGTTTTAATTATTAGTATTTCTATTTAAATATTATTAGTATCTATATTTAATTATTAGTATTTTAATTGTTAGTATTTATATTTAAATATTATTAATATCTATATTTAATTATTAGTGTTTTAATTATTAGTATTTGTATTTAAATATTATTAGTATCTATATTTAATTATTAGTGGTTTAGTTATTAGTATTTATATTTAAATATTATTAGTATCTATATTTAATTATTAGTATTTTAATTGTTAGTGCTTGTATTTAAATATTAGTAGTATTTGTATTTAAATATTATTAGTATCTATATTTAATTATTAGTGTTTTAATTATTAGTATTTGTATTTAAATATTATTAGTATCTATATTTAATTATTAGTGTTTTAATTGTTAGTGCTTATATTTAAATATTATTAGTATCTATATTTAATTATTACTATTTTAATTATTAGTGTTTATATTTAAATATTATTAGTATCTATAATTAATTACTACTATTTTAATTATTAGTATTTCTATTTAAATATTATTAATATCTATATTTAATTATTAGTATTTTAATTATTAGTGTTTCTATTTAAATATTATTAGTATCTATATTTAATTATTAGTATTTTAATTGTTAGTACTTATATTTAAATATTATTAGTATCTATATTTAATTATTAGTGTTTTAATTATTAGTGTTTATATTTAAATATTATTAGTATCTATATTTAATTATTAGTATTTAAATTATTAGTGTTTATATTTAAATATTATTAGTATCTATCTTTAATTATTAGTATTTTAATTATAATTTTAAAGTTATTTTTATAGCTATTTGATGCTGGTTGCTATCCCAAGCCCTGGGATTGTCCTTTGGAACAGCCAGCCTGGGAAACATGGCAGAAAAAGCAATCTCCATCTCAGAAATCAGTGCTCACTATCGTCATTATAAATTGTGAACAATTACAATTATTCCTTGATTTTGTTCATGCTGTGGCTCAGGATTTTTCATTTAAAACACCAATAATTATTTCCCTTCCTTGCATGGCTTAATTGCGTTGGTCAGCCCAAAGTCTTTGACTTTTTTCCCCTCTGTGCTGGAAGTTTGTAATTAAAATGTAGGGAAAAATAATTTAGGAGTTTTAACTCCAAGTTTTGTTCAAGAGCATTTTTGGAGATGGATGCACAGAACCACACAGAGCTAACTTGCTTAAATATTATTAAAGCAGAGAATTTTTATTATGTTAAATTTTATTATGTTAAACATATTTTATTATTTTTTTATTATGTTAAATTTTTATTATGTTAATTTTTATTTTTATTATGTTAAATAAATTTTTATTATGTTAAACATATTTTGATAGTTGAACTGGTATTTTTAATATCTTAATTCGATATTTTCATTTCTATATTTTATAATTTTGCATAGAAGCCTGTCTGCACTTACAGATAAAATACTTTAAAATACATACTTTACTTTAAAAAAAAGTACTTATAATGCTTTATTTTTTTTTAAATCAAACTTTTCTTGCCTGGCAGCATTTGGGTCTGGCTGGAAGAGGGGTTGGGGTGTCACATTCTTCCCTTCCTCATCAAAAACCTGGAGAAAAATTGGAATAATTTTCAGGATCATTTCCCTGGAAGGGGTTTGAATTCCTGCCTTCCTGCAGGACCAGCCCCAGATTTTTGGGATTTTTTGGGAAAAGCCACTCCTGTCACTGGGCTTGGAGGGGCAACCCAGCCCTTCCAGGCCTTCCCACCTTTCCCAACCCAACCATTCCAGGGTTTCTGAGATCCTTCCTGCACATGAATTTGGGGCTCTTCCCACTTTTCCCAATCCAATAATTCCAGGGTTTCTGAGATCCTTCCTGCACATGAATTTGGGGCTCTTCCCACTTTTCCCAACCCAACTATTCCAGGGTTTCTGAGGTTCTTCCCACCTTTCCCAGCCCAACCGTCCCAGGGCTTTTTGGTTCTTCCTACAGACAGATTTTGGGCTTTTCCCACTTTTTCCACCTTTCCCAACCCAACCATTCCAGGGTTTCTGAGATCCTTTCTGCACATGGATTTGGGGCTCTTCCAACTTTTTCCAACCCAAGAATTTCAGGGCTCCTTGGTTCTTTCTGTAGGTGGATTTTGGGCTTTTCCCACTTTTTCCAAGGGTGTCCAACCTAACCCTTCCAGGCATTCCCACCTTTCCCAGCCCAATAATTCCAGGGATTCTGAGATCCTTCCCACAGGTGGATTTTGGGGCTCTTCCCACTTTTCCCAACCCAACCATTCCAGGGTTTCTGAGATCATTCCCACAGGTGGATTTGGGGCTCTTCCCACCTTTCCCAGTCCAACCATTCCAGGGCTTTTTGGTTCTTCCAGCAGGTGGATTTGGGTTCTCCCCACCTTCCCCAACCCAACCATTCCAGGGTTTCTGAGATCATTCCCACAGGTGGATTTGGGGCTTTTCCTACCTTTCCCAACCCAACCATTCCAGGGTTTCTGAGATCATTCCCACAGGTGGATTTGGGGCTTTTCCTGCCTTTCCCAACCCAACCATTCCAGGGTTTCTGAGATCGTTCCTGCACGTGGATTTGGGGCTCTTCCCGCCTTTCCCAACCCAACCATTCCAGGGCTTTTTGGTTCTTCCCCCAGGTGGATTTGGGGCTTTTTCCAAGGGTGTCCAACCCAACCATTCCAGGCCTTCCCCCAGGTGGATTTGGGCCTCTTCCCACCTTTCCCAACCCAACCATTCCAGGGTTTCTGAGATCGTTCCTGCACGTGGATTTGGGGCTCTTCCCACCTTTCCCAACCCAACCATTCCAGGGTTTCTGAGATCATTCCTGCACATGGATTTGGGGCTCTTCCCACCTTTCCCAACCCAACCCTTGCAGGGCTCCCTGGTCCTTCCCCCAGGTGTGTTTCGGCTCTCCCCTCACCTGCGGGGCTCCCTGGCTGCCCCCGAGGAGCCAGGCCCGGGGCTCTTTGCCCAGGGAAGCCCCCGAGGAGGCCGTGGAGGCTCTGCGGGGGCTCGGGGCTCCGCTGGCTCCCGGCCACGCCCTGCAAACAACGCACGGGAACGCTCATTGATAAATATCAAATTGTTACCCGCTATTATAAAGGATTCAAAGCATCTATAATAAAGGATTTTTACAATTTCCTAAGTATTATAATTATATATTACCGAAAATTTATATCTTTGTATTAATATATTTATTTTAAATTTATATCGCCTATATTTTAAAGGATGCAAACCATTTATAAGAAAGGATTTTTATCATTTCTTATATAATAAAACTTATTTTTAATAATTATATTATAATTACCAACTATTTTAAAGGATTTTAACAAACTTTAACCATTTATATTAAAGGATTTGTACCATTTCTTTAATACTATAATACATTATATATAACGTAATATTTTAAAGTATGTAAACTTTTTATAAGAAAGTATTTTTGCCATTTCTTAAATATTATAATTGATTATATATTACCTAATATTTTAAAGGGCTTAAACCAGTTATAATACAGGATTTTCACAATTTCTTATCTGTTATAATAGATTATATATTACCTAATATTTTAAAGGATGTATGTTATAATAGATTATATATTACCTAATATTTTAAAGGATGTAAACCATTTATAAGAAAGTATTTTTGCCATTTCTTAAATATTATAATTGATTATATATTACCTAATATTTTAAAGGGCTTAAGCCAGTTATAATACAGGATTTTCACAATTTCTTATCTATTATATATTACCTAATATTTTAAAGGATGTAAACCATTTATAAGAAAGGATTTTGACCATTTCTGAAATATTATAATTTATTATATATTACCTAATATTTTAAAGGATGCAAACCATTTATAAGAAAATATTTTTATAATTTTTTATATAATAAAACTTATTTTACAAAATTACTTATAATTACCAATTATTTTTAGGGATTTCTACTTATTACAATAAAGGATTCTACTATTTCTTTTATCAATTATTACACATTGCCAGTTATTAGAAAGGATTTCAACAGTTTATAGTAAAGCATTTTTATAGTTTATTATAGATTATAATTGATGATATATTACCAAATATATATATATATTTAATATTATATATTTTAAAGAATGTAAACTATGTATAAGAAAGGATTTTCATAATTTCTTATATAACTTATTATTTATTATCAATTATTTTAGAGGATTTTAACAATTTATAATAAAGGATTCTTATATTGATTATATATTATCAATTATGTTAATGGATTGCAACCACTTATAGGAAAAGATTGTTACCTTTTCTTATAGAGTATAACTTATATATTACCGATTATTTTAAAGAATTTTAACCATTTATTGCTATTTCTAAGAAAGGATTCTTCCAATTTCTAATGTATTTTAATTTATTATAAAATATAAATTATTTTAAAGGATTTTAACCATTTAGAATAAAGGATTCTTATAATCAGTTATATATTGCCAATTATTTTAAGGGATGTAAACCACTTCATAATCAATACAATAATGTAATAAGTAAAATATTTGTAACAATTTATTTATCATAAACTATTATGTATTATGACATATTATTGAATGTAATTTGTTATGTATTACAATTTTTTATGTATTACCAATTATTTTAAGGGATGTAAATAATTTATAATGCAAGATTGTGGGACTGCAGCTACTTATGGATTATAATTTATGATATATTAATAATTATTTCAAGGGATCTTAAGCATTTATAAGAAAGGAGTGCAGCCATTTGTTATAATTTATTGTGTATAATAATTAATTACATATTACCAATTATTGTAAAGGGTTTCGACCATTTATAAATAGGGCTTTTGACTATTTATTTGTTATAACTTCTTATGCCTTATAATATATAATAGAATGTAATTTATTATAGAATGCAATTTATTATAGAATAGAATTTATTACAGTATATAATTTATTATATACTACAATTCATGATCTATTACCCATTAAATATTTAAACCATTTATAATAAAGGACCTTTACCACTGATTTATTATGACTTATTATAGAATATAATTTATTACATATTACAATTCAGTAAATGCTACCCTTTGTTTTAAGGGATGTCAACCATTTATAATAAAGAATTTTGGACACATGTAATTTATTAAATATAATTTAATATTACAGAATATAATTAATTCTATATTATAGCTTATGTATTACTAAGTATTTTAAGGGATGTAATCCATTTATACCAAAGGAACTTTTCCCATCATTAATTATAATTAATGATCTGTTATAACTGGGTCTGTACTATAATTTATCATCTATTCAGAGGTATTTTTAGGGCTTTAAATCTTTTTAATTCCCATATCATTGCAGTTTTAGGCCGGACCGCTCCCACTCACCGCGGAGGCCGCGGCCCCTGCATGGCGTCGCGCCGTTACCGTGACAACGCCGCCCAAGACGCGGCGCGCCGATTGGCCGCCAGCAAGGGCGGCGCCGATTGGTCGGCGTGCGGCGCGCGGGCCGCGCTGTGCTCGCGGCCGCAGCCCCGGGCCGTCCCCGGCCCCGGTTCGGGTCCCGCCCCCGCCCCGTGTCACCGAACCGGCGCTGCCCGCGCCCGCCGCGCCAGCGCCCCGCCCGCCGCTCGGCCTTCCCGCGGGGCTGCGGCGCCTCCCTCGCGGGGGATTCACCCCTGAGTCAGCAAAGTCGCGCCCGCCGGCTCTTTCGGCACCGCCCGCGGGGACCGTGTGAGGGTCGGGGATGCGGCTCCTGGGCGGAGGCGCCGGGCGCGCGTGAGCCGCGGCTCTGCAGGGGCACGGCCGAGGCCGCGGTGTCCTCGCTGTGACACGGCCGCGATGCCCGACGGGCGCGCCGGGCGCTGCCCCGCGCCGGCCCGGGGACAGCGCTGAGCCGGGCAGGTGAGGCACCGGGGCTGCCCGGAGGACACGGTGAACGACCGCCGGGTCCGCATCTTTGTTCTGTTTATTCGGGGTGGTGTTACGGGTGTTGTGTGTAACCTGGAGCTGTTATTGTGTCTCTCAAAAGCCTCACGCCCAGCAAGAGCCCCCGTTCCCCGAGGACCCCCCGTTCGCCTCACGGCCGATGAGACTCCCCCCGCGCCTCTGCGGCTCTCCGCGTGAGTACGGCGGCCGCGGCCGGGCTGGGAAGGGGGAGCGGGGCGAGGATGCCGAGGCGGTGGCGGTGGCGGCGGCGGGCGGGGCCGGGGGCACTCGGGGGCCGTGAGGGGCCGCGGTGAGCGGGAGCTTCAGCACCGAGCACCGGCCGGGGCGGGGCCCGAGCATTGAATGAGCTCGGAGGGGGCGTGGCCTCCCCGTGATTGCCAGGCGAGGGGCGGGGCTTGTTCCTCGGTGACACGTGAGGGGGCGCGGCTTGTGCCTAATGACATATATGGGCATGAGGGGGCCGCGGCGGCCGCGCCTCGGCCGGCTGGGGGCGTGGCCTTGCGGTTTGAGTGACAGGCGGGGCCTGTGGCGTCGTGACAAACGGGGGGCGTGGCCTGTGCGCTGAGCGGCAGGCGGTGGGGAGCGGTGTGTGCTTTGATTGACGTGTAAGGAGGTGGCCTTAGACTTTGAGTGACAGATGCAGCCTTGCCTGTGCGTTGCGTGACAGGCGAGGGCGTGGCCAATCCCCCCAAGTGACAGGAAGGGGGCGCGTCCTCCGCCCTGACTGACAGGTTGAACAGCGCTATATTACATACGAGTGGGCGTGCCCTCCCGTTGACTGACAGGCGAGGATGGGCGTGGCCTCCCCTGACTGACAGCCGCCGCACGCGCCCTGCCCGCTTCCCGCGGTGCGCGGTGACGTCGTGCGTAACGTGGCCACGCCCCTCCCGCCCCGCCGCCGCTCCCGGTCCCGTCCCCGCTGCTCCCGCCGCTCCCCCCGGGACCCGGCGGCGCTTGCCGGCGATGTGACCCCTGCCCGGGACTACCAGCGACCATGGCTGAGGTGAGAGCGGCGGGGGCCCGCCCGGGAACTTGTTGCGCGGCGCCGCAAGTTTGTTGCGGGGAGCGGAGGCCCGCGGGCACCGGCGGTCCCGCCCGCTCCCCTCAGGGAGCCGCCCGCTCCCGTTCGGGGCCGTCCCGGGGGCTGAAGGCGCCTGAGGGGAGCGGGCGGGACCGAGCGCGGCGCCTCCCGGTTCTTATAGGACCGCGTATGCTAAACCAGCGCTTTATTTCCTTTAAATATCTTTTTTTTAATCCCTAAAACAAAGGGGAATTGCTTAAAAGGCAGCCCGGGAGAGCTTTCTGGTGGAATTCCCAGGATTTGCGGGGAGTGGGGGGGTTAGTTGGGGATAATGGGAGTTGTGTTGTGGGATGTAAGATGATAATGATAGGGAAATAATGGGGAAATGGGAAAAAAGCCTCTTTATGGCAGGGTTGGGTTGCTGGGGTTGGATTGGCCCGTCCCAGTAGGATCAGCTCTTTCCCTTTTAGGAGGGGACTGATGAATGGATATTCCCTGAAGTTTTCCCCAAATTATCCCCAGATCCCAATCTCGGGCGGTTTGCTGCTCTAAAGTGTTGTCAAATGTGTTGGAAATGGAAATTTGAAAAGTATACTTTGGAAAAGTACAATTCGTGGGACAGGTGTTGCTCCTAGGGCAAGCTGGGAGTGTCCAGATTTTGGATTTTACAGATGGAGCTTCTCCCCTTGAAATTCCTGCATGTATGGGGTTTTCCCCTTAAATTGCTTTCTCTTTCCCTTCCAAACCAAACCTTTAATGGAGCACTCTTCCTGTTGTTGGGACAACACGTCCTGAGCTAATCTTAGAAGTTCTAAGAACCTGCCTGGGTGGTTTTGTATCTCCAGAGGGAATCACAGGTCTGATCCCAAAAATGTGGGGTTTAAACCCACTTGTACAAAGCTGGAGAGACAGTGGTGCCTTTGCTGTGGGGATCAGAGCATTGGGGATGTTTGGCTGGAGTTTTTGTCCATTTTTTCGTGAATTAACCCAAATTTCCTGTGGGGCTGAGCTGGGTCAGTCCCTGCTCGCTGTCCCAGCAGTGCCAGCCCCAGGGCAGGGAGGTCCCAGCGGGATGTGGGGCTGCCCACCTGTGGCTTTTCCCTGTGGATGTGGTTCCTGTGGCTGAGATCCCAATTCTGCACTCGGGGGGTTCATCTTGGCCTTTTTGGAGGTGAATCCCTTATTCTTTTGGGGCAGGGGCAGCGTTTGGTCCGCCTGTGGGTGAGTTCATCCCCAGGCAACTGTTGCATCTGCATGGGGAAACAGTAATAATTTTAAAAAGTTGATACCTGGAGTGATTTAAGGTCCTGGATACAGTTTCCAGCTCGGTTTGTGTCCCTGCCTCTGGCAGATGGTATTTAGGGTTCCTTCCTGCCCCAAGCATGCCAGGATTTCATGAATTTAGGAAACCCACAGGGAGCAGAGTGGGAATTCTCCTTAGCATGGCATTTCCTCATAGCTCTGGTGGCAGCCAGCGGCCTGCAGGAGCTGCAGATCACCAAAGTATGGATGGGAAGGTGGCAGGCTGATGGTTCTTGCCCTGTTTGCCATCCTTTGTGCCAGTGGCAGACATTGTGCTGCTTTTTGAGGGTGCACAGAGCTCGTCCTGCCCTCAGGAACAATCCTAGAAGCTTGTGATTCTGAGGATCAGCCCTCCAAGCCCAGTGTGGCTCTGGAACTTGTTGGGTTGCACAGGAAGGCCCTTCAGAAAGCAGGGCTGGAGGCCAGAAAGTGAAACTAAATTCACCAAAAGTGCTGCTTCACTTTTGCAGAAGCGATTTGAATACAGGACAGACAAAGAGAAAAAAAAAAAAGATTTTGAATATATATTAAATTTGGGATTAATAACCTGTGTTAGGGATCCTTTTACATGATTCCTCATACTCCAACGTGTCAGAAGTTTGTTCCAGGCATGAACTGGAAGGAAAATATCTCTAACTTAAGATCAGCTGAAGCTTTGTGGCTGTTCCAGTATCCTGCATTAAGCTGCTTACAGGGTGGTTTTGGTGGAGGGAATGCTGATACACACAGATTTTCTCCAAAATAAGTATTTTAATGCCTCCTAAGAAGAAAAGGTTGGTGCTGAAAAGCTTGATTAGCAGCTGAAAGAGAATGGGTTTTGTAAATTCAGCCTTTATAGTGGTGGAGTGAAATGGAAGTGAGAGAATGAGATCTTCTGATCCCCACTGGAAGAGCTGGGCTCAGGCTTTTGTGCTGAGCAGAGGCAGCTCAGTACCTGCTGTCATTTCCAGGAGTGCCAATCCCTGCTGTTCCTGGTGTTCCATGAGGGGATGCACCAGCCAGGTTCCTGCAGGATATCCTTGCCAGGATACCGAGCGTGCAAAAATAAAGGGAACCAGAGGGGGGTTTGGGTTTTTGTTGTCCTTCAGTGAATTAGGGGTGGGAGAGAGGGTGGCCATGTGTGGTCAGAGGTGAGTGGGAGCACTGGGGACTAAATATCCCTGATTTTTGGCTGGCATAGCTTGGAATTTCCTGCAGGCTGGTTTAGCTCTGGGTTGAGGGGGCTGACAGGTCCTGAAAGGGGAGATCCTGCTCCTCCTGCTGCCTTTGTGTCCTGGCCCTGAGCTTCCATGGGCTGATCCATCTTGCTGAGAACCTCAGGGCAGGCAGGGAGAGATCCCACAGGAGCAGCCCTGGCACCTGCAGGTCCCCAGGAGGGTCAGGGGACACCTCGTGCCAGGAGGGCACAGCCAGGGGGTGAGGCTGGGAACAGGGACAGGAGCAGAGGGAACGGCCCCAGGCTGGGCCAGGGCAGCTCAGGGCGGATTTTGGGAATATTCCTCCATGGAAAGGTTCCCAGCCCTGGCAGGGCTGAGTGCCCGTCCCTGCAGGGATTGCAGCCCCTGTGGATGTGGCACCTGGGGACATGGCAGTGCTTGCAATGGATGGGCTTGGGGATGTTTTCCAACCCAGAGGATTCCATGGTTCCCTTCCCGTGACTGATGCTGGGACATAATTCCTGTTTCTCCCAAAGCTCCAGCAGGCAGCTGAGCAGCTCCGTGTGGTTCTCACCCTGAACCTCTGAGGTTCCTCAATTCTCTGACTTGCTGAAATAAAAACTAAAGTTTTACTTCTGCAGAGGGAATTTCTGAGGGGATAAAAACCTGGACTGGCATTTGATGGTGTTGGGAAAGGATGGGAAGGAGCAGGAGCTCTCCTCTGGTGTCAGTGGACAGTTAAATGTCTCAACCTAATTTCTCTGAGTGCACTTCAATGTTTTTAAATTTCTGAAAGTTTAGTTGTGTTCAACCAAAAAATCAGTTTATTAGCATGGTGTGCTTTAAGAAGTCATCTATAAATCCCTATTGTCTGGAAAATTTTCCCTTTTCCTCAACGTTCTGCTTCTTTCAGCTGAAGAATTTTAAACTTTGAGAATGTCACTGAATTCTGTTTTCATACTTTGAGCATTACTTTCTGATTTCTGTTTTGGAACAGCTTCAGTGCTGAAGGAATACGTGACCTGCTAACTGTTCTGAGTAACCTTTTCACTTTCTTGGTGTTTTTGTTGAACTAAGGTGTAGTAGGAAGTTCACACAGTCACTGATGTGTTTGCTGATTGTGCTGTTTGAACAGTCAGGGTTTTTGAGGAGCTCCTGGATACAGAACAAGGTTAAAATAGCTTAAATCCACTTTTCCTACTGATCTAAATCCCCATTAAAATCAGGCATTGACAGCAGTCAATCATATTTTTCCTGGTTTGATCTCAGCTGTAACTAATTGGGGGTTTTGTGTCATTTTGAGCAGAGTTTGTGGAATACTGCACTGAGGTAGCAGTGAACCTAAAGGAGAGCTGGGAATTCTGGATTTTTCCTTCCTTGGTGAGGGAATAACCCCCAGAGTGGCTGTTGTAGGCACTGCTTGGATTCCCTCAAGGGAATTGCAGGGATACAGTGGCACTCTGCATTTCTAATCTTAAAAAGAGGGTGGCCCTTGAGTTCTTTTGTCGTAGTAGAAGAGTTTTGAGGATATTTTCCACATGTGATCAAACAGTGATGTTTGTGGGCATCCAGTCAGGACTTCAAGTCCTTCCTGACGCAGCAGAGGGATTTAGGCAGAGGCTGGAATTGTTGGAAAGTTGTTTCTTTTTGAGCCTTTTCCTGGCCAGAAGCCCCAGGCTGCATTAATATTTCCCTCCTAATCCATTCACGTCACAAATTGTCCATAGGAATGTTTCCTTCTGCTGCCTGGCATATGACTGGGGCTGGTTGCTTCTGGGATTCTATAGCAGGATCCAATCACTCCATAAAATCCCAGGTTTCTTAGCACAATATTTTAGATTATTACAGGAAGTTAAGGTGAAAATGAATAGGAGATGGGGAAGTGTGGAACTGTGTCCTTCAGGCAGGGCGGGTGGAGTTGTGATTGTGATTCCAGAATTCTCTTGGAATGGGAAGCTCTCCTGGGGAAGCTGCAGGGGATTCATCTCCTGTCCCTCCACAGCTTCCTCAGCCTGGAGCAGAGCACTTCCCTGAGGGCAGGCCCTTGGGAAATGCCTGCCTGGGTTCTGGGTGGCACCTTGGGCAGAAGGCATCGGCAGCGCCCTGCAGTGCCCTGTCCCCTGTGTGCCCCAGCACCAGGGGCTGCAGGGGTTCCAGCTGGGATGGAGCCCATCCTTCAGTGCAGGGATCCAGGGGCAGCAGCTGCTGGCCTGGCACTCTGGTGTCCCTGTCACCTCTCTGCCCTGCCCTGTCCCTGCCAGGGCCTGGAGGGGCTCCAGGAGAGCTGCAGAGGGACTGGGACATGGGATGGAGGGACAGCACACAGGGAATGGCTGGAAGCTGAAAGAAGGTGGATTTAGGTAATATTGGGAAGGAATTCTGGCTGTGAGGGTGTGTAGTAAACCCCTCAGGTTTAGCCAGGGCCCCTTGGAGAACAGAATGCTGACACAGCGGCAAAGAAGTTTCCTGTCTCCAGGGACATCCGCCTTGTACCTTATCCCTATAGCCATGGAAGGCAATATTGTGTTAAACCCTACCATTGGTCACTTATGGTCACTCTAACACCTTTGCCATTGGTCAGGATTGGATCCAGGCCAAGGGTATAACAGTAGCACACTGTACCCCTACTAACTGGGAAGAAGAAGAGCTGAGACCCTTCACGGACCCTACAATAAAGCCACACTCGTGGAACAGCCAGCGCCTTCTGCTTCTCCTCTCTCTGCCGTCTGCTGGAGCCTTAGGCCAAGGGAAAAGCTACCCAGCAAGCAAAGCTGAAATCACAAGAGCTGCCTGATCACTAAGAGCTGAATATCTCCCTGCTTGCTAGGGGCTGACCCACGGCCTTGGTCTGAGAGCGAGCTGGCTTCTGGCACCCAGTGCCCTTGGGGACTGAGCTCTGGAGCTGGAACAGCTGGCATAGGATACGACCAAGCAAGGCTCATTTAAGGGTGGGCAGCCCTGGCACAGGTGCCCAGATTTGCTGTGGCTGCCCCTGGATCCCTGCAGTGCCCAGGGCCGGGTTGGACACCCTGGGACAGTGGGAGTGTCCCTGCCATGGCTGGCTGGGTTTAAGCTCTCCTCTCCAGGCTGAACACGCACAGCTCTCTCAGGGATCTCAGAACTCAGCAGTGTGGGATGATTTGGGGTGGGAGGCAGCTCTGGAAGTCTCTGGTGGGACCTTCTCTGCTCTCAGGGCTGTCTCCAGCCTGGTCTTGAAAACTTCCAGAGAAAAACATTGGGAAAAGTCCTGTGGATACAGGGGTCAAGCTTCAGAGGGAAATGGCCAAGACAGCTTTGCTGAGGGAGAAGCTGCAAGGCTTTGAGAGTCACTTTTGGGATCTGGGAGTTCAAACACTGCTCTGGATCCTTGTCTTGTGGAAGGACAGGAATTTAAAAAAGTGAAAATCCATGGATGTAAAGGCTTCCATTTGAGGGATGTCACTGCGGTTTGGGCTGTGCAAATGTTCACATGTAGGACTGGAAAAGAGGACCAGAAGTGGTTTTCCTTTTTCCTCGCTTCAATGTTGCTATTTTCTCCCCAAGATAAAAATGTGACCTTTTAAAAAAAATTTAACACAAGTTAATTTGCAACACAACACACAGAGAGGGGCAGGCTGGGACTGTAGCCTTCCTCTTATGGAAAAGGACACATTCCCTCTGGAATAAAAGGTGTTTTTCCCTATTTTACCCAGTTCTTTTCTGCGGGCCCAACTCACAGGTGAATTTATTAACTTTGGGATATTTTGCTGTTGCATTGTTCAAGACCTGAACAAATTGATGGGCTTGTCAGGCATATTGCTATCAATATAAAGAGAATTTAATTCTAGATTTTAACTGTTTTATGTAACACTTCAGGAGCTATTAAAGATAACTGAGTCAATTTGGACAGGATGTGTATTTGTCTTGTAGACACTGCAGATTATTCTGCAAATTTTAAGATGTTTCATTATTAATCAGTTCTGTTAAACAGTGTGAAAGGTGTTAGCAGAGACAAGAGTTTTGTGGGTAGGAGTGAAACTGTGCAGTGTCTGTCCCTTCTGTTCAGGTGGTTTTGCTGTAGGGGAAAGAGAGAAAGCTCAGTGCATCCCCTGGAGTATCCCAGTGCATCCCCTGGAGTATCCCAGTGCATCCTCCCTGGAGTATCCCAGAGTATCCCAGTGCAGTCACAGGTGTCTGAGGGACACTGGCCAGCTTCAGTCCACCTATTCCATATCCACCTATTCCATATCCATGCCTGGGGAATGGATTGGATGGGATCTGTCCCATCTATCCCATATCCAGGGAATGGATTGGATGGGATCTGTCCCATCTATCCCATATGCAGGGAATGGATTGGATGGGATCTGTCCCATCTATCCCATATCCAGGGAATGGACTGGATGGGATCTGTCCCATATGCAGGGAATGGACTGGATGGGATCTGTCCCATATGCAGGGAATGGATTGGATGGGATCTGTCCCATCTATCCCATATGCAGGGAATGGATTGGATGGGATCTGTCCTATCTATTCCATATCCAGGGAATGGACTGGATGGGATCTGTCCCATATCCAGGGAATGGATTGGATGGGATCTGTCCCATATCCAGGGAATGGATTGGATGGGATCTGTCCCATCTATCCCATATCCAGGGAATGGACTGGATGGGATCTGTCCCATCTATTCCATATCCAGGGAATGGATGGGATCTGTCCCATATCCAGGGAATGGACTGGATGGGATCTGTCCATATCCAGGAATGGACTGGATGGGATCTGTCCCATATCCAGGGAATGGATTGGATGGGATCTGTCCCATATGCAGGGAATGGACTGGATGGGATCTGTCCCATCTATCCCATATGCAGGGAATGGACTGGATGGGATCTGTCCCATCTATCCCATATGCAGGGAATGGACTGGATGGGATCTGTCCCATCTATCCCATATGCAGGGAATGGATTGGATGGGATCTGTCCCATCTATCCCATATGCAGGGAATGGATTGGATGGGATCTGTCCCATATGCAGGGAATGGATTGGATGGGATCTGTCCCATCTATCCCATATCCAGGGAATGGATTGGATGGGATCTGTCCCATCTATCCCATATCCAGGGAATGGATTGGATGGGATCTGTCCCATATCCAGGGAATGGATTGGATGGGATCTGTCCCATATGCAGGGAATGGACTGGATGGGATCTGTCCTATCTATTCCATGAATGGATTGGATGGGATCTGTCCTATCTATCCCATATCCACACCTGAGGAATGTGTTGGATGGGATCTGTCCCATCCATCCCATGTCCTGTTGGATACATCCTGGGAACGCACTGGATGTGATCTGGCTGGTTGTTGCTGCCAGTCCCCTAACCTTGGGAAGTCCTGTCTTTCCTGGGATCCCTGAAAATACCCTGGAGTCCAGCAGTGACATTCCAGCAGTGCTGGTGCTTTGGGGCTCAGTGTCGCTCCTTTCCCTCTTTGCCTGGGGTTTGTTCCTGCAGCCCCCCGAGCTGGGCTCCCTCCAGGCCTGGAGCATTGACAGGGGAGTCCTTGCTCACTGGAGATCTGCTCAGTGGCCATGAGGTAGGAGTTCTGGGTGACTGTCATTCCTCTGAGCTCACAGCAGGCTGCTCACTGTCACCTTTGCTGATGTTACCTTCCAGAACAATTGCAGTGTGCATTGCCTGTGGATTGTCACTATCCCTGATTTTTCTTGTATTTTTCTCTCCCGGGCCTTGGATCCCAATATGCTTTGATAGGTGGCAGCTCCTTGTTCCCATGAGTGCCCTTGAGGCAAAAAGTGCTCTGTGCTTCCCTGGGAATGGCTGGGCAGGAAATGAAGATCCACTGAATGTCACAGAGAAAAAATGTGGGTCTTTGTCGGGGACGAGCCATTTGTTGGTGAGGGGAGACTCAGACACTCAATATGAGTGATGAGCAAATTCCGTTTATTGAAGAGAGCATCAGACACTTTTACAGCGAATAATAAGCTTATGAATATTCTGTAAGCCAAGCAATCTATTGGTTAAACTATGCCATGAACTCTTCCTCATTCCTTAGGAGGGTTCCATGTCTCTTTTCTCATGCCTCTTTCACTGTTTGTTATCCTACCACAGCTAGGCCCAAGGACACTGCTATCTTGCAGGTGCCGGACGTGGAATTAGCCATGGTTTTGTACTTTTCCATTTTCTAGCAGCTAAATTCCCAACAACTGAAGAGCAAGGGTGGCCTTTTCCCAGAATTCCTGTCCCATGGCCGTGCCATCCTTGTGAGTGTGGATCTGGGATGTGACCCTTAGCAGTGCCAGGGAATTGTCATCACTAAATGCCCCCAAAGGCATCTGTTGTGCCCTGGCCAGAGCCACCATCCCTTGGAGGCAGGAATGGGACTGGCCAAGCCTTGCAGGCCTTGTCTTGGAGCATCTCTGCAACCAGAGGCTGCTCCTCACCCTCAGTGCTGCCAGCCTGGCACTGCAGGGTTTGCCAGCTCTCCTTCCCACCTGTCCAGCCCCAGGCTGGTGTTTGCAGCACAGAGGCCAGAGTCAGGGAGAGGCTGCAGAAGTGGTGCCAGTCACCTTGGGGATGGGCTGGCACAGCTGGCACAGCTGGCACTGGAGGGGTGCCAGGGCTCAGGGCTGCTCCTGGCTGCAGCTGGGCATTAATAAAGATGAGCAGGAGTGTGACCCTGCTCAGGGCTGGAAATAGAAGCAGGAAATGCTTGGCAGCTCGTCCCAGGCTGGAGAGGCAGCAATGCAGACAGGAGAGTGCACGGGCAGGGCAGGTGTTTGGGAGAAGGGCACGGAGCCAGAGCTGCTTTGGGGCTGCTGGGGGAGCCACAGCTCCCTGAACTGCCCTGGTCCCTGCTCTGTATCCCCTTTTTCCTTCTGCATCGAGGCCTTTCCCAGAACTTCCCTGCCCAGGCTGCAGCTGAGCTGGGTCGGCCCCCTGGGCATGGAGCAGCCAGAATTGCCATGGATTGTCACCAAAGCAGGCTGGCACTGCTGAGTGATAAACCCTCCTCAACACTCCTGTGTTACAGCCAAAGTTATCCAGGGAAGCAGGGAACCTTTTGGGAAGAGGGTTTTTTGGCAAAGTGAGTGTTCATTTGTGTAAGAGGCTCCCAATAACAACACACTTTAATAATGGCTTTTCCTTCATTCCATGAGGAATGCTCATTGTGGTTGGGGATTCCTTTAAAAAGTGTCCCTGAATTGAAGGAGAACAGGAATTTGTGCTCAGCTTCAAACAGGAATGGTTTCTCTTGGACTGGGGCTCACTGGCAGTGCAATCTGGGATATCCCTGGGCTGGGAAAGGGGGATTTATACCTGGAGTTAGATCACAGCTAAAGCTTTAATAATTTTTAATTGAAGAAGACTTCTAAGATGGTATTTGCAGAATTGATTGTTTCCTAAGGAAAATATTTTATCCCTCAGAATAAATTCTCCTCAGGCCTTTGAATCCAACTCTGTTCCTTGGAGGGCAGAGTCATTGCTGGAATCATTTTTGAAGACCTTTGAAGATCATGGAGTCCAATCCATCAGTGCACGTCCCCAAGTGCCACCTGGGCTGGGACCCTGCAGGTGCTGATTCCAGCCCATGGCAGGAGGAAAAGGGGAGGCTCTCTGTGGGATCTCAGCCCCTCAGCACTGAGGTGTCACCGAGAGCACCCTTGGGGGGCTCGGGAGTCCTGGAATGTTCCAGAAGTGTCTGGTGGCTGGACTTTGATCCTACACAGGAGACGACACCTGTATGAGGACAGGAGGGTTTCACCGGGGTGAATGGTGAAGGGATTGGTTAATTAGAGGGTGAGACACAGGGTTTAGGATTTCTGTACAGGGGGGTTTAGAGAAGTAAGATGGAGGAATTGGGGCGTGTCCTGTCCTTCTTCTTCTTCTTCTTCTCCTCCATCTTCTGTGGTGATGGTGGCACTTTGGGATTGGCCATTACTAAAAGTGCACCCAGCAATAAGAATAAATGGTATTGGGGAAAAATGATAAATATTGTACACGTAACAATGGGTATAAAGATAGGTGACCGCCCGGAGGGCAGGGAGTGTGCTCATGGCTGGCTGCTGAGCAGAGCTCTGTCGGGCCGAGAGAAAATCTTTTAGATAAACAATTAATAAACATAAAAACAGAAAGAAGAACTGAAGCCTCTTCTGTCCTTTGAAACGCCCCAAGGCCACCCCGGGCCTTTCCAGGCCACCCAAACAGCCAAAAACCAAACAGCTCTCCATGGCCTCTCTCCTGGCCTGGAAGATGGAATTCATTTGGGAAATGTAGAGAAATGGTAAAGTCTGACAAATTCACATAGTGTGGATTTGTATGTAAATGCTGAGATAAGAAATGTTGATTTAGAAATGGAATAGGATAGATATTGTAGAGAGAGAAATGGAATTAGAAACAAGTTTTAAAGGGTGGTTTTGTAAAAAAGATGAGATATTTTGGAGAAACAGAGTCATAACTCTGTTTCTCCAAAGATGGATTATAGTAGGATTTATGAGGGGTGATTTCAGATTATTGGTTTTAAGGTATTTTTAATATAGTGTGATGAAAGTTGATAGGTTAAGAAATGTTTATAGTGTATTGTAACTAAGAAATAGTTGGGTCACGCTTTAAGATTTCTCTGCAAATTCATTTCTCACAGTTTCCAACCAAAGATTGCTGCAATAAACTCATTAAGACTTTGTTAATTTGTATTAATGATCGTGTATTGCATTCCATTAATTATGCAGGTTCATCAGACAAGCAAAACACCAAATAAAGACCAGTCCAGGCTGCTGATCCTGATATTCAGCTCCAGACCAGGAGTGCTGGACTCTGGAATTTAAGATAATCTTTGCAAATAAAGACTTTTTTGGGTGTAGTGAGCAGCAAAACTTCCCCTGGTGTTGTGCAAGGATCTGCAAAGCATTTGTGGTGTTTCCCCATTAATGGGAATTTCTGTGGGAGTCCTGAGGGGGACACAGGGATGGGTGGGATTCTGCCAGGGAATTCAGGATTTATATTCTGCATTTTCCTTGTTCTGGACACTTTGGGACTCCATTTATACACTGGGCACTCCCACAGAAAGGAGGCAGACGTGTAAGGGAAATTATTCCCTAAGAAGGTCTCTTATATCAAAAGCTCCTCAAAGTGAGAAGAAAAAAACTTCAAATCAGACAGAATTTTTTCACTTTTAGCTTTTGATATAAAAAACTTCAAATCCGACAGAATTTTTTCACTTTTAGCTTTTGATATAAAAAACTTCAAATCCAACAGAATTTTTTCACTTTTAGCTTTTGATATAAAAAACTTCAAATCTGACAGAATTTTTTCAGTTTTAGCTTTCAATATAAAATAACTTCAAATCAGACAGAATTTTTTCAGTTTTAGCTTTTGATATAAAAATCTTCAAATCCGACAGAATTTTTTCAGTTTTTGCTTTCAATATAAAAAACTTCAGACAGATTTTTTTTTCAGTTTAACTTTTGATATTAAAAACTTCAAATCAGAATTTTTTCAGTTTTAGCTTTCAATATAAAAAACTTCAGACAGATTTTTTTTTCAGTTTAATTTTTGATATAAAAAACTTCAAATCCAACAGAATTTTTTCACTTTTAGCCTGGCACAGGGAAAGCAGGATTTGATGGCAGAATTTGTTTGTGGAGGTTGTAAAGACCAGGGTACCAAATTTTGGGCCAAAGAGGGGCTCTGCTACCTGGATTATTAGGGAATTATTTTCTTTATCTCAAAAGGAATATTTTTTGTTTTTTCCTCACATCTGAGTTAGAGATTCAGATTAAATTGGGTTTTTTCCTTTATTCTGTAAGTTCTTATTATGATTTGGGATTCCTTTAAAAAGTGTGTCTCTGAATTGAAGGAGAACAGGGAATTTGTGCTCGGCTTCCTCTTAATTTATTAAATTATAATTAAATCATTCCTTAATAATTCCTCTTAAACTGAGACTCACTGGCAGTGGAATCTGGGATATCCCTTTTTTGTGGAAAAGGGGATTTATACCTGCAGTTCAATCACAGCTAAAGTGAAAGTAATGTTCACCTTGGTAAATCATTTTATTTATAAACATATAAAATTATTTATAAATTTAATTATTATTTATAGACATTTACTTATAATATTTATAAATTTATTTTAAAATTTATTATTTATAAATCTATTTTTCTGCAGTGAGTTGTTCTCTATCAGCTAAATAATTTTATTTACACAGATTCAACATACCAAAAATAATTTCCTTTTTTTTCTTTTTTTTTTTTTAGCCTTCTGTTGAGTCTTCAAGCCCAGGTAAATATTTTTAATAATTTCCAAGGGTTTGGGCATCCTATGGGTGGAAAACTTTCCAGGAGTTCCTTCAGCTGCATTGTTGTTGCCTCCTGAGGTTTTATTTCTTTCAGAGAAATAATTAATTACTTCATAATTAAATCTTAGAGTCATTCCTCCCTGTCACACCCTCAGTGTGGGGCAAGGCTTGGAAAATGGAATTTAAATTGTCCAGGGAGAAAAGGGAAACATGAACAGGACTGGGATTAAAATTCAGGAGAAAAGGGGGAAAATATGAACAGAATTGGGATTAAAAATCAGGAGAAAAGGGGGGAAAATATGAACAGAATTGGGATTAAAAATCAGGAGAAAAGGGGGAAAATATGAACAGAATTGGGATTAAAAATCAGGAGAAAAGGGGGAAAATATGAACAGAATTGGGATTAAAAATCAGGAGAAAAGGGGGAAAATATGAACAGAATTGGGATTAAAAATCAGGAGAAAAGGGGGAAAATATGAACAGAATTGGGATTAAAAATCAGGAGAAAAGGGGGGAAAATATGAGCAGGACTGGGATTAAGGGAGAATTTTGTGAGTTTTTTTTGTTTTACTTGCTGAGTTTTTAGTTGTGAGTTTTTATTTGTTTTTATTTGATAAGTTTCTATTTGCTGAGTTTTTATTTGTTTTTATTTGTGAGTTTTTATTTGTTTTTATTTGATAAGTTTCTATTTGCTGAGTTTTTATTTGTGAGTTAGCTTTTATTTGCAAGGTTTTATTTGTTTTTATTTGTGAGTTTTTATTTGTGAGTTAGCTTTTATTTGCAAGGTTTTATTTGTTTTTATTTGTGAGTTTTTATTTGTTTTTGTTTAATAAGTTTCTATTTGCTGAGGTTTTATTTGTTTTTATTTGTGAGTTTTTATTTGATAAGTTTCTATTTGCTGAGTTTTTATTTGTGAGTTAGCTTTTATTTGCAAGGTTTTATTTGTTTTTATTTGTGAGTTTTTATTTGTTTTTATTTGTGAGTTTTTATTTGTTTTTATTTGATAAGTTTCTATTTGCTGAGTTTTTATTTGCGAGTTAGCTTTTATTTGCAAGGTTTTATTTGTTTTTATTTGTTTTTATTTGATAAGTTTCTATTTGCTGAGTTTTTATTTGCGAGTTAGCTTTTATTTGCAAGGTTTTATTTCTTTTTATTTGTGAGTTTTTATTTGTGAGTTAGCTTTTATTTGCAAGGTTTTATTTCTTTTTATTTCTGAGTTTTTATTTGTGAGTTAGCTTTTATTTGCAAGGTTTTATTTGCTTTTTATTTGTGGGTTTTTATTTGTTTTTATTTGTGAGTTAGCTTTTATTTGCAAGGTTTTATTTGTTTTTATTTGTGACTTTTTATTTGTTTTTATTTGTGAGTTAGCTTTTATTTGCAAGGTTTTATTTGTTTTTATTTGCAAGGTTTTATTTGTTTTTATTTGTTTTTATTTGATAAGTTTCTATTTGCTGAGTTTTTATTTGTTTTTATTTGTGAGTTTTTATTTGTTTTTATTTGATAAGTTTCTATTTGCTGAGTTTTTATTTGTTTTTAGTTGTGAGTTTTTATTTGTTTTTATTTGATAAGTTTCTATTTGCTGAGTTTTTATTTGTGAGTTAGCTTTTATTTGCAAGGTTTGATTTGTTTTTATTTGTGAGTTGGTTTTTGAGGTTGTATTTGTGAGTTTTTAATGGTGAGTTTTTGGCTCTGCAGAGCTCAGGGCAGGCAGGTTTGTGGTTATTTCAGGCTGAATTTCCCAGAGGGGCTGTGCAGGCGGTTCCTGCTCCTTCCTGCCGGGATCTCCCCACAGGGGGAGTTTCCCTGGGCAGAGCCAGAGGGGCATCACTGGGATTTCTGCTCCCAGCCCTGCTGCCAGCCTGCCCTGCAGGCACAGCTGCAGAGCTGCTGGAGCTGAGCTGCTTCTGGAATGTTCCCCAGGAGGATCAGCAGCCTCTGACGACCATGAGTTCGACCCCTCGGCTGACATGCTGGTGCACGACTTCGACGACGAGCGCACACTAGAGGAGGAGGAGATGATGGAAGGGGAGACAAACTTCAGGTCTGAAATCGAGGATCTCAACAGGGTAGGTGGCTGTCCGGTTATCTCAGCTGTTTGAGGGGCCTGGAAAGGCCCAGGGTGGCCTTGGGGCAGCCGCGTATCGAAGGACGAGAAGAGGCTTCAGTTCTTCTTTCGGTTTTTATGTTTATTAATTGTTTATCTAAAAGATTTTCTTTCAGCCCGACAGAGCTCTGCTCAGCAGCCAGCCATGAGCACACTCCCCTCCCTCCGGGGCAGTCACCTATCTTTATACCCATGGTTACGTGTACAATATTTATCATTTTTCCCCAATACCATTTATTCTCATTGCTGGGTGCACTCTCAGTAATAACCAATCCCAAAGTGCCACCATCACCAAAGAAGATGGAGGAGAAGAAGAAGAAGAAGAAGGACAGGACACGCCCCAATTCCTCCATCTTACTTCTCTAAACCCCCCTGTACAGAAATCCTAAACCCTGTGTCTCACCCTCTAATTAACCAATCCCTTCACCATTCACCCCGGTGAAACCCTCCTATCCTCATACAGGTGTCGTCTCCTGTGTAGGATCAAAGTCCAGCCACCAGACACTTCTGGAACATTCCAGGACTCCCGAGACCCCCAAGGTGGTCTCGGTGGCCCAGCACCTCAGGACTGAGATCCTGAGATCCGACAGGTGGCCTCCAGGAGCCTGTCCGGGTCTGGAGAGACAGGAGTCTGCTAGGGAGGGCAGGAGCCTCCCCTGAAATGGAGAATGTGAACCCCTTCCCTCTGAATTGCTATGAATTTTCAATGAAGGGGCTCTCAGGCAAAAATATGGGAGCAGGAATAATAGTTCTTTACTAGGGAAAGAAATAAAAGGATAAAATAAACAATGCAGTGAACTAAACCAACACTGCCAGAGTCAGAACACACCCTGACACCCTGTGGGTCAGAGTGTTGGCAGCAGTGCCATTGGAATTGTGGCTGCAGAGCTCCTGCAGTGTCAGTGTGGTTCTGCTGGAGCAGGGATCCTGGAGAATCCCATTGGAATTGTGGCTGCAGAACTCCTGCAGTGTCAGGGGTGGTTCTGTTGGAACAGAGATCCTATAGAAATCCCATTGGAATTGTGGCTCAGCCCTCCTGCAGTGTCAGGGGTGGTTCAGCAGGGATCCTGGAGAAATCCAATGGGAATTGTGGCTCAGCCCTCCTGCAGTGTCAGGGCTGGTTCCCTGTAGAAGGGTGGAGGATCCAGGGGCAGAGGCAGCTGCTGTTCCTCTGGGAATCCAGTGCAGAAGCTGTGCTGGTGTTCCAGAATCTCCAGATTCTATCCAGGTAGGAATGTTTAGTTATTGTTCCAGAATCTCCAGATTGTATCCAGGTAGGAATGCTTGGCTGGTGTTCCAGAATCTCCAGATTCTATCCAGGTAGGAATGTTTAGTTATTGTTCCAGAATCTCCAGATTCTATCCAGGTAGGAATGTTTAGTTATTGTTCCAGAATCTCCAGATTATATCCAGGTAGGAATGTTTAGTTGGTGTTCCAGAATCTCCAGATTCTATCCAGGTAGGAATGCTTGGCTGGTGTTCCAGAATCTCAGATTCTATCCAGGTAGGAATGTTTAGTTATTGTTCCAGAATCTCCAGATTATACCCAGGTAGGAATGCTTGGCTGGTGTTCCAGAATCTCCAGATTCTATCCAGGCAGGAATGCTTGGCTGGTGCTCCAGAATCTCCAGATTCTATCCAGGCAGGAATGCTTGGCTGGTGTTCCAGAATCTCCAGATTCTATCCAGGCAGGAATGCTTGGCTGGTGTTCCAGAATCTCCAGATTATATCCAGGCAGGAATGCTTGGCTGGTGTTCCAGAATCTCAGATTATATCCAGGCAGGAATGCTTGGCTGGTGTTCCAGAATCTCCAGATTCTATCTAGGTAGGAATGTTTAGTTATTGTTCCAGAATCTCCAGATTATATCCAGGTAGGAATGCTTGGCTGGTGTTCCAGAATCTCCAGATTCTATCCAGGTAGGAATGCTTGGCTGGTGTTCCAGAATCTCCAGATTCTATCCAGGCAGGAATGCTTGGCTGGTGTTCCAGAATCTCCAGATTATATCCAGGCAGGAATGCTTGGCTGGTGTTCCAGAATCTCAGATTCTATCCAGGTAGGAATGCTTGGCTGTTGTTCCAGATTTTCCAGATTCTATCCAGGTAGGAATGCTTGGCTGGTGTTCCAGAATCTCCAGATTATATCCAGGTAGGAATGCTTGGCTGGTGTTCCAGAATCTCCAGATTATATCCAGGCAGGAATGCTTGGCTGGTGTTCCAGAATCCCCAGATTGTATCCAGGCAGGAATGCTTGGCTGGTGTTCCAGAATCTCCAGATTCTATCCAGGCAGGAATGCTTGGCTGGTGTTCCAGAATCTCCAGATTATATCCAGGTAGGAATGTTTAGTTATTGTTCCAGAATCTCCAGATTCTATCCAGGTAGGAATGCTTGGCTGGTGCTCCAGAATCTCCAGATTATATCCAGGTAGCAATGCTTGGCTGGTGTTCCAGAATCTCCAGGTTATATCCAGGTAGGGATGTTTAGTTATTGTTCCAGAATCTCCAGATTCTATCCAGGCAGGAATGCTTGGCTGGTGTTCCAGAATCTCCAGATTATATCCAGGCAGGAATGCTTGGCTGGTGTTCCAGAATCTCCAGATTATATCCAGGCAGGAATGCTTGGCTGGTGTTCCAGAATCTCCAGGTTATATCCAGGTAGGAATGCTTGGCTGGTGTTCCAGAATCCCCAGATTGTATCCAGGCAGGAATGCTTGGCTGGTGTTCCAGAATCTCCAGATTCTATCCAGGTAGGAATGTTTAGTTATTGTTCCAGAATCTCCAGATTATATCCAGGTAGGAATGTTTAGTTATTGTTCCAGAATCTCCAGATTATATCCAGGTAGGAATGTTTAGTTATTGTTCCAGAATCTCCAGATTATATCCAGGCAGGAATGCTTGGCTCCTCCCTCTGGGCTCACATCTCCCAATGGGATGCTGTAGCTCTTATCAGCCGTGCAGGGACATTCCATGGCTGTTATCAGCAGATATCTCCCCTGAGGGAGGAGTGATTGTGGTCACTCAGACAGAGATAATACCAACTTGACAAAACACAACTGACATACAGAATACATCTTGCCCTGCAATCTGGAACAGATCCCAAACCACACCCACAAAACATGCAGGAATTTTCAAAAATTAATAAATAAATAATAAAGAGAGGGAAAGGCTGAATAAATTTACCAAGAATTGGGGGAAATAAATGGTACATAAATATTTATAATGTGCTTGGTTAGTTGGTTTTGCATCTATAGGATGTGAATTTTAGAACTAATATAAATTAAAATATCATCTGACTAAACCTGTGTATTCCAGCTGCACCAGAGTAGTGCTTGTAGGTTCTTATTTTAAAACCAAACCTCTCATAATTCACATTTCTTGTGCATTTTGATACAGATATCTGTCCAAGTGGAGCACTTAGGAATAGCCTCATTTAAAGGAAGATGCAGAGGAAATGATGTCCAAACCCTATTTAAGCATGAATGATTATGCCAATAGCACTTTAAATTAATTTGGTGCATTTAATCAATATTTCCAGTGTAAATGCTAATTTCTTCCTGGTTCTGCTGTCACTTCTGTATTGTCTTCAATTATTTCTCAGGCAGGAATAATATTCTTAAATTACCAAGTGGGTTCATTATAAATGCAGAGTAATTTAGATCCTGTCTGTGGCCTTGTTGGCCTCCAGAACAGATCATTAATGATTCACTGATGAATATTTGATGTACAAATCCTATTTAGCTTAAGTGATTCTGCCAATAGGACTTGAAATTAATTTACTCCATTTAATCTATATTTCCAGTGGAAATTATCTTTTTTTTTTAATCTGCTAATTTCCAGGTTGATACTAAAAGGAAAACATAAAGATAAATAAATAGTTGGTGAATCTAAATGTGCTTCATGTAGATTAAATGAGGAGTGGAGCTCCACATATCTCTCATGTGGGGTTTAAATTGAAAATTGGCTTTTTTCCCTTCATATTTCATGTAACTCTCTCACCACATTACAGCCCTTCAGTTTATCCCCTCATAGCCAGTGGGTAAATAATAAATAAATACATTCATTTTTTTCACCTTTTCCATTTTGCAATACCCTGAAGCGATGAAGAAATCCCAGTTTTTGTTTTCTCTTGGAGAGCTGCTGGTCCCTGGAGCTCTTGGAATTGCAATGGACTATTTGAAGTTAAGAGGCTTAACCTGAGAAAACATTATAAATACAGAAAAACATTATAAATACAAACCCCCTTTGCTGGGTAACACAGGGTCAATGATATTTCTGTTCCATAATTCCTAAAAAAAATGCAAATTCCAATTTTTCATTTCTAATTCTCAGCTCTGTGGGGATGGGAGTGCTTAAATACAGGATATTCTTTTCCAAAATGTCCTGGAGAACATTTGGATGATTCCAGTATGATTTTTCTGCTGGCTCTGCTGCCAGGTTTAATTAAGAGCACAGGCCTTTCATGTTATCTGTGTCAGTAAAATATTTATTCCCCATCAAGTGACACTGTGGGGACCAAAAACCATTTAATTGTATGGCTGGGTGTAAAGCTTAACCAGAGAGTAGGGGAATAAGATCTAGAATGGCTCAGTTCAATAAAATATAAAATAAAATAAAATAAAATAAAATAAAATAAAATAAAATAAAATAAAATAAAATAAAATAATGCAGATAAGAAGTGCTGATAACCCCTGCCACTCTTGTTTTTACAGAGCACAACCAGCTCCACTTTGTCATTGGGATTATTGGGATGTTTCCAGAAATTAGATCAGGGCAGGCCCTTAGGATAGGAAGTCTAAGGTCAGCCAATAACTAAAAATATCTGATTATCAGCCAACATGTGCATTAGATACTAGGAAAAAACTATTTAGAGCAAGCACACAACTCCAAATAATAAACAAAGGATTTGATGCTTTGAGAGAGAATTTTTAAATGATTCCTCAAAATTTCTGCTCTGAAAAATCTCACTTAGGGAGAGAGGCTGGACACTGAGGATTAAAAGTAATAAAGAAATTAATTAGCAGAGCCAGCAATTTTTACTAATACTATTTATTAACAAAATTTAATTAAAAGTATTTATTAGTAGTATGTATTAGTAATTTTTATTAATAAAGGGGAGAGTTTGGGAGCCTTTGTTGTACTTGAATTAGTTTGAGACCTGACAGTACAAACTGAAATGTCTCCTCAGAGCAGACCAGCTTTTTCATGAGGTTTAAATAAAATTTTTTAAGGTTTAGCAGGTTTGTTTCCAGCTGGGGAAGGAATTCCTTTTGGAATGGCCATTCTTGGTGTGGGTGTTAGTGATTCCTGTAGTTTGGTGAGAACCTTGATGCAATTCCTGTGGAATATCCCTGTTAATTCCCAGGTTTTGTGTGAATTTTTCCCAGGAAAGCGACATGCCCATCGTGTTGGGGTGGGAGGTCTGCTGGAAATAAATCAAGGATTGGGAAATAAATAATCCCACACAGAAACCCCACATTTTCCTTAGGAGCCCAATCTTCCTATTTTATCAATCCATCAAGGAAATATTCCTGTTAATCCCTGTGGAAATATCCCAGAAATATCCACAAAAATCCCACATTTTTCTCAGAAAACTTCCAATTTTGCTTGTCCAACCCTTTTGGAATAACTGTTCTTGGTGCAGGTGCCCTGATCCCTGTTGTTTGGTGAGAACCTTGATGCTGCAGAGCAATTCCTGTGGAATATCCCTGTTAATTCCCAGGTTTTGTGTGAATTTTTCCCAGGAGAGTGACATTCCCATCCAGGAGATCCTGTTGGGGTGGGAGGTCTGCTGGAAATAAATTAAGGATTGGGAAATAAATAATCCCACATTTTCCTTAGGAGCCCAATCTTCCTATTTTATCAATCCATCAAGGAAATATTCCTGTTAATCCCTGTGGAAATATCCCAGAAATATCCACAAAAATCCCACATTTTCCTTAAGAGCCCAAACTTCCAATTTTGCCAGTCCATTCCAAAAGGAATTCCTTTTGGAATGGCCATTCTTGGTGTGGGTGTTAGTGATCCCTGTTGTTTGGTGAGAATCTTGATGCTGCAGAGCAATTCCTGTGGAATATCCCTGTTAATTCCCAGGTTTTGTGTGAATTTTTCCCAGGAAAGCGACATGCCCATCGTGTTGGGGTGGGAGGTCTGCTGGAAATAAATCAAGGATTGGGAAATAAATAATCCCACATTTTCCTTAGGAGCCCAATCTTCCTATTTTATCAATCCATCAAGGAAATATTCCTGTTAATCCCTGTGGAAATATCCCAGAAATATCCACAAAAATCCCACATTTTTCTCAGGAGCCCAAACTCCCAGTTTTCCCAGTCCATAGTGGCCATTCAGGTGTGGGTGCCTTGATCCCTGTGCTGTGGTGAGAGCCGTGGTGCCATGGAGCAGTTCCTGTGGGATATCCCATTAATATCCCATTAATCCCAGGTTTTGTTGGGGTTCCAGGAGAGTGACATGCCCATCCAGGAGATCTTGTTGGGGTGGGAGATTTGCTGGAAATAAATTAAGGATTGGGAAATAAATTATCCCACACAGAAACCCCACATTTTCCTTAGGAGCGCAAACTTCCAATTAATTTTCCCAGTCCATAGTGGCCATTCAGGTGTGGGTGCCCTGGTGCCCGTGCTGTGGTGCCATGGAGCAGTTCCTGTGGGATATCCCATTAATATCCCATTAATCCCAGTTTTTGTTGGGGTTCCAGGAGAGTGACATGCCCATCCAGGAGATCTTGTTGGGGGTGGGAAGTTTGCTGGAAGTAAATTAAGGATTTGGAAATAAATTATCCCACACAGAAACCCCACATTTTCCTTAGGAGCGCAAACTTCCAGTTAATTTTCCCAGTCCATCATGGCCATTCAGGTGTGGGTGCCTTGATCCCTGTGCTGTGGTGAGAGCCATGGTGCCATGGAGCAGTTCCCATGGGATATCCCATTAATATCCCATTAATCCCAGGTTTTGTTGGGGTTCCAGGAGAGTGACATGCCCATCCAGGAGATCTTGTTGGGGTGGGAGGTTTGCTGGAAATAAATTAAGGATTGGGAAATAAATTATCCCACACAGAAACCCCACATTTTCCTTAGGAGCCCAATCTTCCTATTTTATCAATCCATCAAGGAAATATCCCAGAAATATCCACAAAAATCCCACATTTTTCTCAGGAGCCCAAACATCCAATTTTGCCAGTCCATCCCTTTTGGAATGACTGTTCTTGGTGTGGGTGCCTTGATCCCCGTGCTGTGGTGAGAGCTGTGGTGCCATGGAGCAGTTCCTGTGGGATATCCCATTAATCCCAGTTTTTGTTGGGGTTCCAGGAGAGTGACATGCCCATCCAGGAGATCTTGTTGGGGTGGGAGATTTGCTGGAAATAAATTAAGGATTGGGAAATAAATTATCCCACACAGAAACCCCACATTTTCCTTAAGAGCCCAAACTTCCAATTAATTTTGGCAGTCCATAGTGACCATTCAGGTGTGGGTGCCTGTGCTGTGGTGAGAGCCATGGTGCCATGGAGCAGTTCCCATGGGATATCCCATTAATATCCCATTAATCCCAGGTTTTTTGGGGTTCCAGGAGAGTGACATGCCCATCCAGGAGATCTTGTTGGGGTGGGAGATTTGCTGGAAATAAATTAAGGATTGGGAAATAAATTATCCCACACAGAAACCCCACATTTTCCTTAAGAGCCCAAACTTCCAATTAATTTTGGCAGTCCATAGTGGCCATTCAGGTGTGGGTGCCCTGGTCCCTGAGCTGTGGTGAGAGCTGTGGTGCCATGGAGCAGTTCCCATGGGATATCCCATTAATATCCCATTAATCCCAGGTTTTTTGGGGTTCCAGGAGAGTGACATGCCCATCCAGGAGCTGCTGAGCCGCTATGGCTACGATGGCACCGTGCCCCTGCAGGAGGAGGAGGAGGAGGAGGAGGAAGAAGAGGAGGAGGAGGAGGGAGAAGATGATGATGATGTCGATAACGATGACAACAGCGGCTGCAGTGGGGAAAACAAGGTAAATGAGTGCTCGTTTGCATATGTAAATGTGTGATTTGCATACCCGCACTACTCTGTGTCCCAGGTCATGGCAGAGCTAATTTGTAATAGAGTTGATTTCATAAACCTTGCTTTACTAATAAGGTTTACTCTTAATTACCCATCTGTATTTCTCTTAATTGCTCTTAATTCCATCTCTCTCATCCCAAGCCGAGGCAGTTGAAAATCCCTGGATGCAGCATCATGTGAGGGATGGGAATTGTCCTTCAGCCTCAGCACTGGCATTTTAAATGCCTGCAGACACCTTTAGGGATACAGCTGAACACTCACTTGGAGTAGAAAAGCTGATTATTGAAACTGCACAAACTGCTGGATTAAATGTGGCTCTGGCTCTTGGAAATCCTGCAGGTTTTCCAACTTGAGCCTTTTAAATTGTGTTTTTCCAGCCTGGTTGTACTTGAATTAACTCAACCTAATGCTTCAAGTATCTTTGCCAAATGTTTAGTTTTGAGCTTAGCATTTTCAAACTCCTTTTCTGTGTTCTCTTCAAATATTTTTCTGATTTTAAAAAAGAGATTTTTCTACTTGGAATGTAGAGTCCTGTCATGGGCAGAGCTGCTGCATCCTGAATTCCATTAAGATACCCCTTGGAATTGTCAGTGACACAAAAGCTGAGGAGGAAATTAAAACCACATTTCCTGGTGTGGCTTTAAAAGAGATCCATTCTGGGTTTTTGGTACCTTCACCTATTTGAGAGCCCTGGAATGGCACCCAGGGATGAGGAATGGTACATCTGAGTCAGGAACTGAAGTTGCTGGGATTTACAAGCTGCCTTGACAGCTGCTGGAGAGGATTGTTCTTTGTGGGGGCTGAACAGTTCAAAAGGAAGATCCAGAGTGGGATTGGATCAGGAAAGGTTCAGGGGAGGGGGAGAAACTTGTGTAACATGAAGGCTGCAGGGAGAATTCTGTCAGGAGAATTTCCTCATGGAAAGGGTGGTCAGGCTGTGCAGGGGGCTGGAGTGTCCAGGGAGCCCCTGGATGTGACACTGGGGGCTGGTGACAGGGTGGGGATGGGTCCCAGCTTGGGCTGGGTGATCCTGGAGGGCTCCTCCAACCCCAGTCACCCTGTGCAGAATCAAATGGTACCATTTCCATCTAAATCCCTCCTCCTTTTATTGAGAATTCCTAAGAAAGGGCTTTGGAGACCAAAGTAAAATATCATTGAAATGAAATTCAAATTTCATTAAAATTTGAATTAAAAAGCAAATATTTCAGTTTTATCTACTTAAAAAACAACCTCAAAACGTGTTCACACGATAAGAAGTTACATTTATGGTGGCTCAGCCTGCACATGCCACAAATGAGATTTGGGATTAATCTATTGACAATCCTGGCAAGAACATTTAAAAATCTGATTAAAACCCAGCTTTTCCACTGGCAGGGATAAATGAGGTGCTGCTGATTTTTTTCCCCTGTTGATTGTGGTTTGCTTTTGTGGCAGGAGGAGACCATCAAGGACTCGTCGGGGCAGGAGGATGAGACCCAGTCCTCCAACGATGAGCCAGCCCCATCTGTGGCCTCCCAGGACCCCCAGGAGATCATTCGCCCTCGGCGCTGTAAATATTTTGATACCAGTAAGTCCAGTTTCATCAGCCCCAAAATCCCAGTATCCTGAGCCACAAATGCATTTGGAGCCCTAAAAATATTGGATTTTCCTCTTCATGGCACTGCTGTGCGTGAGAGTCGTGCTCAAAACAAAGAAGGGAAGTCCTGGTTTTGGTTGAGGGTTGAGGCTGCTCTGCTGGCTCTGTGGAAGGACAGGAGATAATCTCTGATTTTACAAGAAAGATTTGGGAAATTGAATCATTGAAATTTGACATTTTGCAGGTTAAAATTAATCGGTGTGCCCTGGTTATTTGCCAAAGCCTGGGCTCTGTTCTCATCCAGAGGAGCTCAGAGTCCACCTGAAGGGAAGAATCAACTGAAATTTCCTACAAATAAAACACAGATTTCCTCAGAAACAGAAAAGCAATAAAATCTGGAAAGACCAAGAATTGCTAACCCTGAAATAGTGGAAGGGGGAGGTCACTAAGAAGAAAATTTGCTTCAAGAATTCCAGTTTTGCCAGCACTGAGCTGATCATTTTCATACTTATTTTGTTTACAAATGGATTTTGCATCCTGAGCTCTGATTTCCCTGGAATCTCCCCTGATGGGATCTGACCCTTTTGGGCTGCTTGGGAAAGCAGATATTTTATCTTTCTTCAGTAAAAGTGGCTGTTGCTATTTGAATTCCTCCTGTTCTGTGTTTGAACAAATAAAAGATTCCTCACCATACCTAACACTTGATAATTATTAGTTAGAAATGCAATTATTCATTTGTGGTTTATTTAAATCCAAAATTGCCAGGGAACCTTTAAATCTAAATGAACAATTGCCAAGTATGTATGCAGAGGATTGCAAATATCTTCAATAAATTCCTATTTTTAAGCACAGAATTAACTTAATTCAAGTGTATTGCATTAGGTTTGGGGGTTTCCACAGCTTTCAGCTGTCTATAAAATGTCATTTAATGTCTAGATAATTTTAATGCTGCTGGATCCCATCCTGTACAGAAACCAGCACCTTGGGAAAGGCAGCTGGCCTAGACCATAAAGAGCTTAACATTCCTGCCAGTCCTTATCCCAAATAATCCCAGGCTCCCAAATCCCAGGAGGAAACACTCCCAGATTTCTGCCACCTTCTGCTCAAATCTACCTGAAATTTTCTGAGAAAAACCAGCAGCAACTAAGCCAGGAGCTGATGGAAAAGGGCTTGAAACCCACAAAAATATTCCCACAAATTCAGAATAAACTTGGATGGGGATCCTTCGAAGCCAAGGGAAAAGAAATATGAATTTAATAACAAAATTAAGGGTTGTTTTTATTTATATCTTCTCAATTTCTCAGAGCCTGGCTTGTATCTTGATCCAAATCTGGGTGGGTCATTTTTTAATCTTGTCACTGCTGAGCCAGGAGTGCTGTCCCCAAAAGTGTCCCTGAGATAAGGAGGGACAGAGGGAGCAGGGCTGGGGCTGCTGGCTCTGCTGCTCTGGCCTCAGATGGCTCTGAAATTCCTTGCAGATAGTGAAATAGAGGAGGAATCTGAAGAAGATGAAGATTATATTCCCTCAGAAGACTGGAAAAAGGTAAATATTCAGCCCACATTTCATGAATAATTAATTAATCTCTAACTGGGGAACTCTGAGCTCTGTGGAGCACCTAAATCCTCTGCAGATTTTCCCCATGAAGAGCAGAGTTTTGGTAATGAGAAGTCTTTAAATCCTCCCCAAGCAGTCAAAAATCCATTTCCATATAGCTGCCTTCAATTTTGAACCTGTTAATTGCATTTTTAGATTTGAAACAACAAAAGTTTCAAGAGGGGAGGAAAACAGATGTGGTCATGCTCCTGTTTGCTAACAAAAATTCTCAGGGGGGGCTTCACTTTTTCTTTTTATTCCACTCAGGAAATCATGGTGGGCTCTATGTTCCAGGCTGAAATTCCAGCTGGCACCTGCAAATACAAAGAGAATGAAAAAGGTGAGATTTGACCATTTATTGCTGCTTGGGATCCAAGTCTGATTAGGAGAAGGAAAAGACTGGATTGATGTCATGTGCCTTAATAAATGAGTGACAATTAGAGCCACCATCATCACATTAGAGCTCATCCTGTGCTCAGCAGAGCTGGAGGAAGAGGAAAAGAAGGATTTATTTATTCTTGGCCTGCTGCCTCTTGAACCCTTGGATTCTGATTTAGTGATCCACACAAGCTGCAGCCTCTTCACTTCTGGATTTCTTTTGTGTGAAATGAAACAGCTAATGGAGAAATTGCACTGCTGGAACTGGATTGTCACAGTAAAAAGGGCAAAATGGTACCAACAGCTTTGCTTTTCACATTTTGTACCTCTTCAATCAGGAAGAAGAAATTCTGCTCTTGTGGATTTTTTTTCCCAGCAATTTTTCCCCTCATCCCAAGCAGAGGCTTTGGCTGGATGCTGTCAGGAAAGGCAGATCCAGTTCAAACCCAGCTGGGAGCAGAAAAAGGAAATTTTCCTGCCCATTCAGCCCATTGCTAAGGGTTTGCTCACACTGCAGGTCAATGAGAATGAATTTCTTTGTAGCTTTGTAGAATTCAGCTTTTAAGGAAGCAGCACAAAGCCTGGAGCCCTCCCAGAGCCCAGGTTTGTGCTCAGTTCTCCCATTGCCAGGGAGGTTTGGATTCCCTGGATCCCTGGGGCTGCCAGGCCGGGCTGGACAGGGCTTGGAGCACCTGGCACAGCGCAGCTCCCTCCTCCCAGGGCAATCCATGAATTGGATGCTTTTTAAGGTCCCATCCAACCCAAACCCCTCCAGGATTCCCTGAGGGGTCCTGGAACTCTTTATTTTTCTTGAGTGAGCAGCCAAACATCAGCTGAGTGGGAACCTCTGGAACAAAAACCCCAAAAACTCGTGGGAGCTGTTCCCAAAGTGTGTCCTGGGGGAAGTGAAGCTGCTTTCCTTGCAAGACATTTCATCATTTCTTTACCACTTTGGGAGGTTTATTTGTATTTATTTCCATGATAAATTACTTTTTCCAAGTAGAGATTGATCTCTGAGCCCCCTGAGCTGCCCCACACCTCCCTCCCTGAGCTGGCTGTGCTTTCCCAAGCATTTCTTTTGGAATCAGTGCCCAAATTCCTTCCTTGCTGCTCTTCCTCAGGTTGTTGGAGCCCACAGCCAAGCTCTGGATATTTTCCTACTTTAATAGCCAGAATTTCACTTTATTCTGCTGCAGTCCAAAGCTTGGCTCTTCCAAAATAAAACTCTTCCAAAATAATCAGGGGATATCTCACTTGGCCCACATTTCTCCATTAAATTCGGTTTACTGTGGCTTCCCTGCTGTCAAACTCCTGTGAAAGCTCTGGAAAAGGTGGAGGTTAAAATTCTGGAGCTGCAGGATGAGTTCTATAACCCAGAACCCAGATCATGCCAGGATTTGAAGGCAAAGTCCCAAACCCAAGACCAAAACCGAGGTTTTTGATCTCAGATTAGTGGTGCCCCCATGATCCCCCAAGGTTGATCAGAGACAATAAATACCTTTATAATTATTTCATTTTATTATAATGATTTCATTTTCTTGTGCTCTCTCTGGGGTCCATCCAGTGTATGAAAATGATGACCAGCTGCTCTGGAACCCTGACTTTTTACCAGAGGACAAAGTCATAGAATTCCTCAACGAGGCCTCGAGGCGCACGGGAGAGGAGAAGGGCCTGGATGCAATTCCTGAGGGCTCCCACATTAAAGACAATGAGCAGGTATAAAAAAATAAACATGCAGTTTCTTTTCTAGAATTAATCATCTTTTTATTTCACTTTACTCCCAAGAGGTAAAATTGGGTTTGAAACAGTCTCACTGTTCCTTGTGGAAATAGAAATTTGGTGAGGATTTTACTTCTCAGAGAATATTAAACTGTTAACTTGGGCTTAATGTTGCTTTATGTAAAATAAATATATAATAGAAAATAAATTTTATATATATATATATATGAATCTGTATGAATTAATTCTCTCAGGTACAGAATTTTTCAATCATTAAATTCTCTATGAACGTTTTGTGGAAATAGAAATTTGGTGAGGATTTTACTTCTCAGAGAATATTAAACTGTTAACTTGGGCTTAATGTTGCTTTATGTAAAATAAATATATAATAGAAAATAAATTTTATATATATATATATATATATATATATATATATATATATATATATGAATCTGTATGAATTAATTCTCTCAGGTACAGAATTTTTCAATCATTAAATTCTCTATGAACGTTTGTGGAAATAGAAATTTGGTGAGGATTTTACTTCTCAGAGAATATTAAACTGTTAACTTGGGCTTAATGTTGCTTTATGTAAAATAAATATATAATAGAAAATAAATTTTATATATATATATATATATATATATGAATCTGTAGGAATTAATTCTCTCAGGTACAGAATTTTTCAATCATTAAATTCTCTATGAACGTTTTGTGGAAATAGAAATTTGGTGAGGATTTTACTTCTCAGAGAATATTAAACTGTTAACTTGGGCTTAATGGTGCTTTATGTAAAATAAATATATAATAGAAAATAAATTATATATATATATATATATGAATCTGTATGAATTAATTCTCTCAGGTACAGAATTTTTCAATCATTAAATTCTCTATGAACGTTCACTTAATTTTTTTTTTCTTCATACCCAAAAAACCCCTACACATCAATTTTACAAATGTGTGTAGTGGATGAAAGAGCTTCAAAAAAACCCTTTCCATCAATTTTACAAATGTGTGTGGTGGATGAAAAAGCTTCAAAAAAAACCTTTCCATCAATTTTACAAATGTGTGTAGTGGATGAAAAAGTTGCAGTGCTCTGCTTGGGCATTTTCTTGCTTGTGTCAATAGAGATTTGGAAGTGTAAGCACAGTAGATAGATCTTAGATTGCGCTGTGCTGATTCCAAGGGTTTATTTTCAATTCCAAGGGTTTATTTTCAATCTGCAGAGGTGTCAGGATGCTGTGGTGTGTTCTTAAGTTTGTTAGTTTGCTCCCCCCATTTTCTGTATTATATGGTTTCTTCCTTTCCCAGGACCCTGCCAGTTAGGTTGCTATGGAAATGAAACTGCTCCTCCCCTGGTTTCTCTTATAAAGTGAAAGTTGTTTCCTCCTTGGGCTCAGTCAGTCGCTCCTTTTCTCCTCCCAGGTTTCGAGAATTTTCTTTTCTCTGGGAGTTATGGTTGGCTGTAGCCCCGGAGCCCCTCCTATGATTTATAACAGTTGGTTACTTTAGTATATCAGTTATGTTTCGTACCTCCAAATATGTATTACTGTTGTAGTGTGTTGTTAAGTGTCTTGTGTTATTCCCCCAATTTATGTGTTGTTCTCCCCTATTAGGTGTAAAATGGTTTCGTTCCCCCAGTTTTTCCCGCCACTGCTACCCTGTCAGCTAAGTTGCCATAGTAACCGCTATTCATAGTTGCCGATATGTAATTGCTCCTCCCCTGGTTTCCCTTATCAGTGAAAGTTGTTTCCTCCCTGGGTCCAGTCAATCACCCCCTTCCTCCTCCCAGGTTTCGAGAACCCTCTCCTCTCTGGAGATGGTGGCTGGCTGGGGTCCCAGGACACCTCCTTTACCTTTTGATTATTGGTCTCCATGGAGTGTCAGTTCTGTGAAGTTCATCCCCTCACCTTTCCCCATTGGTTCCGCCTTTATAATCCTGTTGCACTCCCTATTGGAAAACTTTTCCCGGTTGGTTTCCCCGCGTTTGGATCCCACAACACCTGCAATAAACCGATGTTTAACCCCCGGGAAATGGTCAGCTCCGTTCCTCCCCTATACCAGCAGTGTGAGCCAGCCCGCAGCCAGCACAGCCCGAGGCCCTCAGACGCCGAAGGGCGCTGGCCAGGAATTGCAGAGGGGCGTTGGCCTTTCGCCCTCAGCTAGCCGGACTCTAAACTTCGGGCCACATATGCCCCCCTCTGCACCCCCTTTTCTCCTCCCAGGTTTCGAGAATTTTCTTTTCTCTGGGAGTTATGGTTGGCTGTAGCCCCAGAGCCCCTCCTATGATTTATAACAGTTGGTTACTTTGGTATATCAGTTATGTTTCGTACCTCCAAATATGTATTTCTATTGGATAGCCGGGTTTCCCTGCCTTCTTCCCCCCTTTTCCCTTAAAACCCTCTCCTGTTGGGTTTTCTCGTCTGTTTGAAGGGCCTGGAAAGGCCCGGGGTGGCCTTGGGGCAGCCGCGTATCGAAGGACGAGAAGAGGCTTCAGTTCTTCTTTCGGTTTTTATGTTTATTAATTGTTTATCTAAAAGATGTTCTTTCAGCCCGACAGAGCTCTGCTCAGCAGCCAGCCATGAGCACACTGTGCTGCCCTCCGGACAGTCACCTATCTTTATACCCATTGTTACGTGTACAATATTTATCATTTTTCCCCAATACCATTTATTCTTATTACTCGGTGCACTCTCAGTAATAACCAATCCAAAGGTGCCACCATCACCAAAGAAGATGGAGGAGAAGAAGAAGAAGAAGAAGGACAGGACACGCCCCAATTCCTCCATCTTACTTCTCTAAACCCCCCTGTACAGAAATCCTAAACCCTGTGTCTCACCCTCTAATTAACCAATCCCTTCACCATTCACCCCGGTGAAACCCTCCTATCCTCATACAGGTGTCGTCTCCTGTGTGGGATCAAAGTCCAGCCACCAGACACTTCTGGAACATTCCAGGACTCCCGAGCCCCCGAAGGGTGCTCTCGGTGGCTCGGCACCTCAGGACTGAGATCCTGAGATCCGACACTCTCCCGCCCCCTGTTCGGGGCCATTTGCTGGGTGTTTCCCCTCCTTGTTGGTTCTTCTGTAATAAACCCACAGTTTACCCCCAGCAAGTGGTCGCCTCCTGATTCGTCTCTCACCGCGCTGCTCCGAGCTATCCCCCAGCTCAGCCCGAGGCCAGGACGCCGAGGGGGGCTGGCTTTGGATGTGCAGGGGTGCTGCCCTTTGCCCCTCACCAGCCAGCCGGATCCAGGGCCGTGTACGCCCCCGTGCAGTGTTTCTGGCCCTGCAGGGTCTGAAGCCCCAAACTGCCCATCCGATCAGCATTTTACTACTGCACGAGAACATAATTTTGTTATCAAAATGCTTAGGCAGAGCCACAGACTGAAAATCAACCCTGAGCAGTCCTATCCCATTCCCATCCCATTAGCTACTCTCGCGACCCCTAACACTGGAGCCATATCCCATATCACCGGCGGGTGGTCTCATGTTAGGTACAAGGGGATTCGCCCCCATCCACACTCAGGAATTGCTGATGATGCTGTATGATAGGTTATTCATTAATCCAGAAGCAATCCTGGTGGATCCTTCTGTTTGAAGTTTGGTAAGCAGGGCAAACAATAAAGAGAGATAGGGATAAGGGAATTGTCGAGCTAAGCATGATCAGAGCTAACAATGTCAAACTGACCCTAAGAGCCGTGCCAAGCCATGGGAACCAAGCCAAGTACACCGGGAATTGACCATATTAGGATAGGAGTTCAAAAGTTTAAAGAGGAAGACTCATCAGAAGACCCTTGCCCATGAGGAAGGCACCGAAGGACCACCATGAATAATCCTCAAAATAGATGTCTCCGCCCACACCACGCCCCTTATGAATATGCATGATTATGTGTATGATAGGTTATTCATTAACCCGGAAGCAATCCTGGAATTATTGATAATGCTGTGTGATAGGTTATTCATTAATCCAGAAGCAATCCTGGAATTATTGATAATGCTGTATGATAGGTTATTCATTAATCCGGAAGCAATCCTGGAATTATTGATAATGCTGTATGATAGGTTATTCATTAATCCAGAAGCAATCCTGGTGGATCCTTCTGTTTGAAGTTTGGTAAGCAGGGCAAACAATAAAGAGAGATAGGGATAAGGGAATTGTCGAGCTAAGCATGATCAGAGCTAATAATGTCAAACTGACCCTAAGAGCCGTGCCAGTGTCAAACTGACCCTAAGAGCCGTGCCAGTGTCAAACTGACCCTAAGAGCCGTGCCAAGCCATGGGAACCAAGCCAAGTACACCGGGAATTGACCATATTAGGATAAGAGTTCAAAAGTTTAAAGAGGAAGACTCATCAGAAGACCCTTGCCCATGAGGAAGGCACCGAAGGACCACCATGAATAATCCTCAAATAGATGGCTCCGCCCATGCTCCGCCCACACCACGCCTCTTATGAATATGCATGATTATGTGTATGATAGGTTATTCATTAACCTGGAAGCAATCCTGGAATTATTGATAATGCTGTATGATAGGTTATTCATTAATCCAGAAGCAATCCTGGTGGATCCTTCTGTTTGAAGTTTGGTAAGCAGGGCAAACAATAAAGAGAGATAGGGATAAGGGAATTGTCGAGCTAAGCATGATCAGAGCTAATAATGTCAAACTGACCCTAAGAGCCGTGCCAATGTCAAACTGACCCTAAGAGCTGTGCCAATGTCAAACTGACCCTAAGAGCCGTGCCAGTGTCAAACTGACCCTAAGAGCCGTGCCAAGCCATGGGAACCAAGCCAAGTACATCAGGAATTGACCATATTAGGATAGGAGTTCAAAAGTTTAAAGAGGAAGACTCATCAGAAGACCCTTGCCCATGAGGAAGGCACCGGAAGGACCACCAAGAATAATCCTCAAAATAGATGTCTCCGCCCACGCTCCGCCCACACCACGCCTCTTATGAATATGCATGATTATGTGTATGATAGGTTATTCATTAATCCGGAAGCAATCCTGGAATTATTGATAATGCTGTATGATAGGCTATTCATTAATCCAGAAGCAATCCTGGAATTATTGATAATGCTGTATGATAGGTTATTCATTAATCCAGAAGCAATCCTGGTGGATCCTTCTGTTTGAAGTTTGGTAAGCAGGGCAAACAATAAAGAGAGATAGGGATAAGGGAATTGTCGAGCTAAGCATGATCAGAGCTAATAATGTCAAACTGACCCTAAGAGCCGTGCCAATGTCAAACTGACCCTAAGAGCCGTGCCAGTGTCAAACTGACCCTAAGAGCCGTGCCAAGCCATGGGAACCAAGCCAAGTACACCGGGAATTGACCATATTAGGATAGGAGTTCAAAAGTTTAAAGAGGAAGACTCATCAGAAGACCCTTGCCCATGAGGAAGGCACCGAAGGACCACCATGAATAATCCTCAAAATAGATGTCTCCGCCCACACCACGCCTCTTATGAATATGCATGATTATGTATATGATATGATGTAACCCTGCACCCAAGACTGTATAAAAGCTTGCTTCTGTCATGAGATAGCCAGAAATCCCTTTGTGATTTCTCCGACGCGTCGTAATAAAATCCCTCCTGTCTATGCTGACTTCCTTGAGTCTCTTAGGCAGTTCTTCTCGCCTTTTGGGGCAAAATTCGGCATCAGGTCACTGTGCATTTCCTCCCTGCAGGCCCTCTATGAGCTGGTGAAGTGCAACTTTGACACGGAGGAGTCCTTGAGGAGGCTGAGGTTCAATGTGAAAGCAGCCAGGGGTGAGTTTCTGCTCCTCGGTTCCCATTGATCCCTCCCACATTAGCTCAGAACTTTGCTGTAATCTCCATTGGAATGCCTCTCTCCTTGTTCTCTGCGGGAATGCAATTAGCAGGTGTGGAAATTCCCTTCCTGCCCATACCTGATACAAATATCTGGGATTTCAGCCCCAACTTCACATTGGAAATTACTTCTGACAACTCACCTGGGCATTTTTGAGGTATTTTATGGTGCTCTTCTAGACCTTTCAGTCATCAAAGTGGATGCAGCAAACATGAGACATGAATTAATTCTAAATAAAGGAGAAAATAAACCTTTTCTTTTACAAAAATAACATTGCAAATCCTGCTATGTAAAATGAATTAATTCTAAATAAAGGAGAAAATAAACCTTTTCTTCTACAAAAATAACATTGCAAATCCTGCTATGTAAAATGAATTAATTCTAAATAAAGGAGAAAATAAACCTTTTCTTCTACAAAAATAACATTGCAAATCCTGCTATGTAAAATGAATTAATTCTAAATAAAGGAGCAAATTAATTTTTTATTTTACAGAGTGGCATTAAAAACCCTGACACATAAAGTGAAATAATCTTAAATAAAGGAGCAGATTAACCTTTTATTTTACAAAAATAACATTACAAATCCTGCTATGTAAAATGAGTTAATTCTAAATAAAGGAGAAAATAAACCTTTTCTTCTACAAAAATAACATTGCAAATCCTGCTATGTAAAATGAATTAATTCTAAATAAAGGAGCAAATTATATTTTTTATTTTACAGAGTGTCGCATTAGAAACCCTGATACATAAAATGAATTAATTCTAAATAAAGGAGCAAATTATATTTTTTATTTTACAGAGTGTCGCATTAGAAACCCTGATACATAAAATGAATTAATCCTAAATAAAGGAACAAATAAACCTCTTCTTTTACAAAGTATAACATTACTAACCGTACGTAAAATGAGTTAATTCTAAATAAAGGAGAAAATAAACCTTTTCTTCTACAAAAATAACATTGGAAATCCTGCTATGTAAAATGAATTCATTCTAAATAAAGGAGTAAATTATATTTTTTATTTTACAGAGTGTGGCATTAGAAACCCTGATACATAAAATGAATTAATTTTAAATAAAGGAGAAAATAAACCTTTTCTTCTACAAAAATAACATTACAAATCCTGCTATATAAAATGAATTAATTCAACATAAAGGAGAAAATAAACCTTTTCTTCTACAAAAATAACATTACAAATCCTGCTATATAAAATGAATTAATTCAACATAAAGGAGTAAATTATATTTTTTATTTTACAGAGTGTCACATTAGAAACCCTGATACATTAAATGAAATAATCCTAAATAAAGGAGCAAATTAATTTTTTATTTTACAGAGTGTCACATTAGAAACCCTGATACATTAAATGAAATAATCCTAAATAAAGGAGCAAATTAATTTTTTATTTTACAGAGTGTTGCATTAGAAACCCTGATACATTAAATGAAATAATCCTAAATAAAGGAGCAAATAAACCTCTTCTTTTACAAAGTATAACATTACAAACCATACGTAAAATGAGTTAATTCTAAATAAAGGAGAAAATTAATTTTTTATTTTACAGAATGTAGCATTAAAAACCTGATACATAAACTAAACTAATTTTAAATAAAGAAGAAAACTATTTTTTTATTTTACAAAGTGTAGCATTTAAAACCCTAGTATACAAAATTAAATAATCCTAAATAAAGGAGCAAATTAACCTTTTATTTTACAAAGTATAACATTACAAACCCTGGTACATGAGTTAATTCTAAATAAAGGAGCAAATTAATTTTTTATTTTGCAGAGTGTGGCATTAAAAACCCTGATACATAAAACGAAATAATTCTCAATAAATGAGCAAATAAACCTTTTATTTTACAAAGTATAACATTACAAACCATACATAAAATGTATGGTTATTTCTAAATAAAGGAGAAAATTTGTTTTTTATTTTACAGAGTATAGCTAAAAACCCTGATACATAAAATTAAATAATTCTCCATAAAGAAGCAAATCAACCTTTGATTTTATGAAGTATAACATTAAATGTTATAAATGAGTTAATTCTAAATAAAGGAGAAATTTAATTTTTTGTTTTACAGAGTGTAGCATTTAAAACCCTAATACATAAAATTAAATAATCCTAAATAAAGGAGCAAATTAACCTTTTATTTTGCAAAGTATAACATTACAAACCCTGCTACATAAAATGAATTAATTCTAAATAAAGGAGAAAATTAACCTTTTATTTTACAAAGTATAAGGTTAAAATCCCTGATACGTAAAATGAGTTAATTCTAACTAAAGGAGCAAATTAATTTTTTATTTTACAAAGTGTAGCATTAAAAACCTTGACACATAAAGTGAAATAATCTTAAATAAAGGAGCAGATTAACCTTTTATTTTACAAAGTATAAGGTTAAAAACCCTAATACATGAAATGAAATAATCCTAAATAAAGGAGCAAATAAACCTTTTATTTTACAAAGTATAACATTACAAACCCTGGTACATGAGTTAATTCTAAATAAAGGAGCAAATTAATTTTTTATTTTGCAGAGTGTGGCATTAAAAACCCTGATACATAAAACGAAATAATTCTCAATAAATGAGCAAATAAACCTTTTATTTTACAAAGTATAACATTACAAACCCCAATACATGAGTTAATTCTAACTAAAGGAGCAAATTAATTTTTTATTTTACAGAGTGGCATTAAAAACCCTGACACATAAAGTGAAATAATCTTAAATAAAGGAGCAGATTAACCTTTTATTTTACAAAAATAACATTACAAACCCTGCTACATAAAATTAGTTAATTCTAACTAAAGGAGCAAATTAATTTTTTATTTTGCAGAGTGTAGCATTAAAAACCCTGACACATAAAGTGAAATAATCTTAAATAGAGGAGCAAATAAACCTTTTATTTTACAAAGTATAAGGTTAAAATCCCTGATACGTAAAATGAGTTAATTCTAACTAAAGGAGCAAATTAATTTTTTATTTTACAAAGTGTAGCATTAAAAACCTTGACACATAAAGTGAAATAATCTTAAATAGAGGAGCAAATAAACCATTTATTTTACAAAAATAACATTACAAACCATGGGGGAGCTCAGCTTCCAGAGCTTTCCATGGGCACATCCCAGGGCAGGAGGGATGCAATAAATGAGATTATTTTGCTCCCCCACTATTGGATTTACCTGAAGGATCAATGAGGCCAGATCAGATTTTCTTTATGGAGTCCCTACAAACCAGCTGCTCCCATTTCCCACTCTGGTCCTTCCAAGGCAGAATTCCCATTTTTATACCAAAAAGTGAAATTCCTGGGCTGGTTCCTATGGAATCAGCAGCTGGAGAAAGGGCCCAGATCTTTTCTGTCACTTCTTCATGAACTCTTTTCTTTATTGCTTTTTATTTTTGATTTTGCTGTAGAAGAATTGTCTGTTTGGACAGAAGAGGAGTGCAGGAACTTTGAGCAAGGGCTGAAAGTCTATGGCAAGGATTTCCACGTGATTCAGGCAAATAAGGTAAATTTGGATGCAATTCTCACTTTCTACATTTTAAAGCAAAGTAATTATGAATAAATTTTGTCCTTCATAAAGAAATGGACACAATTATTTCATTTTTGCTGTTGAATCAGAACCCTGGAATGGTTTGGGTTGGAAAGGGCTTAAAAAATCTTATGGGCAGGGACACTTCCAATATCCCAGCTTGCTCCAGCCTGGCCTTGGACCCTTCCAGGGATGGATCCAGGCAGGAATTTTTTCCTCCTCAGTTTTTGCCCAATATTTACATCTAAATTACCTTCTCAAAGCCCAGAATTTGTAACTGGAAGTGCAAAACTGCAAAATCCTGTCTCCTAAAGCTGCTCTGCCCACCTTAGGACTTTGCCACCTTGAATTTTCTTTCTTTTCTTTTTTCTTTTCTTTTCTTTTCTTTTCTTTTCTTTTCTTTTCTTTTCTTTTTCTTTCTTTTCTTTTCTTTTCTTTTCTTTCTTTTCTTTTCTTTTCTCTTTCTTTTCTTTTTTTTCTTTTTTTTCTTTTTTCTTTTCTTTTCTTTTCTTTTTTTTCTTTCTTTCTTCTTTCTTTTCCCTTTTCCTTTTTCTTTCCTTTCCTTTCCTTTCCTTTCCTTTCCTTTCCTTTCCTTTCCTTTCCTTTCCTTTCCTTTCCTTTCCTTTCCTTTCCTTTCCTTTCCTTTCCTTTCCTTTCCTTTCCTCTCCTTTCCTTTCCTTTCCTTTCCTTTCCTTTCCTTTCCTTTCCTTTCCTTTCCTTTCCTTTCCTTTCCTTTCCTTTCCTTTCCTTTCCTTTCCTTTCCTTTCCTTTCCTTTCCTTTCCCTTCCCTTCCCTTCCTTCCCAAACTTCCTTTCCCTTCCTTCCTTCCCTTCCCTTCCTTTCCCTTCCCTTTCCCTTCCCTTTCCCTTTTCCCTTTTCCCTTTTCCCTTTCCCTTTTCCCTTTTCCCTTTTCCCTTTTCCCCTTTTCCCTTTTCCCTTTTCCCTTTCCTTCTCTCCAATATTTTTACAACACCCTGAACTTCCCTCTCAATTTGGATATTTTACCCCAAGAATTTCCCCTTTTCCACGCAGCATACAGTTGGAATTTCACATTTTTTTGCTAGAAATGCTGATTTTTTGGAGCAGAAGTTGAGCCAGGCTTGTTTCTGTGTGCTGCAGGTGCGGACCCGCTCGGTGGGGGAGTGTGTGGCTTTCTATTACATGTGGAAAAAGTCGGAACGTTACGATTTCTTCGCTCAGCAGACCCGCTTTGGGAAGAAAAAATACAACCTGCACCCTGGGGTCACGTAAGATGGGCCTGATTTCATCATTTTGGGGGTTCAGTCTTTGTTTTGTCTTCCTCTCAGCTGAAAATTCAGGGATTCAGAGCCTAATTTGCAGCAGGAAAACAGCCAAAGTGTAAAAAAATGTCATAAGTGTGCATAAATAATGTGTAAAGTACATTGATGTGGGGCAAGGCCAACACTGAGGAGCAATCTGAGTTTGAGTTCTGTTAGGATTTGGTTGGTTTACTTTTTAAATGTTAATAGGGTTTTTTTTTTAATGTTTGTTTTAATTAAATATATTTCCCACAAAAGCATGAATTCCCATTTCCAGGTGGAATTTGTGGTGCATTGTTTGTCCATCATTCTGGCCAGCACAACACCAATCCCAGGGGATTTTGGGCTCTCCAGAGCTGCTTTCCCATTCCCATCCCTGCCCACTCTTTCCACTGCCTCCTGCCAAGCTCCTTTGCTCTTCCTTTCATTCCTCATTTCTTCCTGGCTCCTCTCTTGATCCTTCTTTGGAATATTTTTGTTCCTCCAAGCATTTCAGGGCTCTGGGACACCCAGAGTGCCATCAGGGACATTGTGGGTGTTACAGAGAATTTCTTACCTGGCAGGGGCTGCCTGGCTGCCCCTTCCTTCCAGCTCTTGGTGGGTTTTTCCCCCCCTATTTTCCATTTTTTTCCCCCCATTTTTCCCTATTTTCCATTTTTTCCCCAAATGAGACATTTTTGGGTCTCTCCCTGCTGTTGGGTGCAGCAGCAGTGTCATTAAGGACTGGACTTGTCTGCTCTTGAATGATTTTGCAGATAAATTCAGGGAATTCAGGCTGGAATTCCAGGATAATTACGTGTCAGGAGAAGTTTCTGGAGTTGCTCCAGCCCTCCCACCACATCCAAGGGTTTCATCCACCTTCTCCCTTTGTTTCCATCTCCATCCTGCCCTGAGCTGGAGCTCTGGGATGAATGGCACAGATGGGAATGCCTTGGGCTCTGGAGTTTCTCACTTGGTTTTAGCTTGACCCCTTTGAGGGTTTTGTGCACAAATGGGATTTATTTTTACTGGAATGGTTTGGTATTGGTGGATCCTGTCCCAGCTGTGTCTGTCTGTCTGTCCCGCAGGGATCCCATGGATCCTGTCCCAGCTCTGTCTGTCTGTCCCGCAGGGATCCCATGGATCCTGTCCCAGCTCTGTCTGTCTGTCTGTCTGTCCCGCAGGGATTACATGGATCCTGTCCCAGCTCTGTCTGTCTGTCTGTCTGTCCTGCAGGGATTACATGGATCCTGTCCAGCCTGTCTGTCTGTCTGTCTGTCCCGCAGGGATTACATGGATCCTGTCCCAGCTCTGTCTGTCTGTCCCGCAGGGATTCCATGGATCCTGTCCCAGCTGTGTCTGTCTGTCTGTCTGTCTGTCCCGCAGGGATCCCATGGATCCTGTCCCAGCTGTGTCTGTCTGTCTGTCTGTCCCGCAGGGATTCCATGGATCCTGTCCCAGCTCTGTCTGTCTGTCTGTCTGTCTGTCCCGCAGGGATTCCATGGATCCTGTCCCAGCTGTGTCTGTCTGTCTGTCTGTCCCGCAGGGATTCCATGGATCCTGTCCCAGCTGTGTCTGTCTGTCTGTCTGTCCCGCAGGGATTCCATGGATCCTGTCCCAGCTGTGTCTGTCTGTCTGTCTGTCTGTCCCGCAGGGATCCCATGGATCCTGTCCCAGCTCTGTCTGTCTGTCTGTCTGTCCCGCAGGGATTACATGGATCCTGTCCCAGCTGTGTCTGTCTGTCTGTCTGTCCCGCAGGGATTCCATGGATCCTGTCCCAGCTGTGTCTGTCTGTCTGTCTGTCTGTCCCGCAGGGATTACATGGATCCTGTCCCAGCTGTGTCTGTCTGTCTGTCTGTCCCGCAGGGATTCCATGGATCCTGTCCCAGCTGTGTCTGTCTGTCTGTCTGTCCCGCAGGGATCCCATGGATCCTGTCCCATCTGTGTCTGTGTGTCCTGCAGGGATTCCATGGATCCTGTCCCAGCTGTGTCTGTCTGTCTGTCTGTCTGTCCCGCAGGGATTCCATGGATCCTGTCCCAGCTGTGTCTGTCTGTCTGTCTGTCCCGCAGGGATTCCATGGATCCTGTCCCAGCTGTGTCTGTCTGTCTGTCTGTCCCGCAGGGATTACATGGATCCTGTCCCAGCTGTGTCTGTCTGTCTGTCTGTCCCGCAGGGATTACATGGATCCTGTCCCAGCTGTGTCTGTCTGTCTGTCCCGCAGGGATTCCATGGATCCTGTCCCAGCTGTGTCTGTCTGTCTGTCTGTCTGTCCCGCAGGGATTACATGGATCCTGTCCCAGCTGTGTCTGTCTGTCTGTCCCGCAGGGATCCCATGGATCCTGTCCCAGCTGTGTCTGTCTGTCTGTCTGTCTGTCCCGCAGGGATTCCATGGATCCTGTCCCAGCTGTGTCTGTCTGTCTGTCCTGCAGGGATTACATGGATCCTGTCCCAGCTGTGTCTGTCTGTCTGTCTGTCCCGCAGGGATTACATGGATCCTGTCCCAGCTGTGTCTGTCTGTCTGTCTGTCCCGCAGGGATTACATGGATCCTGTCCCAGCTCTGTCTGTCTGTCTGTCCCGCAGGGATTCCATGGATCCTGTCCCAGCTCTGTCTGTCTGTCTGTCTGTCCCGCAGGGATTACATGGACCGCCTGCTGGACGAGAGCGAGAGCGCCGCCTCCAGCCGGGCCCCGTCGCCGCCGCCCACGGCCTCCAACAGCAGCACCAGCCAATCAGAGCGGGAGGAGTGCGCCTCGGGCAGCACCCCCAACGGTGAGGGGGCCTCGGGGGGGCCTGGGAGACCCCATCCCCATCCCTGCCCTGCCAGGGGCACCATCCCCATCCCGGGCTGCCCTGCAGGGGCACATCCCATCCCAGGCTGTCCTGGAAGCCCCCCTGCCCTCCCTGCCCTGCCCACATCCCCATTGCCCTGCCCTGCCAGGGCACCATCCCCATCCCAGCCTGCCCTGGGCCCATCCCCCGCCACTCCCCATCCCAGGCTGCTCCCAGCCAGCCTCGGGCACTGCAGGGATGGAGCAGCCACAGCTCCTCTGGAAATTCCATCCCAGCCCCTCCCAGGCTGCTCCTGTTCCTCTCTCCCCATGTCCCATCTGTCCCTGACCATTCCCTGTGTGCTGTCCCAAGTCACTCTCCTGGAGCCCCTGGAAAAGGCTCTGAGCTCTCCCAAAGCCTCCTCTTCTCCAGGTGAGCACCCCCAGACAAGCAGCCTATTTCAAGTTCAAACTGGTTTTTAAAACCCCTCCATGTTTGCATTTAGGCAAGGGCCTTGTCTGGAAGGTAAATGCCCACAGGAATTTCCTGTGACCTGAGGTTTGTGGGTTCCTGCGTGCCCTGTGCTGTGAAACTCCAGGGCTGTGGGGAGTCCTGGGCTGGGAGCTGGGCCTGGGGAGCTCCTGCTGCTCCTCAGGAGCTGCTCTGAGGGCTGGGAATGGGGCAGGAGCCAGGGAGGAGCTGGAAATCACTCAGAGCCTGGAAATCTCCTGGAAGCTGCACAGAGAGCCCAGGGAGCAGAGCCCACCTGCATCCTGGGGCTCCAGAACATTCTCTGCTCCTCTTGAGCACTCCATGAACTCCCTGTGGCAGTTGTGTGCACATCAGTCACTCAGTGAGAAGGAGAAAACCCCTGGATTTTTAAGGAATTTGAGTTCAAATTCTGCTTTCCTGAGGAGAGCCCTCCTGGGATTCCAGGACATTCTCTGTTCCTTTTAAGCACTTCCATAGGTTCTGTCAGTTGTGTGCACATCAGTCACTCAGTGAGAAGGAGAAAACCCCTGGATTTTAAATGAATTTGAGTTCAAATTCTGCTTTCCTGAGGAGAGCCCACCTGGGGTCCTGGGATTCCAGGACATTCTCCGTTCCTTTTAAGCACTTCCATAGGTTCTGTCAGTTGTGTGCACATCAGTCACTCAGTGAGAAGGAGAAAACCCCTGATTTTAAATGAATTCTGAGTGCAAATTCTGCTTTCCTGACCCAGCCCAGGTAAAGAGAGCTCACTGGGGTCCTGAGATTCCAGGACATTCTCTTCCTTTTAAGCACTTCCATGAATTCCCTGTGGCAGTTGTGTGCACATCAGTCACTCAGTGAGGAGAAGGAGAAAAACTGGATTTTTAAGGAATTTGAGTTCAAATTCTGCTTTCCTGAGGAGAGCCCACTGAGACTCCGGACATTCTCAGTTCCTCTTAAGCACTTCCATAGGTTGTGTCAGTTGTGTGCACATCAGTGAGAAGGAGAAAACCCCCGATTTTCAATGACTTTGAGCCCAGCCTGTGCTCTCCTGAGGCAGGGGGTGCTGCTGGGCCTCGCTGAAGGGTCTCTGTCCCTGCAGGTGTCTCTGCCAACGGCCCAGGGGAGGTGCCAGGCAAGGAGGAGGCCAGGCCCGAGGGGCTGCACGCCAATGGACCCTGCAGTGGGAAGAAAACGCCTCACCCAGAGCTGGACACCAACGGCTACGAGCCCGAAAACCTCCCCAGCGACCCCAGAGGGACCCCCAGGAACGAGCCTGAGCTGGAGGAGAAGAGCGAGAGGCCTCTGAAAAGGAGGAGAATGAACAGCAATGGGAAGGAGAGCCCGGGTGCTTCAGAGCTCTTCCAGGAAACCAATTCCCACGGGAAGCTGGAGGAGCTGGAGACGCTGGAAGACTGAGTGCTGGGAGCTGATTTTATTCCTTGGAGTAAATTCTGGGTGTCTAAAATTTTCAGGGTTGATGGGTTACCTTCCAAAGTCCAGTTCCATAAACAATCTGAGATTTTGTTTTTGTTTCCTGAGACCTTCTAGTCGGCTCTAAAGATCCGATGATTTGGTTTTCTTCAGTGCTGAAAAGCAGCAGGAGAATATTGAATTTCTCAGAGCTGGCAGCCGCAGTTCTGGGATAAAAAGGCTCTTAAATATTTAAGGAACAAAGCAGTGAGTTGCTGCAAAAATATTCCCAGCCTAATACATTAAAGAATGTGTTAATACAGCATTTAATGTATAAAACAGCATTTAATCAGTGTACAAGTGAACAAAGCATTTGGGGCTTTGCAGGAAGTTAAAATAAAACAGGAAAAGCCAAGACAGAGCAGGCACAGAGACTTCCACTCCTGCTGGAGAGAGGAAAATGTCATCCCATCATTAAGGAACCCTCATGAATCCTGAAAGTTATGAGCACAACTATTTTTATATATAGAAGTTTTAAAAGGTAAATAAATAAACCAGGTCAGGTTTGTCTATGTAAAATTGTTGACATCAATGATGTCTTTCCATATTCTTTATCTGGGCTAAAGAAATACATTCTGTATTTTTCCAGATTTCTTTGTAGCCTTTGAAAGATTTTTACAGTACTTATGTCTTGATTGAACTGTCCTTTCTTAAAACAAAAGCTTGTATAATTTTCTTACCTTGTACAGTTGGTAAACTTTTATGAGAGAGTTGATACCCTGAGTCTAATGTCAGCTTCCTTTTATTTTGCTGAAGTCTTTTCTAAAAAAAAAAACTAACAAAAAAAATACCCAAACCAAACCAAACCAAACCAATGGAGTTAAAAATTAATCACCAACGTGTTAATTTTCTTCCCAGAAACTGGTAAATAATTAACATAAGAATGGTTAGGAGGCATTTGATTTTGGAAGCGTGTTTTATTTTCTTGTTTTATGGCAAATAACGATGTCTCAGTTTTGGTTAAGCATGCTGCTTGCATTGCACACATTTCCTTGCTTTCTTTCTCCCTTTGTTTGGAACTCAGAAATCTCGCAGCAGCCAAATTCTGGAGTTGTTGAACCTTGTGCAGGTCCAGCTGCTGCACCGTGCCCTGGTTTGTGCCCTGGTTTGTGCCCTGGTTTGTGCCCTGGGATCCAGGGAGCACAGAGGGGCTGAGGGGGGCTGGAAATGCAGCTGGGGCTGGCTGGAATTGCTGACAGCACACCAGGCTGCACTGGGAGCCCTTGTCCAGCCTAGGAAATGCTGGAATTCTGTGCTGGAACGCTCACCTGGAGAGGGGAGAGCAGCAATTCACACTGAGCTTGGTGTGAGAACCAAAAATTCCTCATCAATCAATGGCAGTGGGGTGATGGCACCCACCAGCAGCACCACTGAAGGTGTGGGTGTAGGATTTACATCCAGCAATCAGGAACGTTTGAAATCCCAATTCCCTTTGGTTTTGTTTGGTTGTTTTCTTCAGCCCAGCTCCACTTCTGCTCTGTTCAAATCCGGGCTAATTGTTCAATTAATTGTACCATTGCTGACCCCGTGTCCTCCTCCTCCTCCTCACAGGTGTGCTGTTCATCCTTCACTGGTTATTTTCTCTGCAGGGTTATGCTCTTTATGGTTGAACTGCATGGTGTGAAATGGGTGTTTCGAGCCAAACGCCAGTGCTGAGGGCTGGGGCTGATTCGGTTTCTTCTCCACTGACCTTCCCTTGGACTTTGTGATCAGGAGCGAGCCAAGCCCCGGGATGAGGATGCAGAACCCTGGGGAAGGATCAGCTCTGCCTGCCAGCCCTGCTCCTGGAGGGCCTCTGGGTGAGGCTCATTAATGGAGGCCTGTGTTAATTAAGGAACGCAGTGATTAATGCCTGAGGCAGAGGGTGCTGTTAACTCTCCCCTCTGGTCGTGAGCAGCACCTCAAGGACGGTTCCACACAAGCAGAATCCTATTTGCAGTTTCATTTTGATGCTCTTTGTTCTCGGTTGCAAGTTGGAAACACTTCCCAAAACTCCATAGGAAAGTTTCCAAGTGAATTGTCTCAGGCTCGTGTGTGAAATCCAGCACTGTGTATATTTTCAGGAATGTTGCTTTGTTTTTTTTATCTTTCCTTATTTTTATTTTTTTTTTGGTGATACTTAGAAGAGACCTGACATTCCATAATCCACTATGTAATGCTCAGCTAGACTTTAAGAATATTTAATTCTAATTTACCTTTTGTTTATGCTGGTGTTTTATACAATATTTGTTCATGTTTCAAACTGCAGCCACTGTAACTCGATAAGTCATTGCACTACTAAAGCTATTGAAAATCCTGGAAATCTGCTAACTTTGCTTTCATTTTCCAAACCTTCTGTACAGTTGGGAATCCAGTCCAACAGGAAATCCTTGGGCTTCCCAGAGGGTTCAATGTGCTATAAATTCCCCACACACACACAAACCCCACAGATTGTTGGATACATTTTTTCCACACAGTATTTGCACTGTCGGTAATTCCCTCCTCTTCCTCCCCTTCCCCCTCTGCAATTCTGGAAAAGCTTATTAAAATATTTTTAAACTTACTGTCTGCATCCAAAATTCCTGATTTCCTTGCTCCAGAGGGGTGGAATATTCCCTCTGAGAGGCTGGGAGAGCAGTGACTCTGCTACTGAAACCCATGGAAACAAAACCCATTTTTCTGCATCACCTTCCAGCTGTTCCCTTCATTCCCAGTAATGTTTCCAAATCCCTTCCCAAGGAATATTCAAAGCTGGAAACCCAGAATTCCCATCCCCTCCACGAGGGAAGAGAGGCTGAGGCAGCAGCAGCTTTGGTTCATTGGTTTATTGGAAGCAAATACAAAAATACAGAGGCACATAAATCCTTTCTGCTCTCATTCCTCACATCCACAGCCTGCCATACATTCAGGTTTTCATCACTAAAATGCTCATTTTGTAAATAGATTCTCTATAGAAAACATTTGTTTTTTAGTCAATTAATAGCATAGAAAATACTGTTAGAGGAATTCTTGGCTTTCCCAGGGTTTAGGATCCAGCAGGATCCCAGCATGGACAAAAAAAAAAAAAAAAGCTTTAAAAATCCTTCTCTGTTAGGACTGCAAATCTAACCAGTAGATTAAAAAACAAACAGAAAATCATAAAAACCCCTCTGGCAGAATCACCCTGCTGGCTGTGACCTCAGCACGGTGCAGTTGGAGCACACGGGGGAGAAAAAAGAGATAATTGGGATTTGGGAATTGGGAATGCTGCAGCAAGGGCAGGAGCACCTGGGCACTGGGAACCAGGACAGAACCAGAACCAGAACTGGGAGCAGCAGCCCCATCTGGCTGGGACTGGGGGGTTTCTGCACACCAGGAAGGGTTTGTGACCTTCCCTCCCCTGGACAAAGCCAAGGTTTTACCGGAATTTTGGGAGACAAAATAATCAGGGATTTCTTTTTGACTGTGCTCACAGGGGGAATGTGCAGAGGGGCAGCTCCAGGACACCCAACTGCCTGCAGTGACCACAAAATCCCACAAAAAGGGGGAATTGTGGCTCTGGAATTGCCCCAGCAGTGGGATGTTGGAGCAGGCAGCAGCTGACTCGCTCCACACCAGGCTGGAGCTGCACCCTCACAGAAAATCTCCTTCCCATCCAAAAACTTCCAGAAAATTCCAACAAATTCAGCTTTGCCCAACAGCAGTTCAGCTTAAGCAAGTATCTCCTAAAAAACCCCACTGTCAGTGTCTAGAGAAGCTGTTAGGGTACAAAAATTCCTAAATACATTATTTCAATAAAAGTTTTTTAACCAAGCTTAAAAACAATTCTTTTAAAACCAAAAGACAACCTGGAAAAAGGTGCTGGGTAAGACAACCTTTAAAACTCATGAACACTGCCCAATGTTCTACAGTTCCATTCTTTTAGTGGGTCACAAACTCAGAGTGATTCATTCCATAGAAAACAAGAATTATGGGGCGCCCTGTACTTGCCAAAAAAAGAAGATTTAAGTCCTTGTGCCTCTTCCAGGGCTGGGAGCTGCAGCCCCTGCAATTCCCTGATGTGCTGTGCCAGCTGTGCCACCCTGGCTCTCCTGGGATGCTCCCCAGCTTTCCCAAAGCCACGCTGGATCCAGGGGAGGCTGCAGGAAAACCTGGAATGCCACCAGCCCCGGAGACACTGAGGGGGATGCAGGGCTCTGACAGAGCCAGGAGGGCAAACCCAGCTTGGAAAGTGGGTTAATGGGCCAAACAAACAGAAAACCAACCGAAAACAGCTTAAATTCAGTCCAGAGAGCAGTGAACATTCACCCAGGAGCAGCTCCCAGGGCATTGCCCTGTGCCAGAGGGAGCAGGATGGGCACAGAGCCAGCCCCAGCTCCCAGCCCGCCGGGATCAGCGGATCCAGACCCCAGGGAGCAGATCCAGCATCCCAGGGAGCAGATCCAGCATCCCAGGGAGCAGATCCACAATCCCAGGGAGCAGATCCAGCATCCCAAGGAGCAGATCCAGACCCCAGGGAGCAGATCCACAATCCCAGGGAGCAGATCCAGACCCCAGGGAGCAGATCCACAATCCCAGGGAGCAGATCCACAATCCCAGGGAGCAGATCCAGACCCCAGGGAGCAGATCCAGCATCCCAAGGAGCAGATCCAGACCCCAGGGAGCAGATCCAGACCCCAGGGAGCAGATCCAGACCCCAGGGAGCAGATCCAGCATCCCAGGGAGCAGATCCACAATCCCAGGGAGCAGATCCAGCATCCCAGGGAGCAGATCCAGACCCCAGGGAGCAGATCCAGCATCCAGGGAGCAGATCCAGCATCCCAGAGAGCAGATCCAGATCCCAGGGAGCAGATCCAGCATCCCAGGGAGCAGATCCAGCATCCCAGGGAGCAGATCCACAATCCCAGGGAGCAGATCCAGATCCCAGGGAGCAGATCCACGATCCCAGGGAACAAATCCAGGACCCCAGGGAGCAGATTCAGATCCCAGGGAGCAGATCCAGCATCCCAGGGAGCAGATCCAGACCCCAGGGAGCAGATCCAGCATCCCAGGGAACAAATCCAGCATCCCAGGGAGCAGATCCAGCATCCCAGGGAGCAGATCCAGCATCCCAGGGAGCAGATCCAGCATCCCAGGGAGCAAATCCACAATCCCAGAGAGCAGATCCAGCCAGGGACACCCTGGCACACCCCGGGGCAGAGCTGCCAGCCCTGCCCTGCCCGTGCCCATCTCCACTGCCAACCCCGCCTCGATTAGAAACCCGTTAATTCCTCCCGTTAATTCCTCCCGTTAATCAGGCTCAATTAGGCTCCTCGCTGCCGCGCAGGCCGGGCGGGCGGCGCCGAGGATCGGTGAAGGAAGGCAGCAATCTCAGCCGTGCTAATCAACAGCACCCCGGGCTCCCTGCCCGCATCAGGCCGGCAGGGGCAGCGCTGCGCTCACACCGAGCTCTTGCCCCGCAGGTCCAGCTTGGCGCCGGCCTCCGGCTCCTTGCTCAGCTGCTCCTCCGTGAAGGTGATGTACGAGTACACCAGGCTCCCGGCAATACTGCGAGGGACAGGGAGAGATGGGGATGTACGAGTACACCAGGCTCCCGGCAATACTGCGAGGGATGGGGGAGAGATGGGGATGTACGAGTACACCAGGCTCCCTGATGTACGAGTACACCAGGCTCCCGGCAATACTGCGAGGGATGAGGGAGAGATGGGGATGTACGAGTACACCAGGCTCCCCCTGATGTACGAGTACACCAGGCTCCCCCTGATGTACGAGTACACCAGGCTCCCGGCAATACTGCGAGGGATGAGGGAGAGATGGGGATGTACGAGTACACCAGGCTCCCTGATGTACGAGTACACCAGGCTCCCGGCAATACTGCGAGGGATGGGGGAGAGATGGGGATGTTATGAGTACACCAGGCTCCCCCTGATGTACACAATTCCCAAGGGAGTACACCAGGCTCCCTGATGTACGAGTACACCAGGCTCCCGGCAATACTGCGAGGGACAGGGAGAGATGGGATGTACGAGTACACCAGGCTCCCGGCAATACTGCGAGGGATGGGGGAGAGATGGGGATGTACGAGTACACCAGGCTCCCCCTGATGTACGAGTACACCAGGCTCCCGGCAATACTGCGAGGGACGGGCAGAGATGGGGAACAGCCCCGGAACACTCACGGTGCTCAAACACACCCGGGAAAGGCAGAGCCGGCACCGGCAGCTGCTCCAGCACCGCTCCCAGGGCTTGGTGCCATTCTGGGCCACCCCAAAGGACAGGAGAGACTCCCACAGCACAGCCCAGAAACGAGAAACTGCCCAACATTGTGTTTTCCAATAATAACAATAATAAGATGAACATAATACTAATACTAATAATATGGATCCCCAAATAATGATAAGAATAATAAGATGGATCCTCAAATAATAATAAGAATAATAACATGGATCCCCAAATAATAATAATAAGAGGGATCCCCAAATAATAATAAGAATAATAAGATGGATCCCCAAATAATAATAATAAGATGGATCCCCAAATAATGATAAGATGGATCCCCAAATAATAATAAGAATAATAAGAGGGATCCCCAAATAATGATAAGAATAATAAGATGGACCCCCAAATAATAATAAGAATAATAAGATGGATCCCCAAATAATAATAAGATGAATCCCCAAATAATAATAATAAGATGGATCCTCAAATAATAATAATAAGATGGATCCTAAAATAATAATAATAATAATAAGATGAACCCCCAAATAATAATAAGAATAATAATATGAACCCCCAAATACTAATAAGAATAATAAGATGGATCCTCAAATAATAATAAGAATAATAAAATGGATCCCCAAATAATGGTAAGAATAATAAGATGAATCCCCAAATAATAATAATAAGATGGATCCTCAAATAATAATAATAAGATGAACCCCCAAATACTAATAAGAATAATAAGATGGATCTCCAAATAATAATAAGAATAAGATGAATCCTCAAATAATAATAAGAATAATAAGATGAACCCCCAAATACTAATAGGAATAATAAGATGGATCCTCAAATAATAATAATAAAATGGATCCCCAAATAACGGTAAGAATAATAAGATGGATCCTCAAATAATAATAATAATAATATGAACCCCCAAATAATAAGAATAATAAAATGAATCCCCAAATATTAAGAATAATAAGATGAACCCCCAAATAATAAGAATAATAAGAAATGAGAATAATAAGAAATAATCCCCAAATTCTTGAACTTGAAATAATCCCCCCCAAAAAATAATGAAAACAAAATAATCCCCAAAATTCTTCTTTTGCTGCCTTAATTCCATGACTCTGCTCGGTAACTCAGGGAAATCTCCATTTTCCTGCTAAAATACCCCTGTGGGTTCTCCTGGCTTTCAAACAAACCAAGTTTGGGAACATCCCACAAAACCCAAGCACAAAGCACAAAACCCAAGCACAAGCACAAAAAGACCAAGTACAAAAGCCCAAAACCATGGGGGTTTTTTTGGGAGGGAAATAAATTAAATTTGTCAAATAGTTTCAGTTTCACCCCAGTTTTCACTTACAAGTCATAAATAAACCTCTGCTCTTACCTGATATTTAGACCAATGAAGTTCATCCATGTAAAAATATAATCTCCTCCAAAAAACATCCCAATATAGGTTATTAAAATATTCTGCAAAGGAACAAGATGGGAGGAACAAACAGCCTGAGACACGGGAATTTTATGGAAAATGGAATTTATGGGAAAGGGAACGCAGGGGGTGGAACATGAGGGGTTAACACAATTCCCAAGGGATAGCTGAGGGGCTTTTTTGGGGAATGCCACTCACCTTAATGCAGCCAACTATTGTAGTTGTAAGAGCAGAGTTGTACTGAGTGCACAGGACCGTGGAATACATCAGAATAAACCTACGGGAAGGAGCCACCATCAGGGACAGCCCCTGGGAGCCACCCTGGCCTGGGGAGGGGTCCCTGCCCCGCAGGGAATCAGGGGGGCCTGAGGTTCCTCCCAGCCCAAAGCATTCCAGGATCCATTTCCACCCTTTTTTCCCACTTTTTCAGCCAACCCTGCACTGGAGGAGTTGGTGGCAGATAATCCCCACCCACCACATCTCCCAGGAATGGTCTCCCAGCAGGACTGTGATGGTTTTTAATAACACCAGGGCACCAGAATCCCCATTTCTGGGGTGGAGGTGCCTTCCCTGCCCCACACTTACCCCATCACACAGGAGAGCGAGAACTGCACGAGGAAGAAGGTGTCAGCCCAGCCCTGGTACTGCACTGCCTGCAGAACAGCACCTGCGTCAGAGCCCTGGCACCCACACACTCCCAGCAGGACAAGGAGCACCCCCAGCCCTGCTGCCACCCCACAGCAGCAAAATCCAACCCCACCCCAGCCTGGGATGGCACCCCAAAGCTCTGGCAGCACCCCCAGGCTCAGCTCTCAGCTCATGCCCTCTGCAAAGGGCAGGGAAGTGTAGTAAACCCCTCAGGTTTAGCCAGGGCCCCTTGGAGAATAGAATGCTGACACAGCGGCAAAGAAGTTTCCTGTCTCCAGGGACATCCGCCTTGTACCTTATCCCTATAGCCATGGAAGGCAATATTGTGTTAAACCCTACCATTGGTCACTTATGGTCACTCTAACACCTTTGCCATTGGTCAGGATTGGATCCAGGCCAAGGGTATAACAGTAGCACACTGTACCCCTGCTAACTCGGAAGAAGAAGAGCTGAGACCCTTCACAGACCCTACAATAAAGCCACACTCGTGGAACAGCCAGCGTCTGCTGCTTCTCCTCTCTCTGCCGTCTGCTGGAGCCTTAGGCCAAGGGAAAAGCTACCCAGCAAGCAAAGCTGAAATCACAAGAGCTGCCTGATCACTGAGAGCTGAATATTCCCTGCTTGCTAGGGGCTGACCCGCGGCCTTGGTCTGAGAGCGAGCTGGCTTCTGGCACCCAGTGCCCTTGGGGACTGAGCTCTGGAGCTGGAACAGCTGGCATAGGATACGACCAAGCAAGGCTCATTTAGGGAAGGAGGGTGACAGCCAGAGGGCTCAGGAGAGGCCAATCCCAGCTGGCTGCTCCCCACAATTGGATCCTTTTGGCTCCCACTCCCTGCCAACCACAGCTGCCACCCCGAGGGAGCCGTGACCTGGGGGTGCTGCTGAGGCAGCCTGGGTTTCAGGGCAGGGCTTTGCCCTGGGCTCTGGGAGCACCTGCAGGGCTGGATCTGTGCCACAGAGAGCCCAGAGGGGCCACCAAGGGCTGCAGCACCCCTGAGGACACTCAGGGGGTCACCCAGGAGCCAGGCTCTGCCCAAGGTGCCCAGGGGCAGGACCCCAGAGTCAGGGGCACCCAGGGACACCCAGGGGCACCCAGGGGCACACAGGGGCACCCAGGGGCACCCAGGGACACACAGGGACAGGATCCCAGAGCCAGGGGCACCCAGGGGCACCCAGGGGCACCCAAGGACAGGATCCCAGAGCCAGGGCATACAGGGACACACAGGGACACCCAGGAGCACCCAGGGCCACAGAGGGCCCAGAGGGACACCCAGGGGCACCCAGAGACACCCAGGGGACACTCAGGGGCACCCAGGGACACAACCCCAGAGCCAGGGACAACCAGGGGCACCCAGGGGCAGACTGGGACACCCAGGGACACCCAGGGGCACCCAGGGGCACCCAGGGGCACCCAGGGGCACCCAGGGGCACCCAGGGGCACCCAGGGACAGGACCCCAGAGCCAGGGGCACACAGGGGCACCCAGGGGCACCCAGGGGCACCCAGGGACACCCAGGGGCACACAGGGACAGGATCCCAGAGCCAGGGGCACCCAGGGACACCCAGGGACACCCAGGGGCACCCAGGGGCACCCAGGGGCAGGACCCCAGAGCCAGGGACACCCAGGGACACCCAGGGGCACACAGGGACAGGACCCCAGAGCCAGGGACACCCAAGGACACACAGGGACACCCAGGGACACCCAGGGGCACACAGGGGACACCCAGGGGACACCCAGGGGCAGACTGGGACACCCAGGGGCACCCAGGGACACCCAGGGCCACCCAGGGACAGGATCCCAGGGTCAGGGGCACCCAGGGACATCCAGGGACACCCAGGGGCACCCAGGGGACACACAGGGGACACCCAGGGGACACACAGGGGACAGGATCCCAGAGCCAGGGGCATACAGGGACACCCAGGGGCACACAGGGACACACAGAGACACCCAGAGGCACACAGGGGCAGGACCCCAGAGCCAGGGACACTCAGGGGCACACAGGGGACACACAGGGGACACACAGGGGACACCCAGGGGCACCCAGGGACAGGACCCCAGAGCCAGGGGCACCCAGGGACACCCAGGGACACCCAGGGGCAGGACCCCAGGGTCAGGGGCACCCAGGGGCACCCAGGGACAGGACCCCAGAGCCAGGGGCACCCAGGGACACCCAGGGGACACACAAGGGCACCCAGGGACACCCAGGGGCATCCAGGGACACCCAGGGACACCCAGGGGCACCCAGGGACACCCAGGGGCAGGACCCCAGAGCCAGGGACACCCAGGGACACCCAGGGACACCCAGGGGCACCCAGGGGCACCCAGGGGCACACAGGGGCACCCAGGGGCACCCAGGGGCACCCAGGGGCACCCAGGGGCACCCAGGGGCACCCAGGGGCACACAGGGACACCCAGGGACACACAAGGGCACCCAGGGACACCCAGGGACAGGACCCCAGAGCCAGGGACACCCAGGGACACACAGGGACACCCAGGGACACACAGGGGCACCCAGGGGCACCCAGGGAGAAGATCCCAGAGCCAGGGACAACCAGGGGCACCCAGGGGCACTCAGGGGCACCCAGGAGCACACAGGGACACCCAGGGACACCCAGGAGCACCCAGGGACAGGACCCCAGAGCCAGGGGCACCCAGGGACACCCAGGGACACCCAGGAGCACCCAAGGACACCCAAGGACACCCAGAGGCACCAAGGGAGGTCCCCCTGGATGGCTGCAGCACTTGGAGAGGGACAAAGCCTGCCCAGGGAACTGGGGGAGCCTCCAGCCTTGGGGACACCCCAAAATCCAGGTGGGATCTCCTCACCTGCTCCAGCTCAGCCCCAGGGCAGGAGCTGCTCCCCTCACCTGGGCAGGGAATGCCCGGGCACCCAGGGCTCCTGCCTGGCACTGGGGATGCCCTTTCCCCAGGGACACCAAATCCCAGCCCCGGGGCCCCTCTGCAGCTCCTGCATCCCCTGTGCCCAGGAATCCTGCACATCCAGAGCAGGACGGGTTACCTGGGCTGCCTCCAGAGCAAGCACAGCAATTCCCAGAGCCAGAGGCACACGAGGGGCCCCGGCCCCCCTCCCCAGCCCTTCCCAGGGGTTCCTGGGGCTGCAGCTTCCTGGCAGCAGCCCCGGCACACAGCACATCTTTGTGCAGCCCAGAAAGGAGTTTATTCAGGGGGAAAAGCAAATTTTAAAAAAGCCATTTCTCTCCCCGGGCTGAACAGAGGCTGCTCACAGCCACGTTTTCCTGCCCAGGCCCAGCTCCTGCTCCTAAATGAGCACTTTGATCCCAAATCCAGCGCTGGGAGAGGGCGGGGCCGAGCCACCTTCACCCTCCTGCCATCCCTGCTAAGCCCAGCTCATTATCCCCGGGCTTTAAGCTCCTAACGAGGACAAAGCCACCAGGCTGGGGGACACGGAGGGTGGCAGGGCCACCCCCAGGGTGGGCAACACCTCCAGCCTTTGGGGGAGAGGATTCAGCTCAATTCCCTGCACATGGAGGAGATCCCCAAAAAACAGGCAGGAAAAAGGAACTTGTTGCTCAGGAGAGCCAGCTGCACATCAATGAGTGCAACAACAAAAACAATTAATAATAATAGTAATAAAGTAATAATAGTAATAAAGTAATAGTAATAAAGTAATAATAATAATAATAATAATAATAATAATAATAATAATAATAATAATAATAATAATAATTTCAAGTATACAGGACCCCAGGTAAATAATTATAATCAGAGTAATCATAAAGAATCATTTCATGTATATAGAACATTATTATTATTATTATTATTATTATTATATTGCTGCTAATATTAATACTATTGTTAATTTATTTATTTATTAGTATTGTTAATATAATTATCATCTCCAAGATCACCACAAGTAAAGCCAACCCACAGAGCAGCTCCACAAAACTGCCCCGGCGAGAGGGGAAGGACAGGGAAAAAAGAAAGCTTGAATAAACTCATTGATTCTAAAATTACTCAGCTTCTTTAAATAATATTTGGGTTTTCTCCTTGCTCTCCACTTCCCCATTCCTCAGGCATTACAAAAATGCCTGAATGGAGCAACTCTGTGGGTTTGGGTCCAACGTCGAAGCTGTGGCTCCTTTCTGCTGGGGTGGTTTTGGGGCAGCCCTTCCCCAGCTCCTCCATGGCACAGTGTGCCACAGAACCCATGGAATTTGGGATGGATTTTGGGATTTTGGGATGGCTGTCCTACCTTCTGTGCATCTCCAGTGATGTAGGCAATGGCCAGGGTGGGCAGGATCATGAACAGTGCATTGTAGTAGAGCAGGCCGTACTTCCCCAGCTCCTGGAAATGGGAACGGCCAAGGTTGGAGTGGGAACAGAAATTCCTGCTCACACAGCCAGTGGGGCTGGAGCTGAACCCAGCTGGGAATTCTCATATCTCATGGAATTCCAGGCTGGTGTGGGCTGGGAGGGACCTTAAAGCTCATCCAGTCCCATGGGCAGGGACCTTCCACCATCCCTGGGATCCATCCTGGCCTTGGGCACTGCAGGGATCCAGGGGCAGCCACAGCTGCTCTGGGAATTCCATCCCAGCCAGGAATTCCTTCCCAACATCCCAATATCTCAATCTACCTTCTTTCACCTCCAGCCATTCCCTGTGTCCTGTCCCCCCATCCCTTGTCCCCAGCAGCTCTGGACAGATTTTGGGAATGGGATGGCTGAGCCTCCCCCTCTGCCCTCACAGAAACCAAAATCCCAACATCCCAGAGGAAGCCAGAGCTCATCCCACCTTGGAATCCAGCTTCTGTTTCACGTAGGCACCGTTTGCAGCTGTTAAGGCGTCGTTGATGAGGATAAAAATGTATCCCTCCAGGTCGAATGCCAAGTCAGCACTGGGGAGGGGAAATCAGGAGTTAAAGCTCTGGCTGAGCAGGGACAGCACCTGGAAGGGTCCCTCCACCTTCTCTGGAGCCAGAAAAGTTCATGATGGCAGGAGGGGGTGGGATTTGGGTCAGGAAAGCATTCTTTCCTACTGGAGAGCACGTCTGGGGAAGGTCAGTGTGGAATCCCTGTGCTCCTGGGACACCCCAGGGAACTGCACTGGGAACGGGAACGGGGAGAGCTCACCTGGCAGCCACAAAGGCACCAAAGATCATGGCAAACACTGTCATCTGAATGCTCCAGGAAAACTTCTTCCTGCAAAACACAGGCAGCAGGACCTGGCATCAGGCCTTGGCAACACCCGGAGCAGGGAGCAGCTTTTCTTCCTGAGGAAAGGGGGAAAACCCCAAACCAACCCCAACCCAACCCCAACCCAACCCCTGCAGCAGCTGTCAGTGAAGACATTTTAGACAATTATCTCTGTGATGTTTCAGAAGATAAAAACTGAGCCTGGAGCAGCTCCAGCCCTGCCCAGGGGCTTTGGGGTCCCTGCAGGAGCTGGGGCTGGCACAGCACCCCACACCTCCCAACGGGGAGCCAGAGCAGCACAAACCTCTCTGCTGGCTCCGCTGGGATGGGATGGGATGGGGTGGGATGGGATGGGATGGATGGGATGGGGTGGGATGGGATGGGGATGGGGTGAGGAAATGGGATGGGGAATGCATGGAAATGGGAAAAGGGATGGAAATCGGAGTGAATGGGATGGTGGGATGGGCAGGTGGATGGATGGGTGGGTTGGGATGGGCAGGGAATGGGATGGGAGGGATGGGATCAGGATGGGGATGGGATGGGAGTAGGGATGGATGACAGCAGATCAGAAGGCGTATCCGCATGGGCAAACCATGGGCAGCACTTTTGATGGAGCAGGATTGGCATGTGAACAGGATGGAACTCGGAGCACGTGATATGGGTCAGGGCTGGGAGGGCAGGGAGAGGGTGGCCCACGGGGGTCAATGAGCAGGGCATTGGGATGGGAGCAGGGATATGGGATGGGAGCAGGGGTATGGGATGGGAGCAAGGGTATGGGACTAGAATAGGGATATGGATGGAGAAGGGATATGGGATGGAGCAAGGGATATGGGATCAAAGGGATATGGGATAGGAATAGGGATATGGGATCAGAATAGGGATATGGGATCAGAGCAGGGATATGGGATCAGAGCAGGGATATGGGATGGGAGCAGGGATATAGGACGGGAGCAGGGAAATGGGATCAGAATCGGGATATAGGATTGCAGCAGGGATAGGGATAGAATAGGATATGAGATCGAGCAGGATATGGGATGGAGTAGGTATGGGATTGGAGCAGGGTATGGGATCGAGAGATATGGGATTGAAACAGGAATGATGGAGCAGATAGGGATCAGAACAGGGCTATGGGATTGGAGCAGGGCTATGGGACTAGAATAGGGATATGAGATCAGAATCGGGCTATGGGACTGGAGCAGGGATATGGGATCAGAGCAGGGCTATGGGATCGGCCTGCCCCTGCCCTTAGTATGGAATTCCCTCATGGGAACAGCACAGCTCCCACACCCCACAGATCCGAGCCTGCAGGGATGGGGCCCCCAGGGACACCCCCAGCCCTCAGCCCGTGGTTAAGAACCAGCCCCGTGTCCCTCCCTGCCCGCGGGGAGCGTTTGGGAACACGCACGTGGCACATCCCGGCGTGGGCAGGGAGGGAAGGAAGGGAGGAAGGAAGGGAGGGAGGGAGGGAAGCGCAGGGCCCCGAGCGGCTCCAGCCCCGTCACCGCAGCCCCGGGGCCCGCTGGGCTCCCCGGCAACCCCGGAAAGCCCCGAGGAACCGCGAAATCCCCGGGCGGGAAACCCATCCGTACTTCAGCTTCTGCGTGCTGAACAGTCCTGTGATCTGGTTCCCGAAGTACAGGAGAGGTAGAGGAAATGTCTGGAAAGGAGAGGAGGGAAAAGAGGCTGTGGGAGCGAGCCGGGAGCTCCCCGAGCAGCCTCGGGGATAAAAATAGAATGGAATTGTTCCCACCCGCCATGGAAACCTTCACACACTCACACACACACACACTCACACACACACACACACGTGTCCGGAGCTCCAGGATCCCCGCAACGGGCACGGGCATCCCAAAGAGCCCCTGTGGGACAGGGACCCCGGGGCTGGAGAAAGGAGCCCGGAGAGGGGATTGGGGTGCTTGGGAAGGGGATTGGGGTGCCGGGGAGGGGATTGGGGTGCCGGGGAGGGGATTTGGGTGCCCGAGGAGGGGATTGGGGTGCTTGGGAAGGGGATTTGGGTGCTGGGGAAGGGGATTGGGGTGCCCGGGAAGGGGATTGGGGTGCCGGGGAAGGGGATTTGGGTGCCGGGGAGGGGTCTCACCCGCCGGGGGATGTGTCTGTCCAGGTCAGGGAACTTGACCACCCGCAGCGCCTTCCCGGCCCAGAGCACGGCCACCGTGGCCACCATCTGCAAGAGAGCAGGGGTCACCCACGGCCCCCAAAGCCCGAACGCGGCGTGCGGGGACACCGCGGGGTCCCACTCACTCACCTGGCCCAGCCCCACGCACAGCGAGGACGGGAACCTGCGGGAGGAGAGCGCGGATCAGGGGGGTCCCACACCGGGGGTCCCGCACAGGGCCCCACCGCCATGGGGACACCACAGGGGGACACGGGGGTCCGGGAGGGGACAGGACGGGCATGGAGGGGCGGCAGCCCCAAAGCGGGGGGGGACAAGGGCTGGGAAGGACCCGGGGCAAGGGGGGGACACAGGGGGGGACCCGAGCGCAGGGACGGGAGTGAATGGCGGGGTCCCGATCCCCATCCCGCGGGGGTCCCCACACCGATCCCGGGGGCATTCCCGATCCCGGGGTGCGATATCCCGATCCCAGGGTGGGGGGTCGGGGTCCCATTCCCGGGGGGTATCCCGATCCCAGGGTGGGGGGTCCTGATCCCGGGGGTATCCCCGATCCCAGGGTGGGGGGTCCCGATCGGGGAGGGAATTCCCGCTCCCGGGGAGGGGGGGGGGGGGGTCCCGGCGGCGCGGCCGTACCCGTAGGAGGTGAGGACGCTCTTGTTGACGACGACGATGAGGAAGGAGCTGAGGCCGTAGAAGGCGGCGGCCAGCAGGCGCAGGCAGAGCGGCGGGGCCGCCATGCCCCGCTCCGCATCGCCGGGCGCGGGGGCTCCGGCGGGGGCTCCCCCCTCGGCCGCCCCCTCGGGCCCCCCCCCGGCCGCGGCCCCGGGGCGTCTGCGCGGCTCCGACATGGCTGGGGCGGGGCGAGAGCGGCGGCAGCGCGCAGGCGCGGGGAGGGACAGGGGGGAACGGGAGGGAACGGGGCGGGGCCAGGAGGGAACGGGGCGGGGCCAGGAGGGAACGGGGCGGGGCCTGGGACACCGGGCACGGAGGGGGACATGGCACAAGGGGGGGACGGGGGCGGGGATAGGGATGGGGAGATGGCATGGGGCGGGAGGCAGGGATGGGGAGATGGAGACGGAGGTGGGAGCAGGGATGGGGACATGGTACAGGGGACAGGGATGGAGAGAGGGATGGGGAGATGGGGACAGGGATAGGGAGATGGCACAGGGAATGGGACAGGGATGGGGACATGGCACAGGGGACAGGGATGGAGAGAGGGATGGGGAGATGGGACAGGGATAGGGAGATGGCACAAGGAATGGGACAGGGATGGGGACAGGGATGGAGACAGGGATAGGGACAGGGATAGGGACATGGCACAGGGAATGGGACAGGGATGGGGACATGGTACAGGGGACAGGGATGGAGAGAGGGATGGGGAGATGGGGACAGGGATAGGGAGATGGCACAGGGAATGGGACAGGGATGGGGACGTGGCACAGGGGTGCGTGGGACGGGGGGACATCACACAGGGTTTGGAGGAGAGTGATGGGGGACATCGCACAGGGGGCTGGGATGAAGGGACACCACACAGAGGGTTGGGATGGGGACAGTGATGGGGTGGGATGGTGGCACAGGGGCTGGGATGGGGACATTGATAGGGGGAGGATGTGATGGGGGCTGGGATAGAACAGGGGGTTGGGACAGAGGGATTCTGCCAGGGAAAGGCATGGGGGAGGAAGTGCCTGGGGACACTCCCGGGAGGGGTGGGCAGGGCTCAGGACGGGTTTGGGGGCATTGATGGGGTGGGACGGGGCTGGTGTGGGGGCTCAGCAAGGGGGGCATCGCTCGGGGGTTTAAGATGGGCAGCACTGATGAGGGGAACCCCCGGGTCTGGCACAGGGGGCATGAGCAGGGCAAGGGGAGTGGGTGAGCTCACACATGGGGTGGCACTGCAGGGACAAGGGGACACCAAATGCGTGTCCCCCGTGCGGGCAGAGCACAGGGCCCCTCCGCCCTCCCCGGGGCACAGCCGGGGGTCACAGCCGACCTGGCACCGCTGTCCCTGGCACGGCGGCCCCGGGCCCTGCGCCCTGCCGGCTGCTGCCCTCGGCTCACCCCGCACGCAGCATTTTGGCACCGGCCCTTCCCTTGCAGAGATTAAATCTCCCCCTCCGGGCTATGCTCTGCCAAGTGGAAAAATCCCAAAACAAGGCGGCTCGGAGCACAAAACCGCCCCCGCCCTGCGGGACACAGCGAGCAGATTGAGGGCTGGGGGACAGGGGTGACACGCACACCTCGGTGTCTGTCGGGGGACAGGGGTGACACGCACACCTTGGTGTCTGTCGGGGGACAGGGGTGACACACACACCTCGGTGTCTGTTGGGGGATAGGGGTGACACACACACCTCGGTGTCGGGGGATGGGGGTGACACGCACACCTCGGTGTCTGTCAGGGGACAGGGGTGACACGCACACCTCGGTGTGGGGGGACAAGGGTGACACGCACACCTCGGTGTCTGTAGGGGGACAGGAGTGACACACACACCTCGGTGTCCGTCAGGGGGACAGGGGTGACACGCACACCTCGGTGTGGGGGGACAAGGGTGACACGCATACCTCGGTGTCTGTCGGGGGACAGGGGTGACACACACACCTCGGTGTCGGGGACACAGGGGTGACACGCACACCTCGGTGTGGGGGGACAGGGGTGACACACACACCTCGGTGTGGGGGGACAGGACAGGGGTGACACGCACACCTCGGTGTCTTTGGGGGGACAGGGGTGACACGCACACCTCGGTGTCTGTCGGGGGGACAGGGGTGACACACACACCTCGGTGTCGGGGTGACACGCACACCTCGGTGTCTGTCGGGGACACAGGGGTGACACGCACACCTCGGTGTCAGGGGACAGGACACGGGTGACACGCACACCTCGGTGTCGGGGACACAGGGGTGACACGCACACCTTGGTGTGGGGGGACAGGACAGGGGTGACACGCACACCTCGGTGTCTGTCGGGGGACAGGGGTGACACGCACACCTCGGTGTCTGTTGGGGGATAGGGGTGACACGCACACCTCGGTGTCACCGCGGGAACCCTTCCTGTCTGCCCGGTCCCTCCTGGCACAGCTCCGTCCCCACGGTGTCCCGGAGCCCCCGAGGGGACAGGACACGGGTGGGGGGACAGAGCTGCAGCCTCGGGGGAGCTGCTCCGGGGGTGTGGGGGGAATGGGAATGAGGGATCAACTCAGCCTGGAAACGGCAGCAATTCCATCAAACCTTGGATCGTTTAGGTTGGAAAAGCCCTCGAAGCCCATCCAGCCCAACCGTTCCAGCACTGCCAAGGCCACCCCTATCCCCTGTGGCTTTTAAACCCCGGCAGGGCTGGTTTGGGGATCGCTCCCCAAGTGAGGAGGGAAGGCAGCAGCGGGACATTCCCTGCCCGTGGCCAGGGCAGTGTTTACAGCCCCTTTTGGGAAGAGTTATTCCCCATTTTCCCGCTGCCAGGGCCTGCCTGGGCACAGCCAGGGCCTGCAGGCTCGGCAGGGTGTGGGGCTCCGTGGCCCCGGGTCAGGAGCTTCGCTTGCCCCGGCACGCTGGGCTGGGCCTGGCAGGGACAATCCAACCCTGCCCGAACTTTGCTTTTCCCGGCCCGTTCACCTCTGTGCTGCTGCAAGGAGCAGGGGCTGTTCCCTGGCAGGGTTACAGGAAGGACAAACCGGCTTTAAAGTCCGGGAGCAACCTCTCCGTATCTCGGGTGCCCTTTTACCCCAGCCAAAAATCACAGCTCTGACATTGGCATCACCTTCCTTGTTCCTGCAGCGAGCCCGGGGCTTAGGAAGGGAACAGCGGCTGCTCCGGCGTGGGGAGGAACCGAATCCTGCCCGGAGCGCGGTGCCAGCGGGGCTGAGGCCAGCAGAGCTCATTCCTGTCCCGCTGGCGTGTCCCTGTCCCACCGCGGGGACAGGAAAGCCCTGAGGGGACAGGAAAGCCCCGAGGGGACAGGAAAGCTCTGAAGGGACAGGGGAGCCCCGGAGGGACAGTGTGCTCAGCCCGGCTCAGGTGCCACCGCCGCAGATTTAGGATCAAATATCCGAGTGTCCCTCTCAGCTGCCAGCAGGGCGAGAAGGGTTCGAGCCTGTTCCTATGTCCCATCTGTGTCCCCCGTGTCCCCCGGCAGCAGAGCCGGCTCCGTCCCGACCTTTCCCTTCATCCCCGAGCGCTCCCACCAAGGATAACAAATCAAATGTTCCATCGATCCATTAATGATGTTTTCATCTCCCTGCCTGGCCCTGGGCACGGCAGGATCCAGGGGCAGCCGCAGCCGCTCTGGGCCTCCCCAGCCTCACAGGGAGGAGTTCCTGCCCCAACCCAGCCTGACCCTGCCGCAGTTTCCATCGGGCTCTGGGGAACACCCCAGCAGAGCACAGAGAGCCCCGGACGCGAGGGGATGGAAAGTCGGGGCAGGCTCAGGAGGGGAGGCGGCAGCAGCAGCTGAGATTCCCGAGCAGGGGAAGGAGGAATGTGCGGGAAGAGCCGGGTGTGAGCCCGGCCCCGCTGTCCCGGGGGCTCTGAGCTGCAGCCCCGGCGCTCGGGAGGGGATAAGGACTCGTCAGGCAGAGGGAGATGGGGCTGGGAAATGCGGGAACTGCAGCTCTCACCTGTGCTGGGAGAGCTCCACATTCCCCTGCACTGTGCAGCTCCAGATGTGCTGCCCTGGCTCCAGATGTGCCGCCCTGGCCCCAGATGTGCACTATTTGTGTGCCCCAGGCATTGAGCACTCCCAGGACATCCCAAAACTGAAATTCCCGCTAAAACTGAATAACTGAACCCCCCCAGTGCTGCTCGGGGTGTGTGTAACCACCCAAACCCAGCCGTTCCTGCTGCCACACAGGCACATGGCACACATTATATACATTATATACATTAAACACATTATATACATTACATAACGGCACCACCCAGCAGGCTCCCGCTCTCCCTTTCACAAAAATCCCCGTGGATCAGGCAAAGCCCGGAGCACCGGGGTTTGCTGGCAGGGGAGGCTCTGCCTTCCCCGGGGGTGAATTCTGCTCCCCGACGTTTCCTCCCCGAGGCGGAGGCGGGAGCAGTGCGGGGTTTCCTGTGGTTGCCGTGTCTAATGAGGTTAACACTGTTTTTGAGGTTTAACTCTTGAGGAGGCGAGGGAAGGAAGCGCCGGGCTGGGCTGTGGGAGCGGCGGAGGGAGCCGGGGGTGCAGAGCCCCGGAGCATCCCCGGAGCATCCCCGCGCTGGGAATGCTGCCTGTGACAGCTGGGGACAGCACGAGCACCGAGGGGTGGCACAGGGTGCCACCGAGGGGTGACACTCGGTGCTGGCGACAACACCCCCGTTCCTTAAGGAGTTTCCATCGGCAGGAGAAGCTCTTTTCCTGAGAGCACCCAGGACTCTGCTGTGCTTCCAAGGAGACAAAACAACCCTGGGGATGGGCTCGGCTCCACCAGGCTGAGCCCAAACGCCGCCGGGACGCCGAGGAGCCCCTTCCCTTCCCTTCCCCTCGAGGGGACGCTGGGTTTCCCCAAGGGCTGATTCACACCGGGAGGGAACTCTGCTGCTCTGTGCCCTCTCCCGGTGGTGCCACACGTCCTGAGCGCTGCCAAGGTAAGCATTCCCTGCTCTGCCCAGCTCCCAGCCCCTGATTTCACCCAGAATGTCCCCGCTATGCTCCTCACCCGCTGCTCCTGCGTTTGTCCCTCCTGGCACAGCCCGGGGAAGGTTCCGCGGGGTTTGGGTTGGCACCGCGGAGCAGCCTCTCCCTTCCTGCTGAATTCCCATTTCCTCAGCCCTAATGCACCAGGAGAGCAGCTCAAAGCCCAGCATCTCCCAATGGCCTCGTTCCTTTGGCTCTGGAGTCTGCAAACGCCTCTAAACTGGAATAAAAACACAAAGGTGATTCCAGAGGAGGCAGAGCTGGGCACATTCACAGCTCCCAGCTCTTCTCACAGGACCCCAATACATTTTTTCACTTGTCCTGGTTTGCAGCAGGCTCGTGGGCACTTGGGAAGTGACAGCTTCTCTTTGTAGGTCAGGTAATAGGGAGGCATTTGAGGTTTGAGTCACCCACGGTGAACGCTTGATCAGCCCCAAAACCAAACCAGGTCACCTCACCCCGCACGAGGAGCACCAGAGCACTCGCTGCTGCTGCTGCTGGCCTGCTTTGGGCTGAAAAACAGCGTTTTGAGGCTTTTACTGAGGACTCTGGCCTCCCTCCAGGGAAACTCGCCATTGCTGACAGCAGGTATTGCACGGGGAAGGGAGATGAGGGAGCGTGGGCTCGGCTGGGTGCTCAGGCCAGGCAGGAGAATGGGGTGGCAGGGCTGGTTTGGGGTCTGCTCTGTGACCCCAGAGGGGCCTGGGGGTGCTGGAGCCACCCCAGCTCCAGGGGGATGGAAAGGAGCAATTCCCCCGGGAGCTGCATCCCCCTGCTCCTCGCCAGTCTGTGCCGTGGGTGCTGCAGAGCCCTTCCAGCCCCAAACCCAGCCCCACGAGGCTGGGATTGCTTTCCTGGCTTGTGGGAATTCTGCCAAAGAGGCTGTGGAGAGAGGCAAAGGGAGCAGGGGAAAATCTGAGCAGCAGTGGGATGCAGGCACAAGGGTGGGAAGCATGGCCCGGGATTTTGGGGCTGTCTCTGGGGGTTCAGTGCTGGGAAGAGCCTGGCTCAGCCTGGGCAGGACCTGTGGGGAAGGTGTTATGGAAACAGGGAGTTTCCATCCTATAAAAGTGTGTCTGAGCAGCCCCAGGGATGGACACTGCAGGACCAAAGCCCTCAGGGCAGCAGCCCCACTCTGACATTTATAGAGCCTTTTTTATGTTAAATTGGAATTTCCTGATTTCCTGACCCCGTTGCCTCCTGTCCTGTCCCTGGGAGGAGTTTGCCTTGTTCCCCTTTACTCCTCATCAAACATCCATCCCCAAGGATCCCCTTTGAGCCCCTCCTCTCCGGGCTGAGCAGCTCCCCCAACCCTTCCACACCTTCGGGGGGCTCATTCCAGAGCTCCCCCAGCCCTTCCACACTTCCCAGGCGCTCCCGACCCTCGGGGGGCTCATTCCAGCGCATCCCCATCTCCGCTCTGTCCCTGGGACCCCGGCCCCGCAGGCAGCACCCGGGGGGCTCTGGGCAAAGGGGCAGCACCCCCTGAGACCCCCGGTCCCACCTTCTCCAGCGCAGGGCAGCTCATCTCTCCCTGCCCCGATCCCACATCCTCCCTGCAGGAATTTCTCCATGATTTTTCGCCCCCCAGGCGATGCCGCAGCCCAGCCCATGGCGGGGCCCGGCCAGGCTTTGGTGCTGCCCGTCCTGCTCTGCTGCCTGTGCCCGGGTGAGTGACGGTGACAGGGACACCGGGATGGCACCCGAGCCGCGCCCCGGGCCCGCGGGGGGTTTGGGGTGGCAACGGGACAATTCCAAAGCTGTGGGGTTTGAGGGGAGCATTGCGGGAGGGGTCCTGTGCCCTGAGCTCCTTCTCCTTCCCCTTCCCTCCTTGGAGCGGGGACATTCCCAGGATCCCAGGGCCATTCCCAGGGCCCTGCAGCCCCCGTGCCAGCTCTGCCCCCGTCCCTGCAGCCCCCGGGCTCAGCCCTGCCCTTTCCAGGAAGGGCAGATGGAGCCGATAGCGCCGAGAGCCGGCGCTGCTGCCGAGCTCCATCTGATAGGGAAGGGACGCGCCCCCGCCGCGCTAATCTGGGGGATCAGAGCTCTCGGAGCGCGGGTTATTTCCCTGCACTCATTTAACGTTAGAGCGGCCCCGAAATGGGTGAAACCGGCGGAACGGGGCCGTTTCTGAGCGGCCGGGATGAGTCAGCGGGGCCGGGGCGCTGCAGCGGGGGCGGGGGGCGCATCCCAGGCCTGGTTTGGGTGGGAGGGATCTGGAGCAGGGACAGAGCGCTCCTAGCTCTATCCAGCCTGGCTTTGGGCATTGCCAGGGGTGCGGGGGCAGCCACAGCTGCTCTGGGCACCCTCAGGGGGACAATTTCTCCCCGGCATCACTCGTGCCTCAGTTTACCTGCATCCCATGGGGTTGAAGGTGAGCAGGGCGGGCTGTAATCCCCTGGCTGCAGGGCATCCCGGGGAGGGGATCCGCTCCCTGCCGAGCCCTGCAGCCCCAGGACAGCCCCGGGATAGATCCGGCATAGCTCACCCGCTTTGGCGCAGGTGCTGCGAACTTGACGTGCAACGGGCGCGTGTGGATCGAGCCCGAGCCCAGGCCCGTGGTGCTGCTGGGCTCCGACATCTCCATCGGCTGCGAGTCCTCGCTGGATTGCCCCTCGCCGCAGCAGCTCTTCATCTCCCTCAACTACAGCTCCCTGCTGGCCCTGCGCGACGGCGCCGAGCGCCTCCACCTGCCCCGCTTCCAGCTGCCCCTCGTCAGCGTCACCTGCTTCTCCCGCTGCGCCCAGAGACACCGCGTGGTGTGCGGCACCGAGCTCCGGGCCGGCTGTGAGTGCCCCGTGTGACCCCCGTGTCCCCCCGAGCCCCCGGGGCCGGGCTGGGAGTGCCCCCTGTCCCCACCGTGTCCCGGGGCCTCGCCTCACCCGGGCTCGCCCCGCAGACCCCCCGGACCCCCCCGGGAACCTGAGCTGCGCCATCGCCGAGGGCTCGGAGCACCTGCAGTGCGAATGGGAGCGGGGCCGGACCACGCACCTGCCCACCCGGCACAGCCTCCACCTGCGCAGGTGAGCCTCGGGAGTGGCAGCCCCGGTGACAACCCTGGGGACAGTCCCGAGTGACAGCCCCCGGTGGCAGCAGCCCTGCCGTGCCCCAGTTCCACTTCCTTCAGCTCACGTTTTGTCACCTCCTGCCCCAGAGCCGCACGCTCACCGCAGCGCCCTGCTCACATCCCACCGTGCCCCACCACGGGGAAGCTGCAGCTTCCAGCGGCTGGGGCTCCCTCCGGGGTAAAGAGAGGGTGACCCCAATGCTGCCCAAAGCCCAGCTGGAAGCTGAAGCAGAGGTGCTGGCTGCCACACAGTGTGCCACAGTCCCACCCGGGATGCTCCCTGCCACCAAGGTCCTTACCTGGCATGTCACACCCATGCCAGGATGCCTTGGCTGGTCCCCTCTCAAGCTATCCATTCTCCTGTCTCTATTGAAGGACATTAAATCCCATCACATGGAAGCTTTGTGAGGAGAAGGGACAAAGCTCCTGCCTAAATTTGGGTTCAAACTGATCCACGCAGCCCAAAAGGAAGGAAGGAGTTCTCTTCCCACTGTGAGAATACAAATCCCCAGCAGCAGTGTCAGGGAAGGGAATGAATTCCCAGCTTGCTTTAGGGGTGACAAACACCAGGTTTGGGGGTGGCCATGCCCTGGTCACGAGCTGTGACACCCCAGGAGCAGGGGTGGCCGTGCCAGCGGGGCTGTGGGGCTGGAATGGGCACTGACAGGGCTGCCTTCTGCTTCCAGGGTGGTGGCACAGGATGGGGAGGATGAGGAGGAAGAAAAGACCTTCCCTGCAGACTCACCTGTGCTGCTGAGGGAGCTGCACAACGACAGCCAGTACTGGGTGTGGGCGCAGGCCAGCAACGCGCTGGGCACTGCCCGCTCGGCCCCTCAGCGCCTCAGCCTGCAGGAGCTCGGTACGGACATGCGTCCATCTGTCCATCCATCCATCTGTGTCTCCATCTATCATCCATCCGTCCATCTGTCCCTCTATCTGTCCATCTGTGTCTCCATCTATCATCCATCCGTCCATCTGTCCATCCGTCTGTCCCTCTATCTGTCCATCTGTGTCTCCATCATCCATCTGTCCATCCATGTCTCCATCATCCATCCATCTGTCCATCCATCAGCCATCCATCCTTCTGTCCATCCATCCCTCTCTTGATCCATCTCTCCATTATCCCTCCACATCCATTCGTCCATCCATCTGCCCATCTATGTCTCCATCTATTATCCATCCATCTGTCTGCCCATCCGTCCATCCATCACCTATCCATTGATCCTTCCATCCCTCCATTATCCCTCTACATACATCCATCCATCTGTGCACCAATGTCTCCATCTATCATCCATCCCTCCATCCTTCCATCCCTTCATTATCCCTCCACCATCCCTCCCTCTGTCCCTCCATGAGCAGCACGGCAAGCTGTGACCATGCCTGGCCTCCCTGCCCTGCAGCGTCACTCTGGGGACACCCCTGAGCCCAGGGACAGTCCCCACGGCCCCATTCCCTGCTGTGCCCACAGTGGTGCCCACCCTGCCCGTGCCCATGGGCGCTGAGACCACGGACTCGTTCCCAGCCATCACCACCACGCGCTGGAGGAGCCTCACGCGCCTGAGGGACGTGCGCTGCCAGGAGAGGCACAGGGCCAGCGGGGCCCCAACGTGGCACGTGAGACCCCAAACCCCCTCACTACCCCTGTCCCGCTCCTGCTGGAGACCCCGCGGGCAATGGGGATATTTGGGGCCATCCCAGACTCAGCCCTGTGCTCTGGTGTGCTCTGGTCACAGGCAGGGGACAGCAGAGCTGGGGCCACCTGGGAGGGACAGCAGATGGCCTCGTGGGCAGGGTTAGCTCAGCTTTCTGAGCAAAAAGACGGAATTCCAAATGTTTCCAAAGGTTCTGCTCTGCAAGGACAAGGCACAAAATCCTGGGGATGCTCAGAGCACACCCCAGACAAAAAACCCCAAACCCACACAGGGGCAGGGATGGAAACTCCCCGAGTGCTGCCAGGGCTGAGCCTGGATCCCCGCTGCCACAGGAGCCCCAAAATCTCCGTGCTGGCACTCCCGGTGTGGCTGGGGGCTCTGGCAGTGCCATGCAAGGTGGCACCGGAGGGGACAGGGCTGGTCTTGCCCATCCCGCGGGGGTGGCGGTGGCAGCGGGGACCCGCCGTGTGCCGCTGCCCCAGCGCCCCTGTGCTTCCCTGGCAGGTGGAGCCGTGTGCCAAGGTGCCCCCGGAGGGTCCCCGCTGGCAGCACGAGCTGCAGAGCGACACCGAGTTCGCGTTCCAGGCCAGGTGCCGGCTCGGCAGCGCCCGCAGCCCCTGGAGCGCCTGGAGCCCCCCGTTCCCGTACCGCACCCCCGAGGCAGGTGGGCTCAGCGCCGGCGACACCCACGGTCCTCAGTGCCCTGCTTGCTGCCCTGGGTGGGAAAACCGCATCAGCCGAGTGTCGCGACAAATCGCGGTCACCCTGAGCCAGCTCCGCCCATCCGTGCCAGCTGCTGGCTTTGGCACGAGCCTGGCACGGATGAGCGAGGCAGCGCTGCCCTCCCGTGCCGGTGCCAGCGGGGAACGGGGTGGGCTCAACACCAAAGAGCAGCGCCCACTCCTGCTCCTCTGCCAGCCGGTCGGGAGGGGCTGCGGGTGGGTGGGAGCCCCGGGTGCCCTCCGGTGTGTCACGGTGTCACTCCCAGTGTCACGCTGTCCCCTCGGTGTCACTCCCGGTGTGTCACTCGCGGTGTCCCCGCTCCTCCGCAGCCCCCGCCGCCGCTCCCGCCGTGTGGCGGCGCCTGGGCCGGTCCCTGCCGAACGGCAGCCACGAGGTGACGGTGTTGATCAAGGTACGGGCTCGGCTCCGCCGCTCCTCCCCGGGCAGCGCCGGTGCCGCCTCCGTGCGGAGCCCTCGGGGACGGCAGGACAGGGCCAGCCCTGCTCGGAGCCACATCCCCACCCCTGTAAAGGTGTCACAGCCGGCTGTGGGGTCAGACCCCCGATCCCGGCCGGCTGTGGGGGTGTCAGACCCCCGATCCCGGCCGGCTGTGGGGGTGTCAGACCCCCCGATCCCGGCCTCTCTCGCCCCCACAGCCGCTGTCGGCCCGGGATGCCCGCGGGAGGATCCTGGGCTACGCCGTGAGCGCCGAGAGCGCCGCGGGAGCGCTGTGGCCGCTGTGCCTCACCGCGGGCACCGAGTGCTCGGTGCTGGTGCCGCCCGGAGCCCGCAGCCTCCTCGTCACCGCCCGCAACGCCAAGGGCGCCTCCAGCCCCGCCAGCATCCCCCTGAGCTGGGCGGCAGCGCCGCAAGGTACGGGGGCACCGCCGGCACCGACCCTGCCCCAGGGAAATGCTGGATTGGGCACCGGGAGAGCCCTGGCACAGCTCTGCCCGCTCCACCGGGGGCACAGAGCCCTCCAGACAGGCCCTCTGAAGGTGCTCCCCTGCTGGATGTGGAATTGTGTAATTCTGGAGCGGTTTGGGTTGAGAGAGACCTTAAAGCCCAGCTCATTTCATTGTCCCATGGGCAGGGACACCTCCCACTGTCCCAGGCTGC